>NC_134961.1:3161440-3461440 GCF_965638725.1 Aptenodytes patagonicus
AGCTTGTTCTCTGGCATTGTGGCAGAGTGTTTTCATCGTGCCTGAGAACAATCTATAGCAACGCAGACAACTATATAAACGGACTGGCACAGCAAGCATGCTTACTGCAGCACTGCAATACATTACGTTATTGGATTTTATAGTGGTCTCCGAGATGGTGACTATTGACGTACGGCCTGTGCTGTCAAAAGCAAAAAGTACTTGGTTTAAGGGCACTTTTTCCAGAGCTTATTCTATTAATTCCCTAAAATTAATATTTGATGGTAACTTTATTTGATGATAATGCAAATCCTTTTGCAGTTCTTGATGTGTAGAAGTTTCTCTAATGAAAACTGAGCCTAATTCAAAATCCTTGCAGCAACCACCAACAGCTGTGGAAGTGGGAAAAAATAACTCTTCCTAATGTGAAAATCTTTGTGAGGAAATTATAAACAAATGCGTTGCATTTCATAATACAGGGGTGTTACTGTTAGAAATAAATTATGTGAAAAATATCTTAAAGGAAAGCTTCCACTGAAATCATTGTCCAGTGAGACGTGTCTCTAGTGATCCAGTTAATGTGTACAGTGATACAGCGAACAACTAGTTTTATTTTATTAAACTTTGTATTTTTAAGGCAGTTTTGCTTTTCCAAAATAAAACAAGGAATTGCGTGTCTAAGAGTTGCTGTTGCTCTGAAAGCAAAGCAGGACAGAGTTGTATCATTCTGCTGTTGGTGCACGCTATAAAGCTCTTATGTATCCTCAATTCAGCTCGTATACGAGCAGTTTCACAACTACTGTATAGAGCTGAAAATGTTAACTGTAGCCATCTTGGAAAGGTAATACACGTGTTCCCCTCTGCCCCATCAGTTTTATGGCAGAGTACTGCAGAGCTTTCAGATCAAGAGCATAACTGACTTAGCAAAGCTTGCTGTTTGTTTATAAGGTGAGTGAGCTATTTAATGAGCCATGAGTTTGTATTGATCCATCAGCAGGAGTGCCCCCAGGAACTTTCTGGTCTTTGCTTGAGAGCCTGGTGTTCCAAACCTTAACACCTGCTTTCTGCTAGTTACCTTAGTGATGGTCTCTGACATATAATGCAACTCTCCGATTTTACCTGCTTTATTAGAAGTGTCTGAAAACTAGTAGGACTTCAGTGTTTAACTTTCAGGGAGAATTAAAAAAAATATATATTTAATTTATATAGCCAGTGTCTTGAAGTAATGGATAAGCCTTGGCGCACCTCTTCCGTAGGTCAGCTGAAAGGTTTAATGAGGAAAAGGCATTCAAATTCAAGTGTGTTAGAATGTAGGAAAAAAAGATGACAAGAACTAATTAAAATTCTTCAAGCCTGCCAGAAGAGAACAAAGCAATTAGTAGAGGCTTTTAAACTTACAGGGTAGGGTTCTTAATTTAGCTGTTCTAGATGAATTGACAGACTTCTAGTCTACTGGAGGGAAGTGGGAGAAGAGACAGATTTAGATTGCATAGAAAACAAAGGGTTTTTTTCATTACTGTTTAACAGAATAAAACAACGCCTCCCCCCCCCGCCCCCTGCCAAAGGAAGAAAGAAGATCTAACTTATCTGGCTGCAAGACACAAAAATATCTCTATGTAAACTGGCATAGTACCAATATAAACTAAAATTACTATAAAGTATAAACTAAAATTAATATAAAGTGTATGTTGAATTTCCTTGTACTCTGTTGAAGCAGCTCACGCTGGCTTATCAAGTTTAGCATGCTGTTTTCCTTTGGTAGGATTCACAGGCCAAATCTTACCTTCTTATTTGGTATGGGAGACCTGCGCATCTCACTCTGATCTAGAACTGAGTGTCATGGGAGTACAAGGAGGTCAGCAATGCTCTAGAGGCTACATGGCAAGAAAATAGTTTTGTATTCTCCCCAGTTTTTGGCTGAAGTGAAGGAATGCAAAACCCTGTCCTCTGTGCTATGATAAGCTGGAAGACCTTGTTGCTGTACTTCAGTATTTTTGGTAATTCCTGTGAATGACTTAGTTATCTGACTTTGCATTAGTTAGAATTTTATGGACCTGGTGCTGCAGTCGCTTGAAAGTTTATGGAATATTTGGAAGGTTCCTAGCAATTAGAAGTTTCTGAAATTGAGGAGGCAAATCCACTTTGTGTATGTAGAGTCAAGACATTCTTTTGCGCTATGCTGGCAGAAAAGGCCACCTCTTATGCTGATTTCAAAGTGCCTCCTAAGCACCTCAAGTGATGCCTCTGACTTATTCATTGCAACAGTAGGGTTTTCTTAGTATGTATACTGAGCTGAAAATGGGAGGACGATATAAGAGCAATCAGTGGTGGATTTCTTTTGATGCTTAATTAAGTTTGTTAACTGAATAATCAAGACCTTTAATTTTAAAATGGGGTTTCTCTAGAATTTTTTTCTGCAATGGATCTTCAGTCCAGTTGCAGGAATGAGAACTAATTTGATTCTTATGACTGGTTGTTTTTCTTAAACCAAAAAAATCTGAATGTAGTTATTTTGTTATTCCCTCCTACGCTTGTAGGCGTGTGTTAAAAAACCTGCATGGTAAATGGAGTGAATCTGTAATGTAAGAAACTCCATCCGTATAAACTACGTTTCTCTTCCTTTCAGTCTCTTTGATAGTATACTTAGAACTCAAGAAAGACTAGATGCGTTAAAAAAAAAAAAAAGCTGAAAAGAATGGGTAAAGTCAGAAATCGCTTAAATTACATGAGGGATACTAGCAGACCTATTTCTTTAACAGGAGCCCCTTCCCAAACTCCCAAACTTTTTTCCTCCTTCCTCTCAAAGAGGATAGAACGGCTTTCTGCATCCTGAGATCTGAAATGCTGACAAAGCTCATTTTCTGACAGGGTAGCCAAATATCTCTGCTATTGTGAAATTAAATCTTAGAGTTAAATTGGCGTATATCTTGGCTCCGAGAGGAACCTCTTTTTATGCCTGGCAGATATCTAACCTGAAACGGCTTGCTCCTGTCACAGATCTATGGAGGGGATGTGTTGTATTAATTCAAAGAATTCTGTTCAGGTGGAGTGGGATAAAGATCTTGCAATTTATAACTTTTACCTGTATGAAAGTAAAGGTTAGTTTAGGTCCCAGACCAAGTATTCAAATTAGAAGAGGTATAACTCACCTGTTACTATTGCTCAGTTGCTAAGATTGTGGGTAATTGGTCAAGCAGACATAACTGCAAAAATTATTTTTGATACCTAGGTATTCATTGCTTTCCCATGCTTTTTCTGTTAATTGTCCAATTAATTCCACTGATTCTACTCCCACGCAGTAGTTCAGTTCCTTTTCAGGACAGGACCTGAAGTCTGTTGAGCAAGGCATAGGTATTAACTGTGGACTTGCTACTTAAGGACAAGCATGACTTCTGGTAGGTTTTCAAGAAGTCAGTCCATTTCTGTTGTAACCTCCAATTTTTATGAGGATCTGTTTGATACACCGAAGCGCAGAGCTTTGGTTGTAAGGGATTTCCATCTTGACCACTAAAAATTTGGCTTCTTGGCATTCCACTTTTCCATTCTAAACTCAACCATTGGTTATCATATTAGCTACTGTAGAAACTAGCAAATTTTTTTTTGTAGTTATGAAATGTCTGCTTTTAACTAAAAGTCAGTGGGTTTCAATTGTGTTACAGGTACAAAGTCAGTGCGTGCAGTTTTGCAGAAAGTCTGATTCTGTAATGGTTATTTTTAAAAGGCTAACCAGAGTTGTACGTCTTAATCTCCTGTTGCTTCTGGAAGACCACAGTTAGCATGGCCATTTGTTCTGGTGGCACTGTTATGACCATTCCAAGTAATCGTAGGTAACATAATGATCAAATTGACTGACAAAGGAGGCTGGCAATATTTGTGCTGAACTTGAGAATATTTTATTAGAACAGCTCTTGAAAAGTAAATACTTCATGGACGTAGCAGAATTACCTGAAGTAACTTCAGATCAGAGTAGTTATTCATAACATACAAGGGAGAATGGGGAGGGGACATCAAATACGTTGAATGCTGTAAATTTCAAACAAACTTTTCTCTCTCGCTTCTCTCATTCTGCAATGTAGGGTGTTGAAGCCCCCTGGAGGAGGTTCTAGTAATCTCTTTGGGAACACAGAAGAAGTTTCTTCTTCAAGCAGGCCACACCGGATGGCATCCAATATCTTTGGAGCATCAGAAGAACCTCAAAACATTCCAAAAAGAACAAACCCTCCAGGTAAGAGCAGCCACCTCCTTCAGCACAGTTGGGCTCTGAATTGCAGCACAGAACTGGTTTCGTATTCCTAAAGTGGAACACTGTGATCTGTCTGTCTTTTTTAGTTGCATTTTTACAAATTGAGTGGGCTTGAACAATAAATCTATTCAGACTGCTGAATATATGAATATTTCGGTGATCTACATGTTCACAGACTTCTTAGCACATCATCCAAGTCTAATTCTTTTCGAGTTGAGGTCTAGGAAAAGATGAAAGGAAACTGCTTCTATTCTAAAGCTGTGTCATCAGTTAGCTGCAGCAAGTACAGCGGTGAATCTGAGATCCTCTAGTGAATTCTTGTAACAAAGGATTTCAACTAGTATCTTCAGGCAAGCAAAAGTAAGTCTCTAGGCAGTAGGGTCCTGGAAGTCTTTGAACTCATATCTTTTTAAAATTTTTTTAATATAGTGTGGTAAAACTAAGTCATCTAGGAAAAAAGCTAACAACTGCCTTGCAGGGGGAAAAGAAAGCGGTATTTTTGAGGATTCTAGTTCTGCTCAGCCTCGTCCACGCATGAATCCACCTGGTGGGAAGACAAGTGATATCTTTGGATCTCCTGTATCTACCAGCGTTGTGCGAGCACACCCAAACAAGCCTAAGGTATTTGTACTTCTTTCGCTGTCAAACCAAGAAGCTAGCAGCTCAGTGAGTTGTCTTACAGTCTTGTCACAATGCAATGCCTGTATTCTTTTTAAGATGACAGACCTGAATTATGCATAGGGTGACTTCAAATTAGACAGTTATTCCTGAAGTCTCTTTCTGATAGCTTGTTATCTTTGGTATATCAGATCTCAGCGTGCTCTGTAGTTTGCAGTCAAACTATTAATTAGACTATGGATGTGTATTCAAAAAAAAAAAAAAAGCTTCTGAAGCCTTTGGTCTTCCTTGTAAGTGAGGTACAGCTGGAGTTCTTGGCACACAGTCAAGAGGCATTTAAGCTAGATAGGGAGGAGACACTTCTCTTTATTCTGCCGTTTGGCAGAGGTGATCTTGATACCAATTCTGGAAAGTCGGTGAACACCAGTGAGCTACAGTCATAAATCTTCATGAGGCCTGGCTGTGCCTTTCACCTCTCTTAAATATATGTATCTCCATTCAGCATGAAAGCACTTTAGCACGAGACTAAGCTTAAGTGATCAACAGCTAACTCAAGATCAGCTCTGAGTGTCAGGTCCAGCATGCACTTGATTTTGTGATGTCAGACAAAAGCGTGTCTTGCTATATGAGTTGTCATTTTTTGCTCTTAAAGCTGGGATGTGTAATAGTTGGAGAGGCTTGTAGTTATGACCAAATCTGGTTTTGGATAAAAGGAGGATACATTGCCAATTACTTTATTTCTGTATTTAAATGCTCTATATTTGGATTTACAGCCTGCTGCCTTACTCTAAGTAGATACTATTAAGTGAGCAGCTACTGTTTTGGCAATGTTTTTGACATGTCGGATAGCCTGGAAACTTAACATCCCATGAAACACGGCTCGTTGTCTTTGTGCTGAAAAAGTAGTAGTAGTAAATAAAAAACCAGTCCCCCCTGGGCTGCAACCCCGACCCACACCCTGTGGGTGTCGGGCCTCTGAGGAGCCCCTTGTTCCCTCTGCACATCCACCCGTAGTCTCTCAGCACGTACGGAGACCGCGGTCCCTTTCGGACAGGGACCGTCTCTTCGTTTTGCACCTCTCCAGTGCGAAGCAGTGACACCCTGCTCCTTCAGATGGGCTCCTTGCTGCTGTCCACTTCACCTACCAAATCAAGAGACGGTGACGTTGCATGCCATCCGACACCGTGTTTTATTCCACTGCATCCTGGTGAATTAATACTTGTGCGTTTAAAAAGAGGTGGATGTGCTCGGGTGGCTGTGGACAGGGAGTGTTAGTTTGTGGTCTGTGTTAGCTGCTCTTGTGAGGCCAGCAACATTTTTGTAGGCCACTAGAGGAGTCCAGCATGCACGTGTCCCCTGCCAGGCCCAAGCAGGAGGCTCGGAGCAGCGAAGGGCAGCGTGGTGCCCTTTCCCCTGGAGCGAGGGGCTCTGCCCTGAGGCTCACCTCAGCCCACCAGAGATCATTGCTTGGTCTCCTGCTCTCGGCTCTCTCCTCACGAACCGGAGGGCTGGCTCCTGGCCGTGCCACAGCTTTCTTCATCGCAGGGAGCCCCACGGTCAGCGCTGAGGCTGTGCGGCTGCTATCAGCCTTCAGCCCTGCACTGGGGCATCGGACATGGCGCGGGGCGAGGCACGGCAGGGGCTTGGCGTCTCACCCAGCCTTTCTCTCTGCTTGCAGCCCAGCTACCCGCTCCCCAGCCCTGCTGGCACTTCAGTAGTGGGGACCAGGGGAAAGAGCTTTCCTGGCCGGGGCAATGGGAGAGTTGGGTGCAGAAATGCTTTCTAGGTTGGTGCTGGGAGCCCCTGAGGAGGAAGCAGCATGTCCAAAGGTGCCTGATCCTCCCCTGCCCATCAGGAGACCCTGCTGCTCCTCAGGGGTGGCAGTGCCCAAGGAGGTGCCATTGGCTGCCTGCTGCCCGCCCTGGCAGGCCCTGGGATGCACAGCAAGGCACTGGGAGGTCCCTGGGTGCCATGAGAAAGGCACAGCAATTCAGCAGTGTAAAATGGAAATGGTATATTTCTATGTAGGCAAAGTCAGGTCCCCGCAAAATCAGGGCTTTTCAGGAAAAAATAGCCTGCAGAGCATTAACAGACCGACCCAATCTCATGGAGCGCCGTTAAGCCTGCCTGGGCTCTGGAAGCGTCACTGCCACCACCCGCACGGAGTCCCCGCGGAGCCCGGGCAGGATGTGGGTGCCCAAGAGCCAGCAGTTCCGAGCTTCCTTCCCTCCTACTGCACAGCCCGCTCTCAGGCCCCCTGTTGCATGCATTATGGCAACCCAGGTGTCTGGAGAGGAGTTTTCGGAGGTGTCCCCATCTCACCTCAGCTCCACCCTGCCTTTCTAACCAGGAGGTGTCGAACAAAAGGCTTGGGAGCCCGAGCAGAGCTTTGGCAGAGTCAAGCTACCCAGCTGAAAAGCTGCCCCCCCCCCATAACGGTTCCTGCCTGGGGTTTCATTGGCCCTGCGGCACACGGTGGTGCCTGCACAGCTCTGGGTACCCCTGACAGCGCTGGCCTGGGTGCCCCACTGTGCGAGTCCACGGATGCTTCCCCCTGCAGCTCTGCTCCCCTGGGTGCCCAGCACTACTCTTCCTTCTCCTCCTCCTCCTCCTCCTCTGCGTGTCCTCTCCCCCCGAGGAAAATCCCCTCCTCAGCAGGGACGTGCAGCCGCAGCAGGGCAGACTGCCAGAGACCAGGAGGCACACGGGCCACAAAGAGCAGGGCTGCAGCCAAGCCGGTACAGCAAAGCCTTGGGAGAGGGCTGCCCGTGGAGCAGGACTGAAGCTCCAGCCCTCTTCCCTGCAGTGGCCTTTCCCTGCCCCACCAAAGCTCACCCACTGTCGAGTGCACATTTCACAGCCACCGATGAAAGACCCACAGTGTCAGACCCAGTGGTTTGCAGATGGGGCTTTACTGGACAGAAGGAAGCGTTGGTGTTAACAGCCTGGCTGGCCGGCACTGGCGCTTGTCATGCTGGAGGAGGCTCTTGCTGGACATCTCTCTCAGGAGCCTCTGTGCCCGAGAGGCTCTCCTGGCACTCGCCGATGTGGACTAGATCTGCTCCCCAGAGCTGCGGAGTTGAAAACAAAGCTCTGTAGTCTTGTATGCACAGGGAGGTGCAGAGCAACACTACAAGTCTAGTCAGGACACACGTGGTGGGATCTGCTTCTGTCTGGAGAGAGCAGGCCCGTAGTCCCTGTAATGCAATCCCAGCCTGCTGCTCTCCACGCCACGAGGGCTGTCAGGAAAAGACCCTCTTTGCCCAGGGGCTGCGGGGAGTCAAAGGAAGAAAGGGCACTGCCGGCCAGGGGCAAACACTGGGCATGTTTGGAGATCCTTACCTGAGGGACGACTCCTCACCACCACGGCAATGGGCTCTTCCCTCTACCTTCTCAAGGAGGCGGGTCGCTGCTCCTCGCAAAGCCCAGTAGGTCCATGGGGAAAGGCTCCTACCGCAGCAAGGACAAAGTCTCACATCTCAACCGAGACCCTCCTGCCTCTCCCCTCTCCCAGTTGCCCCCGCCCCCATGGTCCCATTCAACCTCACAGCCCCCTCGGTGCCGGCTGTGCTTGGGGCTGCAGAGCGGCACCTGGCATCGGGGACTGACCCGTGCCATTGCCATGGCACAAGAAAGGAGAGGATGCTGTCTGTATCCAGCCCCGAGGCTCTGGGATTTGCTTCCCCCACCCACAGCTGGGTCACCAGCCCCCAGCTGGCCCAGGTCTGGCCTGAAGCTGGCCCACACTCACCTTTTCAGAGGTGAGGACCCTGAAAGGCAAAGACTCAACTTGTCCTCTGGGCTCTCCTCATCCTCCACGGATGGCTCTTTTCTGCCCTCTCCCCACCACTCTGGAGTGTCAGGAATGCAGGAGCCCTGCACAGAGAGAGAGGGGTGAGCACGGGAGATGTTGCTGGGCAGCAGAGAAGGTGCCTCGAGCTGGTACGGCCCCACACAGGACAGTCAGCCCCCACGCTCCTAGGGCTCAGGGACCTTCCCACCTTGGCCCCCCCGCAGGAGAGGAATGCTCCTTTCCTAATTGTTTTTCACTGCCTGCAGTACCTGGGCCTCCCATTGCTCTCGCTCTTCTTTCCAAGCCTTCGGGGGTGCCACTTTTGCCCTTGCCTTCTGCTGGTACTTCTTGCGCAAGGAGTCCCAGAGCTTGCGTCGTTCCTCCTCCGTGCACACGCGGGGCTGTGCCTGCAGGGCCATGGCAATGCAGCAGCAGGCAGTGTTAGTCTCCCCGGCGGAGGGCTGCGGGGATTTTAGGTCTCCCCCTCCCTCCTGCCCCTTCTTTTCAGCCTCTCCGTCAGCCCTGCTTTGCTCGCAGTCCTCACAGGCCCGACCGCAGAGCCTTTCTGCAATGACCCCTGAGCCAAGTGACCATGGGGCTGAAAGCAACCCAGCTGCTTGCGATCCCAGACAAGCCTGGCAGTGCCGTCGCCATTACAAACACCACCAAATCAAGTCTTTGGGTGTTTCTGGGGATGACAGAAGTGAAGGCTGTCTTCTAAATGGACAGAACGACCTGCTGCCTCTTGAGAAATTCTCGGGAGAAGTGCTTCAGCCTTCAGCTAAGCAGACGGCAAGGCGTCTTGTAAGACATGACATCCGTAGAACTATGCTTTTCTACAGGTGGATACGACACAGTCCCTCCAGGAGCCCATACCACGTACCGGTCCTGCCCTCCTCTTCCCTGGCCTAGCAGGGGGTGCAGGTTGGGGTGCAGCTTCCCGCAGTTGTTGGCTGCTGCGTGCCTCTTTCCCCGACCGACGCCACTGCAGCACTGCCAGCTCGCTGCAGACACACAGCGGGAGGAGGTGGTGTGAGCACAGGGGGACTGCTCTCCAGCCGGGGCTCCCAAGCTGGGTGCCTGCCGCGGCTGCAGAAGGCAGCTCTGCCAAGAGGCCGATGCCAGGAAAGCACCTCTCTCCCCTGGTGCTGCGGGGGGCGGGAGGAAGGGCACTGCGGGAGAGGAAGCACTGCCCGTGTCTGGAGAGATTTACCACTTGAGCTTGTCCTGCAGATCCATCTGGTCATCCCTCTGCCCCCTGCCATTGCGGGCGACCTGCCCCAGGATGCACGTCACCACCTCCCACAGGGCCCGGTGTGTCCGTGGGGAAAGGCTCCTGCAACAGCAAGGACAAAGTCTCTCTGACCCTTCAGCCGTGACCCTCCTGCCTCTTCCCGCACCCAGCCCCACACATACGTGGCCCCATTCGGCCCCACAGCCCCTTTGAGGCAGGAGGAGTTGCAAGCCCTGGCTTTGGCCCCTGCCATCGGGCTCTAACCCAGCTCCTTCCCATGACTGGAGAAATCCCCGGGCGCTCTGTGCAGCCCCGTGGCTCAGCGGTTGGCTTCCTTGACCCACCACCGGTGGCTCACCACCACCCCACTGCCCCAGGCCTTGGCTGGAGCTGGCGCACTCTTACCGCTTAGGGGGGACAGCGTCATCCTCGTGGACTGTGGGTGGCTCTTCTCTGGCCTCTTCCCACTCCTCCATCATCGTCTCCAGGAGGTCGGGGCTGGACTCCCCCGTCTCCGTGCTAGTCGGGGGGCTGACTGACGATTGCTCAGAGGAACTGGATTCCTGCGCAGGAAGAGACTCTCATACAACAGCCCCGCACCCGGAGGGTGCTGTTTCCCAGCATGCAGACCCCCTGACCACTTCTGGCAGGGACGCTAGCGGGACGGGGAAAACCAGGAGACGGACCTCAGCACTCCCTTGGGGTGACGCCTGAGCGTCACCAGGGTTTCACTACAACGCCCTGTCACCCCTCTTGCTCGGGAAAGGCAGCAGTCACCCGCCCAGCTCTGCTGCAGCAACGCTCCTATGACGGCTTGGGTGCTAGAGGTACCTTGCAATCTCAGCCCCCCTGGAGGAGAAAGTGCTCTTTTTCTGCAGGAATTCAAAGTACCTGGCTCCTCTGCGTCTCCTCTTGTCTCTTAGCCTTCGCTTTGGGCGTCCCCTTTTCTCTCTTAGCCTTCGCTTTGGTCGCTGGCGGGGTTTGCCGTTTACTTTTTTGGTCTTCCGCCAGCTCTGTTTTCTTCTTTTCCTTTTCAGCCAAGTATTTCTGGATGTGTTCTGGAAGCTTCTCCTTCGTCTTCGAGTGTTTATTCTGGAGGGAGACCAAAAGGCAACAGCAGGCAGCTTAGTCTGCCCTGCAGAGGGCTGAGCTGTTTTCATTCCTACCCTCCCTTCTGCCCCTTCTCTTCTGCCTCTCTGTCCACGCTGGTTTGCTCCCAGGTTCCTGCAGGCTCCACCAAAGAGCCTGTCTGTAATGACCAGGGAGCTAAGCGACCACCAGGCTAAAAACCACCTGGCAGCTGGCTATCCCAGACAAGCCCTGCAGTCACGTTGCCGACAGAAACATCCACAAGTAAGGTCTTTGGGTGTGTTTCATGCGGCTAATGGAAGTGAAATGGCAGAGTAACCCGCCTCTCTTCAAGTAAGCACCAAAGCAACTAGTCAGTGGTCCCGTGAGCACAGAGTGAAGAATCTTGTGAGAATCGGCGTGCATGGAGCGGCGCTTCTTTACAGTCCAGTACCACACGCTCACTGCAGCAGCCCATGTCAGGTACCTTTTCTTTCCTCTCAATAGTTCTGGCAACGAAGTCTACTGTTCTGGGTTTGACCGGAGGAATTAGTTTCTCTTTCTCCTCCTTTTCCTTCAAGGACCTCCCCTGGATGGCCGGTAGCTGCCTGCAAAGACACAACAGGGTGCGTTGGCAGGAGCGCAGGAGGAGCTGGTTCTGCATCTTGTGCTTCCAAGTGGCGCACCTCCTTCTGCAGCAGAATGCGCTCTACTTGCCTCCTTGTGATCAAGTCCACAGAGACAGAGAAGACCCCAAGCTGTCAGACTCACATGTGCCCAACAGCCCCACTAAAACTCAGGATGCCCAGGTCTAGGCCCTCTCTTGCTGGAGCAACGAGAGGAACAGGGTCCCATGCTCGGAGGTACCGCTACGCCCTCCGGGTCAGGGCACTGAAGTCTGCTCAGTGGTCCGAAATACAGAGCGCTCACAGGCTGTACGAGCACATTGGGCGCCGGGGACGCAGTGTCAAAAGGAGGAGGACACGACCCCGTGAGAAAAGCAATCCTGCCGCTGAGCTCTCTTTGGCCCTTCTCTTTTGCAGGCCATAAGACAGGCGTGAGCATAGAAGAGGCTTCTGGTTAATCGGAGGGATCCTCTGCAGTAACTAACTGCAGAGCACTGTTCTCAGCAAACAGAAAGGTCGGGGTCATTTCCGTCTGAAGGGAAAGCCAAAAAGACCTTCCGCTCCTGGAATGAGCATTTGCAGTTAGTTACTCAACAGATCTGCACACCAGGAGGAGCACAGAAAGAAATGGTGCTGCCGGCAGAGTCTCCCAAGAAGCTAGAAGATGCTTGCCATGCACCAAGAAACCATTAGTTAGTGGGACGTGGGATAACCACCCTTGGAGTTCGTCTAGCCTCTGTGTCCAGGAGAAACATCGCACTCCCACCGAGACGAGAGCACGGGGTCACCCTCATCCATTTTTGCAAGTGTCTCACCTGGCACGAGGCTCACTCCCCTCAGCTTTCTGACCCTGCTCTGACTTTACAGTCATCGCGGGTAACCGCTTTGGAGAAAGCCTTGCTCGACGAAGGAGACGCTTCTCGGCAAGATCCTCTAGAAACAGGAAAAGAGACGATTCTTCAGGACAGTATCTTGGTGTTGTTCTGGGAACTGGGTGCCTATTGTGTCGCAGTTCCAACGAGAGTGACGTGCAGGTCTGCTCAAGCCTGTGGTAACCCTGATGCAGGTGGCCCTTTTCATCCCTTTGGATGAAAGCCATGTTTCCTGGGAGGTCTTAGGCCTTTTCCGACACTGTTTTTTTGTCCAGCTCCTCATGCCTACAGTGCACCATTATCGCCTGGGGAAAACTGTTTTGACGGCTTTCTCTCAGGCATGTGCTGAAATGGCGGGCTCCCTGGGAGATGCTGGTGGTCTCCAAGAGTCATTCTGGGGAGGGGAATCATTTAGCACAAGAGGAGCCGGCTCTTGGATTTCTGGACTGGTCCCACGCGCACAGGTTTGCTGCTGGGGCACGTTCACACCAAAGGCATTGCTTCGAAGACATTTGAGAATATGACAGGAAGAAGCAAGGTTAGAGCGTTGCACTGTTTGCAGCACAGGCTGGGGAGTGGAGGCCACTGGGAAGGTGTCCTTCCGCAGCCCCAGCGGCCATTTGTGGTGCAGGGCTGTCCTGAGACCTTGTTCCGCAGTGGGTCACTGGAGCTTTACCATAATGGGTACAGAGAGTGACAGGAGGTGCCTCTCCCTCTTCCAGGCATCCTGGGGTAACCTAGGCTCTAATCCCCTCCGGACGCGGAGGAAGGAAAACCTACAGCCCCCTGCCAGCAACCCGCTGGTCCCTTACCTTTCTTTCCACTGCCATCACCTTTTCCCCAGCCCTGCTCTGGGGCGGCCTTCACATGTCCCGTCAGGTCTGCTTTCGCTGTTGGCATTTGAGGCACCGTCTCAAGCTTGTACCTGGAAAGAGGAAGAAGGCACCAGCCTGAAGGACAGACACCGCATTGTTTCCCAAGCAGCCCATCCCGGAGGACCAGAGGAGGAACTCCAGTGCCTGGAGGGGCAGGCGAGGCCCCGTCAGCCTGTGCCGGTGTTCTTCCATCCTTCCCGTGAGAATGGTCGTCCTCCCACAAAGCCCCCTTGCTGCTTCTGGGGAAAATGATTCCTCTCTCACTCACAGTGCGCATGGAGAGCAGACTGCTCTCTAGTGCGCTGATCATCCAACACCCTTTTGAATTCTGATCTTGTCCTCCAAGTTTCTTGCAGAGCCTCGCAGATTAATGCCTTTGCAGCTATAAGGAGTCACCTCCCTCCCCTCAGTCGTCGATGGCACTGCACAGCAACATTGGCACGAGACAGAGCTCTGGAGGACCCCACCAGATGCAAGCTCCTGTTTGGACAAGTAACCACCCCTCTACCCCTTGGCCCCAAGCAGAAGGCAGTCTCACGCACAGGAAAGAAAAAGGGCAGGAGAAACCTGGTGGAAAAAGTTGTCTAAATGCCCCTCTAGGTTCACAGTAGGACAGATGCATAAAGCATTGTCCCTGTCCCATGTGCCTCCAAATGAAGTCAAACTGAACAAGAGCAAGCAGGGAGTTCCCTGCCAACAAGGCCTCTGAAACACTCGGTCCTCAATGCCGTCACGAGTACAGTTCTCAGCGCCTGGCAAGGCAGCCCTCCCAAGCACGAGCTGAGAAGCTGCTCGCTTGCTCAGCCAAGGGCTGCAGGAGCAAACATACCCTGGTAGGATGATAACACGTCCAGAAGAGGTCTGGGAAGCAGCAGTGTCATGGCGTGAGATGACCGAGTCCCTCATCTCTGGCATCTGCAACGAGGATGGAGACAGGTGACGGGAGATGGGGACACTGGGAAGGGCTGGCTGCTCAGTCCACCATAGACCAATGCAAGCAAAGAGCCAGAGCAGCCCAAGGGCTCTGGCCTCAGCAAGCCTTGCTCTGCCTGTGCCTCTGCTCCCTACCCCGAGAGTGGGGCAAGCAGCGCTCCCCACCATCAAGGCTGGCCTTTTGTCACAAAGCAAGGCCCCTCTGGGGGTGTCTCTTGCAAAGCCAGACCATTGCACGCAAAGGAAGTGCTCTACAGAGCGCCTGCTGTACTGTAGACCACGAGGAGCCCAAGTGGCTGAACAAGGCATGGCAGGCCAGGAGAAAGCAGCCCCCCAGCCCCCAGAACGCGTTTCAGAAGAACCAGGAGTGGCGCTGGGAAAATGAAAACCCTACCTCGAGAACAGCTTGCAACATCTTGCCGGTCCCGTTCAGCCTTTTCAAAAAGTCAGTGTAAAATCTCATTTTTACGTCTTTTCCCTCGATGATCAGCATGCCCACGTCCCTCCAAACGAGGGCAACGTTCCTCCTGTTCTCTAGGCAGACACGGAAAAGACGCATGGTCCTGTCCATGCAAAGCTGCACCGTGCTCTCAGAGACAGCGTTGTCTGAGGCTATCCGAGCGTACGGCAGTTGCTCAAAATGTTGATGACCTGAAAAACAAGAGAAGAGGAACACATGAACTTGCAGAGCTGCTGAGCAGGCTACAATCAAAGGTCTGCAGCTTCCAGGCCCTCAGGCAATGCATTGCTACTGAGTTGTCCAGCTGGTACAGCGCCTCTGAGGAGAAGCTCGGGTCGCCCCTTCCTGTTGGAAGTGGAAAGTGAGGTGCGGAGCGGACAGCTATGGTTTCTCTGATACAGAAAGGGAAAGAAAGAGTCTCAGGCGCTTGGCAGGAAGAAGAGCCATGACTGCAGGACAAGGTGGGGAGACAGGCGCCAGGTCCCACGGCAAGCTGGAGGGTGCCAGGCCATCAGAGCCGTGCCCACACGCGGTGCTCTCTTTGTCGTTAGAGAGAAACGAACCCCAAACACAGACCCAAGCTCTTGGTGCCCCCCAGGGTCCTACGACGGCTGCTGCAATGGCAGCAGCGACTAGAAAGCACAGGCATCGTGGTCACTTGGGTTTTGGAACAAACCGTCTTTCCTCCCTGGGTTTCCCCTGCTTTTCCCCCTTGCAAAGAGGCTGTGAGAGCCGGGAAGAGCCCTGGCATTTGCCTGTACGAGGCCTAGTGCAGCAGAAAGAGGGAGCAAGAGTTGAAACGCCATGTAATGAGAAGACACAGCACCAACAAAACTGGAAGGAAACCTGTTGTTGAAGCAGGTCAAAGAGAGCGTGCTGTCATGCTGCATCACCAGAGGACGCTCTGGTGATTATTTAAAACAAATAGGTAGGCAGGGTCCTTTTCACAGCAGGCTGGTTTTGTCGAGCTGAAGCTGCTCTCAGGACTGCAGCGGGAGTTTGGTACTCCGCTCAGTCACCTCTGGAGAGCAGAGCACACCTCCCCACTCTGCTCAGGGGCAAGCGCCGCTTACAGTCTTTCTGCTTACCAGGAACGTCTATGTAACTATATCGGAGGTCATGATCCCGCGCAATAGCGTTTGCAAGATGAAACACGGGTCTCTCCACAACCACCAGATCCTTCTCCGTGCTGGCTACTCGCTCTCTGACAACCACAAAAGTCCCAAGTCCAGGAATGCGGACAGCCTGAAAGAGGTGAGATGGTGGATCAGAAGAAGTCTTGGAGGGACAGACGGATGACTTGTCAGAGAACGGTGATGGTGCTTAGTGCCCCGCCCAGGCCTGAGGTACGAAGGAGCAAGGTGGGCTCTTTGGAAACCTTGGGAGAAGAGAAACAGGGTCTGCGCTTTTCCCTCACACTCCCCTTCGCCCATGAAGAACCAGATAGTTCAGGAAAAGTTGACAAACATCCTTTGGCTCGACAAGATAAAAGGCGGGGGGGATCCCACACTTGGAATAAAGCCTCGAGTGTCCCAGGCTTCCGTTTTGTCATGCAACTCTGACCGTGGGGACTCCAGAAGCCCCAGAAAAAGCCCAGCCCTTTTTCCGACGCTAGGCCTTATTGTACATCTGAATGGACAGAGGAGGTGGTCCGTCGCACATCTGTGCATTGCAGTGTCATGCTGGAGCATTGTTCCTGCTTTCAAAGGAGGGCAAGAACAATTGCACTCCATGGCAAAGGGCTGTCAGGACTTCATCAACCTTCATCGGGATGTGAGGGGAGGAGGAGGAGGTAAGTCCCACCTGGTGGAGGGCCAGCTGTTGTCTGAGGTAACACGATGCGCTGGCCCAAATATTTGCGAACTCTGGAAAAACAAGGGAAAGACATGTCATGCTCCGAGGCAGCAACCTCAAAACCATTCAGCCCACTCCTGTCCAAGGACCGATGCATTTCTAACACAAGCATTTTGGATGGTCTCTTTAGAGCCCGGCAAGAACCAAAGGACACCTCAGCCTGCCTCCAAGAGAGCTCCTTTGCTTTCAGGTGCAGCTCTCCAGGGTGTGACCCACTGCCACGGGAAACCTCAGTGGATTGCCACGCCAGTGAGGGCACGGTCTTGGAGGCTCAGGGCAGGCCCTGGTGTCCCCCCAGCAGGGGCCAGCTTCCCTGTGTCGCATCTCCGAACACACCGACTCCGCACGGCTCACGAACACCTTCAGCTCTTCCACTCGGACATGAGCTCAGGGTGGGCAATGCCCACCACCAGGCAAGGAGCAGCCCTTTGGGGCCAGGGACTTCTGCCTGGGGTGCCCCAGGAAGGCAGGGGCTGCGTCAGGAAGAGAACCGGGAGCCCTGGCTGCCAAATCAGCCCCTCAGTCCTTAGGGGGATGGTCAAGCAGGTCCCTCCTTGCAGTCACCGGTCCCGAGCAGCCACCCCCACAGCCCTCGGGGTTTCCATGCCTGGTTTCAGAGATGTCCTTGACCAGCCACCACTCCTGAAATTGGGTCTGAAGGCCTTACCGGAACTCTTGAGCTTCCCAGTTGTTGGAGACAAGTGAGGCCGCACGAAGAGGACGTTTGCCATCTTAGTTCCACCCTTGCTCCAGGTCAACAACTGCAGCAGGTGGCTGGCCGATGGCTTTCTTGCTTCCTGCAAAAAGGCTCCTCGTCCTCTCTGCTCTCCGCCTCCTCCTCCTATGCCCTTCACCACCCCCAGTGCTGCTGTGCTGCCTCTCTCTGCCTTCTCCTCCTCACTGCAGAGCAGCTCCTCCGGAGCAGAGAGGTGGCGAGAGCAGCCCCCAGCACCTGGAGTCCCCTCAGCCTCGCCGGGGTGTGTGGGGCGGATGCTGGTCACGATGGGGAATGGGGGCTGTCACCACTGTGACCCCAGACCGTGTCACAGAGGGGCTGCACACACTCGCCTCCCCCTCCCCACCCACCCAGGCCCTGCCACCCCATCACCCCTCTTCGGTTCCCCCAACAGAGATGTTCCCTCTCTGGCTGCCTGTCCTGGTTTCGGCAGGGATAGAGTTAATTTCCTTCCTAGGAGCTGGTACAGTGCTGTGTTTTGGATTTAGGATGAGAACAAAGTTGGTAACACACCGATGTTTTAGTTGTTGCTAGGTAATGCTTACACTAGTCAAGGACTTTTTAATTTCCCATGCTCTACCCACTGAGAAGGCTGGAGGTGCACAAGAAGCTGGGAGGGGGCACAGCCAAACTGGCCAAACATTCCATACCATGTGGCGTCATGCTCAGTACATGAACTGGGGAAAGCTGGCCGGGGGGGCCGCTGCTGGGGACTGGCTGGGCATCGGTTGGCAGGTGGTGAGCAATTGCGCTGTGCACCACTTGCTTTGTGTATTATTATTATTATTATTACATTATTATTATTTTATTCCAATTATTAAACTGTTTTTATCTTAACCCACAAGTTTTTCTCACTTGTGCTTTTCCAATTCTCTCCCCCATCCCACCAGGGATGGGGGGGAGGAGTGAGCAAGCGGCTGTGTGGTGCTCAGTTGCCGACTGAGGTTAAACCACGACATTTAGCTACTTTGTTTTGAGAAAGAGAACCGTATGTCTCCTTAGTATTTCTTTTATTTGGTATCACTGCAGTGGGCAGGGGCTTCAGGGAGCTGCCTCCTCACTGTCTCCTGTCCAGGAGGGGTTTCCCCAGGCTGGAGCTCGCCCCTGCCACATCCCCACATGGGGACACCGGGCTGTAAGTGCTTATGGGCTTCCTTCTACCCTTCCCTGCTTCCTCCTGCCTCTCTTACCCAACATGTCTGCAGCGGGGAGCAGCGGGCTCCCCTGACTGGCGAAGCTTTGGCAGGCGATGGCTGCTCACACCTGCTTTGGAGCTGGCTGGAACTGTCTCCAACTGGCCCCGGCAGCACCTGACCCGCTCCCACGCGGGTCCCGCTGCAGCTCCCGCTGCTCTCCCCTTGCCATCCACGCCCAGCACAGAGCACCCTTGCCCCCGCAAAACACGTGTTTAAGGACCCTTGGGACATGCATCCATTACAAATGCTGCCTTTAGCGTCCTCACAGTGGAAATGAACTGCACCCCTCTGCCCTCAGAGCAGACCACAGGGGTTACTCCTAACGGTGGGGCACATATATTGCTGAAATCCCCCCCTTGCAAACCCGGCTGAGGGGCTCAATGTTGTCACAGCCCTGAAGTTCATCAGCCCCCTTGACACTTTCTCTAGTGTTGGCCCTACTATTGCACTGTCAGCATCATCCGTGATGCTGATCTCACCTCTGTTTCCCAGCATATACCTGTCCAAGTATGACAAGCGTAGGTCACTCCTTGACCATCTGGGCATCCCACCACCTCATCAGGCATTGCCCGAGGGGCATTACCTGTCTGTTACAGCATCCAGGAACAGCCAAGAGCTGTGACAAACCGAGGTGCTAAGGGAGAACCTGTCTGTGCCCAATTTACTTAAAAAAGAATGATAACTTTTCTTTTTAGATCCATTCCAAATCTCCTGGTGAGACTGCACCATTGCCAAGAATACAGTCAGCAAGGTTTGTAAGAAGAAGGAATACATTAGACTGGGAGAGCTTATGTAGTCTGGGATTTTGGCCTTTTTTTTTCTAGCCACATCAGTCCATCTAATAAAACCTGGCTGCTTCTTTGTAGTAGTAGTAGTAGTATTACTGCAAACAAGTTCAAAACTAGAAACATAAAAGTGTATCTGGCTGTACAAGTAGTGCAGTGGTGCAACATGTAACCTTGAGGGCACCTGGTCTCACCCAGAAAAATCGTGGTCCTGAGCTGGGAGCCTAGGCTTCCTCTGTGATGCATGAAAATCAGACACCCAAGATGATACCGACGCATGCAGAGCAGGAATCAGCCACGAGAAACACTGAAAAACAAGCGGGTCTGCTCTTGTCTTGGCCTTAAACAATTTATTCTGGGTTTCACAAGTCTGAGTCTTCCCCTTCAAGCGCTCTCCAAGTCAGTGAAGGAGAGACTATTATATAAAGCGCATCTAAGGAGACAGATGCAGTAACTTTCTTTTATCTAGTAGCTCAGTATTTAAAATTCTCACCAAGATAACAAAAAGCTAGGATCATTTTCTTCCTCTGCCTGAGAGGTTATAAATCTGTATCTCTCACCTCTTGCAAACAGTCTAACAATCAGATCAATTCAGAAGGGAGGACCCTTACTGCCTCTCCTTGAAAAGGCTTCAATTTGCAGGAAATTATAACAAATGCATTTGTCCCAATAGAAGGGGACAGTTTGCTATCAGAACGCTTCCCTGCATGGAAAAGAAGACCTGGATTTCTGTCCTTCAATATCCTGCAATACCGGTTTAATATAAACTATATAAACTATAATTGAAACAGTGCCTGAAACTGATGTGGTAGGTATGCTGTGAGGTCGCCCCTTTACGTCTGGCTGTGCAGCTGAGGGAAGGAGTGAAAAGCCAGGTCCCTGGCTCACATTTAGTCTGGGATGCTTATTTGCACCGTACTGTCAAACCTTAGGCAGCTGCAGGCAGAGGTATGGTTTAGGCGCCTTTGGAATTAGGTATCCTGGTGCTTCAAAAGGCTGTTGAGCGGTGAATGTAAATTTTATTTCTATGTAGTATTTCACTTAGGTGCCAACATACCTACTTGCATCATCTCTTGAACCACAGTAGATGTTCCAGTTTCTTCAGCATCTTCACCCGAAGTGTGAAATCCTGACTCTGCTGAATTGCAAAATTCCCCTGGTTTTAACAGGGCTGAGAATTTACCTCTGAAGCAGAAAGAATGAGGAATAATGAGTAAGAAAGAATGAGCATCAATTTGAGGAACAAGAATAAAAGCATCAGTGAAGACAGACTGGGCCGTTCCTTTTTCAGATCAGCTGAATTATGAAATTTATCTCCCTCTGTAAGTTAGCTCTACGCACAGCTCCATGGGCTTCATCATTTCTGCTTAAGCCATCCCAAGTATTCTGCTGACTTCTAGTCACATTGTCAAAATCCAAACAAAAATAGCAAATAAAATATTCAAATTAAAACAATATTGAGAAATGCAGCAAACTTGATCAAGACACTTACTTACTTACTGAATGAGTTAATTTTTACAGGGAGAGAATGAGTAGGTCAGAATGCTTCGCACTATACAGCAAACATGAGAAGGCTGAACAAAGGCATACTGTATAATAAAGGATGGCATATAGGATATATAAAGGATATTCCCCTTCCCTAAAACAAAACATGATAGTTTAAAACCAGCATGCTGAATACACACACAGGCATACACACACAGTTGTTCTGTGGAACTCTGCCAAATGTTCAGGCACTTATTTAAAACAACTTGTTTAAAAACAAGAGAATAAACCAAAAGATTTCTATTAGAAGAACAATGAAGAGATCCACAAGTTGCATTAAAGGAGATTAAAAGAACAAGCAAACCTCAAACTCCTTCTGTGTGTGGGACATACAGACTCATACACAAATAGTCACTCATGCAGAAATAGTCACTAAATGCCTGAAGGCCCCTGCTGGAGAGGTTACTGATAACTGTCCACTACAGAGACTCCTCTGAGGCCTCTGGTGGTGCCAGGTAGTGCCAGGGACAGGCTGTTGGACCAGACGGACCCCATGTTTGATGTGCTATGGCAGCTCCTGCATACTTGGAGCTAAGCACTGACACTGATATGAAAGGCCCGTGGGGACTTTAGTTGGCTGTTTTGACAGAAGTACCAGTTTTTAGACGTGTCAGAGTGTGCACCTGAGAATGGGACAAACAACGGTTGACATCCTTGAGGGCTCATTAAAAGGGCTCAGTACTTTTCGAGTTAAGCTTTTTGTATTTTCCACTGACAATGCAGCTTCAAATGCTACTGTCTGAACTGAGAAATATCAATCCAAGCATAGCAAATATGTGCTCTCTCATTGCTTAGCAGTGATTTGGGGATCCAGGTCA
Source organism: Aptenodytes patagonicus (assembly GCF_965638725.1). NCBI lineage: Eukaryota > Metazoa > Chordata > Aves > Sphenisciformes > Spheniscidae > Aptenodytes > Aptenodytes patagonicus. The sequence goes on from NC_134961.1 coordinate 3,183,076, forward strand.
ATCATTACTAGTCAGAAAAAAACAGTTTAACATGTCTATTGCTGCTTTTCTCCCAGTGCACAGGCAAATTTCTTAAAGATCATGTTACATTTTTGCTTGGGTATAGGATACTAGAAAAAAGAAATCTATTACAAGGTAACTGAACCCATAGGTGAATAACATAGATGTTTGGATGTAAAATGTCCAATAATGATTGCCAGAGTGAAACTTCTGTGTCAGCATCTACAAAATTAATTACGAGCAATGTTCATCTTCCTAAGAAATAAATTGTGTCACTTCAGTACTTCTGTGTCAATTTAGTATAAATAGCAAGGGAAACTGAGATGACGCTGCGTACCACAGCTTTTTTTTCTGAGAGGTTGCCAAAGCCAAATCCTATCATTGGATTATTTAACAAAATTGATCCCGAATGCTAGAAGGACAAGAAAATGTTTTGCCGTCAAAGGGAGATGTGCAATGAGCCAGAGTGAAGGACTGGCATATTACTTAAATGAAAGCGTACAGCCACCGTGTTGTCCTGTAGGATGGCTCCAGGCACCGCATGTTAAGCAATTTGCAGTGAGAAACTAACTACTAAAAAATGTTGTTTTGTTTCAGAACCCTTCCACCAAACCCATGCTGTCAGCCCAAGCTAAAGGCCAAATCACAGTTTTCTACTGTGAACAGAGAAGCTCATGAATAGATGGAAATGTTTTCCATATGTCAGAGTGCAGGTGATGAGGAGGTGGTTCAAAATGTAGCTGAAATATCAAGGGACTAGACTCACATGAATACACTTGGACACATAATGGTTTTGGATACATGCTGAGGTCTCCGCTGTGCTGACCACACTTCAGAATAGAGCTGGCGTGGGCTTTAAAACATGGTATATGAAAGAAAGACCTGTAAGAAACAAAAAAGTCCTTTCTGTTCAAGCAGATGATCAATACAGCTTGTGACTTTTCTGAAGCTCAGCAACTAAACAGAAGATCAGATTTTTAACAGGGGTATAACAATTGCAGCTCAGTTTCTATAGCTCTTCTTTGTGGAGTGGTCTTACTTCCATTGCAATTCACATAATATTTGTTTGGATAATATGGAAGAATATATAAGCCATAGCCCTTTCTAACGTGTATTTATTGATTGAATAAGTGATTTGATAGCACTCTGACACATTTATATAACGTGGATTTTGGTTCTGAAAAGCTGTCAGCATTCCTTTAAGTATATCATAAGTTACTTTGCCTCAACTTACCAACAAAAATGAGATGCATCAGTGGTAAGACGCTGAGCTAGACTGAGCTATGACTTGGCTGAGCTGTTGCATGATACAGCATTTCTGACTTACCAGAATCGGCAAAACAAATATTCATTCATTAAACATATCATATAAGCCCAAAGTAATTAGATGCAAATAAAAATTGTAGTTTAAGGCATTTGACCAATCCCCTGCCAGTCTAATTTCCCTTAAAAAGCTTATATATAAAACTTTCCCTTAAAAAGCATATATATATATATATATACACATTTTATAATCCTGAGTGGATTAAACTTTTTATCTCAGCATGCCATAATGTCTCAATTTCTTCCTTTATGTTAGTACAACAGTAGGAATAGGAATTATTAATGCACATTTGTTAAAATAAACCTAAACATTGGTGGTCACAGGATCTCGCAGCCTTTGCAAAGTACAGTTAACTGAGTATCAGGGAAAATTATCTTCTATAATGGACATCTTTAGGAATTTCATATCATTGTTTTTTTCACTTTTCACTGATTGAGGCTTTCTTTAAGGACCATTTTAATTTTTCTTCCATTTTTAAATTGTCTCTCCAGAAAATATTTAATGCTGGATTGGAACAGAATGAGCTGACGCATTTTGGATTCTTAGACAGTTTCCAGTGGTCCATTTTGTATGACCTGATGAAATGCCTCATGAAAGGCAGGCTTGGGTTCCTGTGCTTCTGTTGGCCTTTATGGTCTAGGTGTGGTATGGTCTTAACTGTGTTGGTTGCATCTCTTTTCTTGTTAAAACAACACAGAAGAAAAACTCAGAATATCTATTCCATATGGAAGACAGTGACTCAAAGCACTCAAACTGTGACATGCCCGAGAGGAGAAACTGTCGGACCAAGATGGAATGAAACATTTCAACATTTTAAAATCCAATTTTCTCAGAAATTTTCATTTCAGGAAAGAAGAGTGCTGTTTTGACTCCTCATGCTGATTGGGATGAAAAGAAGATTTTAAATGGAATTTTCCTTGCAATGTAAATTGGAAGTTTGAATAGCTCCCTGCAATGTTAAAGTATGTATCATATGCGATTTTAAACTTCTTGCTACCCTCCTGTGGATGAAATGAATAATTACTTCAGTAACAATGTGGGGGAAAAAAACAAAACAGGGAAATAACTGCCTTAGTAGAAGGTAAATTCCAGATAGATTAATAAGATCTATTGTCTTGGGACATGAATGCTGATTCCGCTCCTCAAGAAAACGGTTGAAATCATGCAAATCATATTTAATGTCTGTCACACTTTTCTGTATAATGTAGACAACAGTTTAGCAACTGAAGGGTTGGTTGTGAAGATAAAATAAATAAAGTGTATTAAAATCCTTAGAACAAAGACAGACAGAAGTGCAAATCATTTTTATGAAGCACACTGATGCTAGACCAACCTTGTTGTTACCGTAAGTCGGCAGATGAAAAACTCTCTAAGACTCAATTTGGAGTTTTAGAAAGTAGGCATTCTTTATTGCAGCGCCGGGTGCAAGATGGAATTTCCACAAATCAAGCACACCTATGGCTATATCACCGTTATATTTATGCACGGAAATTATAAGATAGTACACTCCCAGTTACAATGATTGGTTAGTGATTTACATATAATTATAATATTGGTTATGTCATTCTCTTCTGTTACTATGCTTGCGCAGGGGAAGGGTCTTCACCTGGGCAAGGGTCTTCTTGACCTGTGGGTGTGTTTTTTAGTATTATAATGAAGGCAGTTCACTTGAGGACACCTTAAAAGTAAGTTTTGTTGCCAAGTTGGCCAGCTAGATATCTACCTTGCCAGGTTGTCAGATAACTCATCCTATATACAATAGAACCTAAGGGCTCTGGTTGTGGTCTAGAGAGTCCAGAGAATAGGGACTTCAAGCAACACAGCCTCAGATAATAAGTAACACAGCAGCCTCTACATAACGCTACCATAGAGGCTAACTTACTGAAATCAAGATGTTCTTATAGTTGATTATTTCACAACCTAACATAAAAAGATTCAGTAAAACTTCAGATAATCTTCAACATTGTGATCAACCAACAAGTTCCAGGATGACAGAAAACATGGGACTTAATCTAAACAGCCCCTAAAACTGCTACCATACGCAGCTGGGCTACCATACAGGATGTTGAATAATTTTCAGTTCTCCTTTTCCGTCACCATAGCGGAGGATGGATGGGTTGGTTAGAAAGCCATCTCAAACCTTAGATCCAGCGCACTCCTGGATTTAGAGCTCCTGTCAAATTGCTTTGTCACGAGAAGATGAAGAGAAATGACACAAGAAGCTACACCTGAAATTAACAACAGAGAAAAAAAAAAGAGAAGAAAAAAGAAACCAGAAGGTCTTTACCACAGGCAACTAACCTGCCTGTGAAAAATAACACCTGCTTTCTCTTTTTATCTGTTAACACTTAAGCCCCCTTTTCTAAGACAACCTCAGTTCTACATTTGTTCTTTCTCGTCAAAAAATCTTGAGAGGCAGCATCACTTGTAACACAGTTGGTATTACGCAAAAAGACAGGACTTCACGCTGTGGAATGATCTGCCAGAATATCTCACGTCATAATTCAAACCAGCACCTATGAAACAGAGTAAAGTTCTTCATGTAAATTTTTGTCCAAAATGGTACAATTTTTTTTAAAGCAGATTGTGGAGTTTAGAACCCAAATCCTGAGCGTAAGCCTGTAGGTCTTGTGTTCCCAATCTCTTTGACACTGCTCAGAGTCTCATACAGACCTGTCACCATTTGGTTGGGTTGTGCTAAAGCACAAATGGAACGACATCAATTTTCTGGGGACAAAGACCATAGAATCATAGAATCACTTAGGTTGAAAAAGACCTTTAAGATCATTGAGTCCAACCGTAAACCTAACACTGCCAAGTCCACCACTACACCATGTCCCTAAGCGCCACATCTACAGGGTTTTTAAATACCTCCAGGGATGGGGACTCAACCACTTCCCTGGGCAGCCTGTTCTAATGCTTGACAAGCCTTTCAGTGAAGAAATTTTTCCTCACATCCAATCTAAAGCTCCCCTGGCACAACTTGAGGCCATTTCCTCTTGTCCTATCGCTTGTTACTTGGGAGAAGAGACTGACACCCACCTCGCTACAACCTCCTTTCAGGTAGTTGTAGAGAGCGATGAGGTCTCCCCTGAGCCTCCTTTTCTCCAGACTAAACAACCCCAGTTCCCTCGACTGCTCCTCATCAGACTTGTTCTCCAGACCCTTCACCAGCTTCGTTGCCCTTCTCTGGACACGCTCCAGCACCTCGACGTCCTTCTTGTAGTGAGGGGCCCAAAACTGAACACAGTATTCGAGGTGCGGCCTCACCAGGGCCAAGTACAGGGGCACAATCACTTCCCTGCTCCTGCTGGCCACACCATTTCTGATACAGGCCAGGATGCCATTGGCCTTCTTGGCCGCCTGGGCACACTGCCGGCTCATGTTCAGCCGTCGACCAACACCCCCAGGTCCTTTTCCACTGGGCAGCTTTCCAGCCACTCTTCCCCAAGCCTGTAGCGCTGCATGGGGTTGTTGTGGCCGAAGAGCAGGACCCGGCACTTGGCCTTGTTGAACCTCATACAGTTGGCCTCAGCCCATCGATCCAGCCTGTCCAGGTCCCTCTGCAGAGCCTTCCTACCCTCGAGCAGATCAACACTCCCAACTTGGTGTCGTCTGCAAACTTACTGAGGGTGCACTCAATCCCCTCATCCAGATCATTGATAAAGATATTGAACAAGACCGGCCCCAAAACTGAGCCCTGGGGAACACCGCTCGTGACCGGCCGCCAACTGGATGTAACTCCATTCACCACAACTCTCTGGGCCCGGCCGTCCAGCCAGTTTTTTACCCAGCGCAGAGTACACCTGTCTAAGCCGTGAGCTGCCAGCTTCTCTAGGAGAATGCTGTGGGAGACAGTGTCAAAGGCCTTGCTGAAGTCCAGGTAGACCACATCCACAGCCTTTCCCTCAGCCACTAGGCGGGTCACCTGGTCATAGAAGGAGATCAGGTTGGTCAAGCAGGACCTGCCTTTCGTGAATCCGTGCTGGCTGGGCCTGATCCCCTGGTTGTCCCGCTCATGCCTTGTGAGTGCCCTCAAGACAAACCGCTCCATAATCTTCCCCGGCACCGAGGTCAGGCTGACAGGCCTGTAGTTCCCCGGATCCTCCTTCCGGCCCTTCTTGTAGATGGGCGTCACATTGGCAAGCCTCCAGTCATCCGGGACCTCCCCCGTTAACCAGAACTGCTGATAAATGATGGAGAGCGGCTTGGTGAGCTCCTCCGCCAGCTCCCTCAGCACTCTCGGGTGGATCCCATCCAGCCCCATAGACTTGTGAGCGTCCAGGTGGCGTAGCAGGTCGTTAACTGCTTCCTCTTGGATTATGGGGGGTTCATCCTGCTCGTCTTCCAGCTCAGGGGGCCGAGTACCCTGAGGATAACTGGTCTGCCTGTTAAAGGCTGAGGCAAAGAAGGCATTGAGTACCTCTGCCTTTTCCTCATCCTCGGTGACAGTGTTCCCCCCCGCATCCAATAAAGGATGGAGATTCTCCTTGGCTCTCTTCTTGTCATTAATATATTTGTAAAAACTTTTTTTGTTGTCTTTAACGACAGCGGCCAGATTGCGTTCTAGCTGGGCTTTTGCCTTTCTCATTTCCTCTCTGCACAACCTAACGATATCCCTGTACTCTCCTTGAGTTGCCTGCCCCTTCTTCCACAAGTGGTAAACTCTCCTTTTTTTCCTGAGTCCCAGCAAGAGCTCCCCATTCAGCCAGGCCGGTCGTCTTCCCCGCCTGTTCTTCTTACGGCGTATGGGGACAGCCTGCTCCTGCGCCTTTAAGACTTCCTTCTTGAAGATCGTCCAGCCTTCCTGGACCCCTTTGCCCTTCAGGACTGTCTCCCAAGAGACTCTCTCAACCAGCGTCCTGAACAGGCCAAAGTCCGCCCTCTGGAAGTCCATGGTTGCAGTTTTGCTGGCCCCGCTCCTTACTTCACCAAGAATTGAGAATTCTATCATTTCATGGTCGCTACGCCCAAGACGGCCTCCGACCACCACATCTCCCACCAGTCCTTCTCTGTTTGTAAACAGCAGGTCGAGCGAGGCACCTCCCCTGGTAGGCTCACTCACCAGCTGTGTCAGGAAGCTGTCTTCCACACACTCCAGGAACCTCCTAGACTGTTTCCTCTCTGCCATGTTGTATTTCCAGCAGATGTCCGGGAAGTTGAAGTCCCCCACGAGAACAAGGGCTAGTGGTTGAGAGACTTCTGTCAGCCGCTTGTAGAATGCTTCATCCGCCCCTTCATCCTGGTTGGGTGGTCTAGAACAGACTCCCAGCAGGATATCTGCCTCGTTGGCCTTCCCCCTCATCCTTAACCATAAACACTCAACTGTATCATCATCACAATCGTTGAGCTCTAGACAATCAAAACACTCCCTAACATACAGAGCCACCCCACCGCCTCTCCTTCCTCGCCTGTCCCTTCTGAAGAGTTTATAGCCATCCATTGCAGCACTCCAGTTGTGAGAGTCACCCCACCATGTTTCTGTGATGGCGACTAAGTCATATCTATCCTGCTGCACGATGGCTTCCAGCTCCTCCTGTTTGCCGCCCATGCTGCGTGCATTGGTGTAGATGCACTTGAGCTGGGCTATCGATTTTGCCCCCAGCATTGGCATGCCACCCCTAGGCTCATCTCTAGTGAGCCTGGTTTTATCCCCTTCCCCCTTCGAACCTAGTTTAAAGCCCTCTCAATGAGCCCCGCCAATTCATGAGCGATGATCCTTTTCCCCCTGTGAGACAGCTGAACTCCGTCTGCCGCCAGCAGGCCCAGTGCCGTGTAAACCTCCCCATGATCAAAACAGCCAAAATTCCTCCGATGGCACCAGCCCCTGAGCCACGTGTTGATCAGGTGTGTTTTCCTGTTCCTTTCAGTATTCTTCCCTGCTGCTGTAGGGATAGAGGAAAACACTACCTGTGCTCCTGACCCTTCAACCAGTCGTCCCAGTGCCCTGAAGTGCCTTTTGATCACTTCAGGACTTCTCTCTGGAACCTCATCACTGCCAGCCTGTATAACCAACAGCGGGTAGTAGTCAGAAGGCCGTACCAGACCAGGGAGTTTCCTAGTGATGTCTCTGACCCGGGCCCCAGGGAGGCAGCAGACTTCCCTGTGGGATGGGTCCGGTCGGCATATAGGGCCCTCTGTTCCCCTCAGAAGGGAATCGCCTATGGCAATTACCCTCCTTTTTTTCTTAGCAGCAGCAGTCATAATGTGTGGGGCTGACTGCCTCACCCTAGGCGACCCCCTGGATGGACCTTCGTCTACATCCTCATTTGCCTGGCTCTCAAGTTCCAGGGCCCCATATCTGTTCTGTAAGGGCAACCGGGAAGGTGAGGGAGGCCGGGCGGGGGTTCGCCTGGCACCCCGAGCAGTGACATGTTTCCATTCCCCCCCATCGCTTAGGTCCCCTCCTTCTACGTGGTGGCAAGAGGGCAGGGGATCCTCTGCTTCTTGTGGAGCCTCCATCTGCTGCCTTTGCCTCAGGGATGGTAGGGTGCAGCTCCACCAATCTATCTCCCTCTCACACTCCCAGATACTCCTCAACCTTTCCACCTCCTCCTTCAGCTCTGCCACCAAGCTGAGCAGATCATCCACCTGGTCACACCACACACAGGTGTTGTCTCTGTTGCCCTCCGGTACAAGTGACAGGCTCAGGCACTCCCTACAGCCAGAGACCTGGACAGCTGTACGCTTGCGTGAGGGCTCCGTCTGGGTCGCCACATTCCTTCTGGCGACGGCTTTCGGCCAAGTGGAAACCATAGCTGGTCCTCTTCTGGGAGGGCGATGACTACTAGTTGAGTTGGCCTCTAGAGCCAGGAGGGGGACTGCGCCCTGCCCGCTCGCCTTCCCTGCACGCCCTCCCTTGTGAACTGCCACTCAAACTGCTGTGCCACGCCCTTCTGACGCGCCACGCCCTGTTTGCCCACCCTGTTCGCCGCACTCCGGGTCGCTCGCGCTCCCTGGGGGCTGCTCTTGTATGTGAGGGGGTTTGGCTGCCATCCCTCTTGTCCCCACCCATGCTGAGTCAGAGCTGCCACTCATCAGGAGCTCCCTCCTCCGGCTTGGGGCGGGGAGGCTGGGGCACCCTCTCACTCCCTGCGCTTTTGCCTTCATAGGTTTTGCCGCAGTTTTGCCACTTTAGGAAGGGTCCCCCGGCGCGATCCTCCGCTCCGGAGCCCTTCGCCTCAGTGGCTTTGCTGGAATCCGGGAGGTTCCTGGAAGGCATCGATGATAACTTCCTTCTCCAAGTGGTAGAGGAGCCAACGAGGAGAAGTGCTATGCTGGACCTTGTTCTCACCAACAAGGAGGGGCTGGTGGGGAATGTGAAGCTCAAGGGCAGCCTGGGCTGCAGCGACCACGAAATGGTGGAGTTCAAGATCCTTAGGGCACCGAGGAGGGTGCACAGCAAGCTCACTACCCTGGACTTCAGCAGAGCAGACTTTGGCCTCTTCAGGGATCTGCTTGGTAGAGTACCATGGGACAAAGCCCTGGAGGGAAGAGGGGCCCAAGAAAGCTGGGTAATATTCAAGGATCACCTCCTTCAAGCTCAGGAGCGATGCATCCCAACAAAGAGGAAGTCGGGCAAAAACGCCAGGAGGCCTGCATGGATGAACAAGGAGCTCCTGGACACACTCAGACACAAAAAGGAAGCCTACAGAGGGTGGAAGCAAGGACAGGGAGCCTGGGAGGAATACAGAGAAATTGTCCGAGCAGCCAGGGATCAGGTGAGGAAAGCTAAAGCCCTGATAGAATTAAATCTGGCCAGGGACGTCAGGGGCAACAAGAAAAGATTCTATAGGTATGTCAGGGATAAAAAGAAGATGAGGGAAAACGTGGGCCCTCTCCAGAAGGAAATGGGAGACCTGGTTACCTGGGATATGGAGAAGGCGGAGGTACTCAATGACTTTTTTGCCTCGGTCTTCACCGGTAAGTGCTCGAGCCTCCCTGCCCAAGCCACAGAAGGCAAAGGCGGGGACTGGGAGGATGAAGAGCCGCCCACTGTAGGAGAAGATCAGGTTCAAGACCATCTAAGGCACCTGAAGGTGCACAAGTCCATGGGACCCGATGAGATCCATCCGCGGGTCCTGAAGGAACTGGCGGATGAAGTTGCTAAGCCACTCTCCATCGTATTTGAGAAGTCGTGGCAGTCCGGGGAAGTTCCCACTGACTGGAAAAGGGGAAACATAACCCCCATTTTTAAAAAGGGAAAAAAGGAAGACCCAGGGACCTACAGACATTTTTATTTAACTTAGGTTTTGCAACAATCTTTACATTTAATAAAAAACTACATTTGAGGAAATATAAATATTTTCTGGATATCTTTGTAGATCTGCAGGATTTGTGGATGAGTTAAAAAAAGAACAACAAAACCAAAAAACCACAACGAACACATAATTAAAGAAATACCGTAAATACACAATGGTTAAAGCACAGTACTACTCAGTGTCTGTTAGTGTATGTGTTTTTGCCCCCCAACCTGAGAGCCTCTTAATATCACAAGTAAGAGAGACCATTAAAGACAGAAACTTTTAACAGGTATTGGTTGATCAGTCTGGTTCAGTTCCTGGGTGTGCTTTGTGTGGAGCGGGAGTGATCCTTCATTGCTCCTTGTAAAAGCTGTTTGGCAAGCTGAGGTGGAATTTGTAACTCCCTAGAAGTCTTGATAATAAAATAAGAATTCATCGTGAAAAAATCCGTATACAAAAACAATCTTTTGAAGTAGGCAGAATATGCTCTTGGTGTCAGGTTATACTAGTAGTTCTTAATGCATATTCAGTACAATAACTTTTTTTAAGGTTTTCCATTTTCTGCATTTGGAAACAGCCAGGTTCCAGGTAAGAGAAGAGAAGGAAATAAGTATTTTTAAGCTAAGAGTAGTTCTGTTGCAGGCTGTCTCCTTTTTACTGAGCTTTTCTTTTAAATTAGTAGAACTATTCTTTTGCCAGCCTCCCAGCCATGGATTTCAATTAGGACACTACAGTGTCTAAATGTATCACATTTTATATTCGTTTAAAGAATAACTTGTTATCAGACTCTCCCTAGATCGCTTGAAGCCCATCATACTTTATGGAAAAGGGAATTAGGGGAGTTATTCCTGACTCTCCAAGCAGAACACCTGAATCTAGAGAGCTGGGATGCTACTTCTAAAATGTGTTTTAGGGAACAATGAAAATAAAAGTATTGATTGCTGTAGTCGCGGAAGAGTGCTGTAGTGCCAGGGCGAAAACTTCCATGTGAAGTTTTTAACATTGTTTTGTCAAATTTATGTGTGTTCTGTGTTCCTTCATTTACAGAACAGTGTACTTTGCTTGCCGACTTCTAAACTGTGCTGTTCTCACTCTGTACTCAGGGAATACAGTAGTTCCTGCTCCTCTCTTAGGGCTGTCAGCAGTTTTGCATTTGTTTTCTTTCCTCCAACATGATTTTTCTCCTAGATTTTTTTTTTTAATATCTTTTCCATAATATACTTATGTTTTTCACACTTCTTTTCTGGCTTTTATCCTAGGTTTTGGTGGGTGGGTTGTCCGTCCCTCCGTCCCCGCCTTTCAAGAACAGATGCAAATGCAGCCAGAGCTTATGATGCTGATCCATTGCTTATTTGTGAGCTGCTTGGTGGTGGTAACAGATAGTGGGTATCTGCAACCAAAGGTGCAGCTGAGCAGGTGGTAGACAAATTGATCAGGAACAACTGCCAGGAAGCCTGACTCAATAACAGATGCTTTATGACCAATTAGTTAGGCTCTTTAAGAGAAATAGAAATTATGAAAAGTGAACAGCAGCGCTTTTCTTCCTTCTTTTTCTTGATTAAATTAGCTCTGCTGTTCTAGGTGGATCAAACAGCCTTTGAGCATTCAGGCCCTTCTTCCAGTCACCTTCAAGTCATGTGATGGAACAATTTCCACAAAGCTTGTCCGTTTTATATAGTTATATCAGTTAATCTAAGAAGAAATAATGTTTCTCTCCAAAAACCCCTTCTCACTTATACCCTTACACTGTCAAAGTTACAGTAATAATAATGATGATGATGATGATGCTATTTCTGACTCTTCGCTTGCATGCAGCTACTTCAAGGGCACGTTTGATAAAAAGGTGTTGCATTAGCTAAGATCAAGATGGAGGAGGAGAGTCAGCTTGCACGAGTAGTCAAAAGAATTTGCTGTCCTAAAGTAGTGTAAATTTGCAATTTAGCTGTCTGTTTCAAGATGCATTGAATTATTGGATTTATTTTCACCGGCTTTAGTGGATTTTGCATGAGACTATTATGAAACTGTGTTTTCCGCTAGAACAGGAGGGAATATCTAGGCACGTCTTCACTAAGCGAGGAAGTCGTTCCAGCAGTTCTGATTGCTGTAATGCTGTAATTAACTCCTTGCAAGAACAAGGAAGACAATAATTTTGGCATGTTCACGCAGCAGCATTGTTTTCTGTACAACTGTTCCATCACATTCCCAGACTTTGCATTTTCTAGCAGTTGGGTGCATTCGTGCATCCTATCATCTCAACGTGAGCTTTATAAAATTACGGTGATGAACAGCATTCGTGGTAATACTGTAAATGTAGCTTTCATTGAATCCCTGTAGTTAAAGGCCGAGAGTACTTGTTGTGAATCACGAGGACGTGCTACTTCAGCGTAAAACTAACAGGAAGAGAGATTTCTAGGAGCTATAATAAAAGTTGAAGACTTCTAGTCCTCAGCTGTTTTTTCAGTTACTGTTCTTGGACGAAATAATAAGAAGCACTGGACAAAGAAATGTAATCTGTATCTAGGGTTTGTATTTACTGCAAATTCTCTAGGTTTTGCCAAATTCTTCAGGTTTTGTACCAGGCACTTTTATACTAGGCTGCCACTTCCGACTGCTGGCTGAGACCAATGTTTGGGCTCGTGAAGAAAAGTGGAGGTTTTTCACCTAAAGATTCAGACCCAAGAGAGAAGTTGTCCAAACGTTGACCAGCTGAATTTGAGAGCAGCAGAATTTGTAGTCAAGTTTCCTGTCTTCGTGCATTGCAGTCCCTGTTAACTTGACATAAGTGAGTTTGGGTTGATTCATACTGATCTTGTCCTCACTTGTATTGAAACTTGGTTTATTTACACATTAAAAAAAAAAAAAAAAGAGGGTGCTAGCTGCATATGATTAAACTTATTTTCAGGAGATTTATTTTCTAAAAAATGCCGATTTTCTGATAAAATCATATCTGTGCTTTAATAAAATGACACGAGGATATTGAGCCTCATGCGTTAAGGCTAAGGTGTCCATTGCAATGACCGGGAGGAAGTTTTATCTTATGTCATTGAGTAGATATCCACAAGTGTTACTATGTCCTCCTCTAAGAGTCTGTCCGTCGGCAGAGATTGACCGTTGTACTTGGTGGGACCCACTGTCTTCAAACAATTCAAGTTTACAACAATTCAAGTTAGGGTTAAGTTGCAAGAGGAAAGGTAACAACGATGCTTCTGTTAGAGCAGCTGTAGTGTTGTCTGCTGTTGCGGATGTGGAAATAGGAAGCGCTATTTAAAACCAGGCAAGTGGCTCTTGGGTCTTTTTTATTTTTTAAGTAGCACCATTGCTAGTTTCTCCTCAGCACTTGCTAGCCTTCTCCCCTTTTCGTTAGTTGAGCCATCACTACTTCTGTGTCAGAGCTCATTGGAAAGAGCGAGGGCTAACATATTCCCTCTAGCTTCTGGTAGCTCAGTGCAGACTGAGGAAATCTGCCCTTCCAGCCCTGGGATATTCTGAACCTGTAGAAGTTCACAGCTTAATAACTGAAACTTTTGAGCTGCTCACCTCATCAACTCCATCTTCTCAGGTCTGGCTTCACTTCTGCTGCCCTCTTGCAAATTCTCCTCTTAGCAGCGTAGACAAGTGCTCTTTCTGCCTGATGTTGTCTTCCATACAGCACAGGAAAAAATAAGATCCGGCTGTAGGAACATTCTCCATAATTTCATTTTACTTGCAAGGACTTGTGTTCAGTCCTGCTGCTTCTATGCTAGCTGATCCTTATTGCTTGAAGCATTAGGTAGTAAATACCGCTATCAGTAACTTCGTTGGTCTCAACGCCTGCCTTTTAAGTCTCTAAAAAGAAAACAGGGCTGACTGAGTAAAGAAATCAAATAGTCGCCATTTTTGTTTTCACACAGTGGCTCTTGCTTTTAAGGATCTTTATGGCTGTTAATGTGGTATTGAAACTAAAAGCCAGTGAAATCATACTGTAAAAGTTACTTTGTTCAGATTCCCGCATAAGCTGTTAGACCTCATTTCTGCAACAGATGTGGTGTTGATATTCCAGAATGGAAGACTCTTAAAAAAACTTTACTCTTTCTTCCCATAACTAAGAGTTAGGAGTATAAAGAGGAGACCAAAGCAAAGCCAGTTGTCTTTTATGAAGAAGCTGTCTCTGAGGGTACTCTTCAACCGAAGTAACATAATTCTGGTCCGCTTTATAAAATAGCAATCCCTCCCTAAGTGGATAGCCCAGGGTTTCATGAAAGTCTGGAAGAGTAGGGTCACAAGAGTAGCATTTCTATAATGAAAAGTAAGGTGATAGAAAAGATTGAGTGCTGTTGTGAATCTGCACTGCAAACCCTTACATTTCTTTGTTCATTCCTATAGCCATGGTTGTATTTGACTCTGTATCCCTAATAAGTGCGTATTCACAAACTTTTGTTAATGGTGCCTGTAAATACTTCTCTTTCAATGTATTCAGGGCTACGACTGTTCGTTACAAAGGCAGAAACCTTCGTATCAAAGCCCCGATGTGCAGGGCTTTGAAGAAACTCTGTGATCCAGATGGTAAGTAAGAGATGCTGGAACGTGAAAGGGTTTTAACAGATGGTTGGAAGAACGTGAGAGAGAGAGTAGGCCTGTTTTGGTGTGTACATCACTGGCAGGGGGATTTGTGCTATTTCACATTTGTGTTGGGCACAGATATGTCCCTATTGTGTTACTTACCCTGTTTGCTTGTATAATCCCAATAACTTAGGGCCCACCCAGCTCTCTAAATCTTGGAGTATGTCACTAGCTAAATTGAAAAGGAAATAGCTACACCAGACAAGGTCGCTACTGCTTTGCCAGTTGTGCTTTCAAAGTTTAGTCCCTTGTGCCAGTGAATACGCAGTAGTACATTGTTTAGCATTGAGCATCTTAGATTTTTTTTTTTACCTTCTCCAGTTCAGCTATGTGTGATTTTTTTTTTATTATTATTTTTCTTTTCTTCCCCCCCAATAAGTAGAATCAGTACAGTTTAAAGGTCTGAAATACTGTACACGTTCAAAGTTTCCAGCCACCTGATTTTGACACTGCTTGCTCAACTGGAAGCTCCAGTACCGCTGCAGTGTCCAAGGAAAAAAATAAACATATTGGAACAGGAGGTAATCTAAGGAAGCAGGCTCCACTGGTGAAGCTGAGCTGCCTAAGTTGTCGTTAGGTGATGCTGATGTCTGTGATGCTTTTTTGTCATGTAACTGAGCATATAGCGTTCTGACTGAGTTGTCCTTGCTTTGACCCGTGCCCTTTGTGCTTCATCTCCCTTCAGGTGTTAGTGATGAAGAGGACCAGAAGCCAGTACGTCTTCCTCTCAAGGTCCCTGTGGAGTTGCAGCCACGAAATAATCATGCATGGGCTCGAGTACAGAGTCTTGCCCAGAATCCACGGCTTAGGTAATGAAGAACTGATTGTGGTGCTCAGAACAGAATAGGGAAATATATGAGCAGCATTCCAGCATCTTCCTCTCTCTTCAGGGTTCTCTTTGCCGACTGGGCAGGTCGTCTTTGACAATGCAGTTTGCCTAAATGTACTTACTCTGAAGGCTTGTCCAGCCAGGGTACATGATTGTTGTAAACATGAGATATCAGACTTGAAAATTAGATTACTATTGTTCTTTATATCTTTTAATTTGAGTAATGATAGGAGCTACTAGAGTTGGAGATGAATATACTTTGAGCCACTTACACCCAGTTGTCAGAGCAGAGTGCAAGTAAAATGGAGATATGCAGCACTAGTTCTACTAAAATTTCTATTGAACGTACCATGAGACAGGGGCACAGGGGACGGAAGTAAAACAATGGTCGGAGGTGTCTGCACCAAGACTCTGAACCTGTCAACTGCAACACAGTGATACTAGCAGAAAGGAAGGTATTTGTAGCTTAATCTCCTGCCTGCAAAATGTAGTTGGTGCTGTCGTTTCAGTGTCATCAGTGGCTGTTCATCCTAGTACTTGCATCTAGTCCAAAACTCAGGGCAGAAAACACGAGGCCGCTGTGGTGTTGATTGTTCTTTCAAATAGAGTACTTCAGTATAATGACCGAAGATGGTGCAGAGAGGAGAATGAAGATTTTTGGCATTAGGGTTATTTTGTAAAATGCTTTAAGAGCAAAAAGTAAATGTTTGGGGGTTTTTTTGTGCCCCTTTCTCTATTTCTTTCTATACTTCATGTGGTAGCTTTGTGCCTTGCCTGCAGTTTTGCACTTCAGCTAAATCTTCCCATCTCTTCCTATCTTCTTCCATCTGGAGAAACTAGTATCTTGAATCATGGCAATCAGATTTATCTGATATCTATAAAATGAGATTTATCTTTCATTTATCTGAGAGATCTTAGATCTTTCTTAGTTGTGAGTTATCTAGATTTTAAAGTTGCGGCATAACATATGTTTTTTGTTTTTGTGGTTTTTTTTCTTAGCGCTTGGGAGTGGTAGGTGTGTTCTCTGTGCTTGTACTACAGAATGCCAGTTTCTTCCCTTAATTCCCATTCTGGCATCAAGGCTGTGACTTGAACTTCTGCTGACGCTTTTCCTCTGTTCCCTTGCTTTGTTTATCTCGCATACAGGATGATTGTGGAGTTACATCGAAAGGTCTCCAGCCTCATTGAGTTCCTGAAGCAGAAGTGGGCTCTCCATGAAGTGCGTATTGTATCCTTTTTCTGCTTAGTCTGTTCTGTATGCTGTGTCCTGGGAGCAATTCCCTTCCTATGCGAAGTTCATTTCTGCATCAGAAATGTGATTCTACCTCATAAATTTACCAGCCCGTGCTTAGTAAAGCTAGAGGTCAGTATCTCAGCACCACTAATGGAGCTTTTCATGGGAAACCCCATAATAGTCCACTTTTACCTCCACTCTTCTCTACTATGAACCCCTGAAAAACTAATTAGTAATAAGGGAAGCTCCCTGCCTTTATTTCATTTCCTTAAACAGTGCGCTTAGTCTGTTCATTATAGATGGGTGACCACCGCAGAAGCCTGGCTAATAGCTGACGATTTTGTTTCCCGTTTCAGCAAAGAGATTAAGGACAGATCTTTCCACTTGCTTTATGCAGTTTCACCAAATGAAGGCTTAAGCTTCTTGTCTAGGTAGCTGCTGCTACCTGTTAGGTATCTATATGCTGTCTGAGCCATACAACATTAGAGATATCCCTACCTCTGAACTTTGATCCATGGAGTAGAAGGATTTGTGAGTTAACAGCCATTCTGTTCTCCTGTTGACTGGTATGCTGTATCCTGTTCTTAGTCCTTTAATTCAGGCTTTTCTTTTTAATTTGTGAGCCTGGGAAGAAGTAGCAGCATAGCACTTGAAACTTAGAAGGGTGTCAAAACACGTAAGGTGGAGGTTACTGCACAGTAAGGGGAGTCTGTTTTGCTGTGCAGTGACGTTGGGGTTTTTTTGCTTGGTTTTGTTGGGGTTTGTTGGTTGGTTGGGTTCTTTTACAGTTACAAAGGTGTGTGAAGCAGAGATAAGTAATTTTGTCTGGAACAGAGATTTAGTTTGTGCTTGTAGCAGGTCTTCAGTGTAGTCCTTATCCCCACAAAAGAACTTAATTTCTGATCATAGAGTCTTCATGTCTGTGCTGAATAGAGGACGTGTCCTTGATCAGCTACTTTCTTTTTTTTTTTTTTTTTTTTTTAACTTGCGAAATAGGCTACCGGGTGTTTGTTTGGAAGGGGCAGATGATCGTTGTATTCTTTGACACGTCTTTTTTTAGCGTAAAACACTAGAAGAACGGCAGCTTCAAGACTCCAGAGACTCGGAAACAAGAGGCAGCTTCTCAGAGGAGAAAGTGATGCTCCATCTCTTTCCAGGAGAGAACTGTACACTCACTCCGCTGCCTGGGGTAGCCAGAGTGGTCCACTCCAAGGCTTTCTGCACAGTGCATTGGCAGGAAACTGGCAAATGCAAACAGAACACGAAAGACTCTCACTTACTACCCCCTGCACAGATCTTAGGCATACAGAGTGGTCAGGGAACAGCTAGGGGACAGCTAAAATACACGCGGGGAACAGAAGGTAAGGGTGTTGGAAGGGCAGAGAGCACTACAGAGTCAAGCAGAACCTCTCAGCCCACAGCTGAAGTTTCTGCAAGCACTGAAGATGGTGCCCCGGAGACTGGCCTGGTGGAAGGAACAGCCTCCAATCTTGGCATCACTAATTCTCTCCAAAAACCGCCTTCTGGACTCCAAGATCCAGGAGGGAACCACGAAAAGCTGAGCTCAGCGGCCTTCTGTGTGGAGGGCAGGGAGGCCCTGGCTAGTGACCAAGCAACTGTGTTACCATCGTGCAGCACAGCTTGTGCTTGCAGTAAGATCCCTGATGTGGAGGAGCTCTCTCTGCTTGATCCATTCCCACGGTACATGAAGTCCTGTCAGGACCTGATCGTCCCAGAGAAGTGTTCTTGCACAGACAAACTGCATGGGAAAGACTCTACTCCAGCAGCTGGTGATACTTCTCCTGTGGCTTTTCCAAGTGGGAGGAGCACAGAGACATCTGACTCCTATTCACAGCTACCGCGAGGTGGTGTGGCTTCACCCGGCAGTGGCCCATCCAGATACGAAACTCAGGCTAGCCACAGCCAGGGCCAGCAGCTTGATGCTTGTGCCAAGGATATAACAGATGCAGTAATGGAGGATTCTCAAGAGAAGCTGGGCTCCTCATTTCCACCTCCACCTCAGGGACAATCTAGTACAAAGTCTCTCAAGGATGACCCAAGCCGGCTCTCTCAACAGGTTAGAGAAGAAGGATGGAGCCTGCGAACTTCTGAGAGCCTTACGCTGGCTGAAGTCTACCTCATGATGGGCAAACCGAACAAGTTGCAGCTGGAATATGACTGGCTGGCCGTCTTGGAGCCAGAAGCCCAGGATGCTAGGGAGCAAACATCTGAGTCAAGTGCTGTTCCTTCATGTACCACCTTTCACAAGCAGAGACTCCTAAACTGCCTTTTAAAACTCATCTCTACTGAAGTCAATCCCAAACCAGTAAGTAGTTCTTGTTCATGCTCCAGATGCTAAACTCTCACTTGATCTGGGGAATAATTGCCCAGTTCTGTTTTCATAGTAAATCAGTGACCAGCCTTGTCAAGATCTTGGAGATTCCTGTGTTTAAAAAAAAAACAAAAAAACCCAAACAAAAACAACAACAAAACCCAAACACCACCACAACCCGGCTTGCTACAGAGCGGACTTTTCCTCAACATGCTGCATTTGCTTTTTACACTACCTTTTAGTTTCTGGTTTGCTGTGAGTCTCAATGGTATTACAGTGAACATTTAATGTGACTACTGAAAAGATCAGTCATGGGGTTAGGTTGGGTAGGTGCCTTCTATTCTCTCAGGTTTATAGAACTAAAGAACAGCCCAGGTTGGAAGGGACCTTGGAAGATCATCTGGTCCAACCTTCTGTGGGAAATGGAGCCTAGATGACAGAGGGAGCCTAGGTGAGATTAATATTCCACATGAAAAGTGCAACCCTTAATTTCCAGTGTCTGTGTAGTTCAAGTTACACTAAGTGTAAGTGTGAAAAGAATTCATTTTTTTGGGATAGCATAGCCAATATAACTGTGTCTGCCACAGTGATTTTTGTAAAAGCTCCCAGGCTCTAGGGTAGTTGTTTAACAGACCCAGAAAAATATCTTCTTCCTTAGGCAGACAACCGGGAATGAACTTGCTTTCCTTCTTGTGCATTGTAACCAATGTTTAAGACCTGTCCCTGTGATACCGGGGCAGCCGTTTCCACCTAGTGCAACCGATTGAAACCTAGTAAAACATCCTTTTAAAGACCAAAAGGACACTGAATTCAACAGATGAGACTGAATTCCTGTGCGGGAGATACGATAAGTTAAAGATACCATTTGCATTGTATTTCCAGCATAGGCTGCAAATGTATCACTATTCCCAAACACACATAGTTCTTTGATCTTTCTTTGTTGGCACAGATTTACAAACACACACCCCCCCCAAGCTCCTTTTGATCCTGCTTTTATAGACATAGAAGGTAGGATTTTATAAATTTAAAACCATCTTTGCTCAGATATAGCTCCAGATATAGACTTTGTTTAAACTGTAAAGACTTTTGGTCTGACATCTCAGAGGTCTGTGACAATGTCTCCTCTTTCGGCATCTACTTTTACTTCTGGTGACACATGTGACAGCCAGGGATGACATGATGAAACAATCATGAACTAGAAGGAAGGACATCTCCTTAGACTTGGGGGGAGAGGGATAGAAGAGGGGGGAAAAAACCCAGCAGTTACTATTTGCAAGTGTTTTCCCGTCACTTCAGCACTCTTAGTGTCTTAATCAAAGTAGTGTAGTGCTCCTGAAAAATAATTCTTTCAGATATGTACCATATCGTACATTCCAATGAAAAGTAACGTATACTTTTATTTGTCAAATACCACTTTATACTGGCTGTTTTTCAGAAAAAGAGATACTCTTCTTGTGGCAATGAATGTCGTGGGACTGATACATATTCAAGAGGCGAGGATGATACTGCCTAATTGAAAGTACTGTAGACTTTTTGAAAGTTTTGTCTCTTAAATCCTCTGCATTTCATCAAATAATGACAGGAACCATAATATTTTTGCCACAGGGTACTTTAACAGCGGAAGGATTGATTGTCTAGATCCTTGCTGTTTTCTCAAGATAATATGTAACAAAGCTAAAATGGCCAACTGTGCTGTGGTTCATTCCTTTAAATGAAGATTACCAGCATAAAGCAAACTATAGCAAATTGCATTGCAGTCAAGTGTGGGTGGTAATTTTATGCCTGTGATTGCACACAGATTCCTTAAAAAGGGAGCACTTTCTAGAAAAGCATTTAAACAACTTAATGAAATAACTGGATAGGCCTGGAAAATTAGTAAGCACCTTGCCATGTGCCTCTTGTCAGTGCTGTATTACAGTATGAAATAGGAGAAGGGATGGGAAGAAGTTCAAAACTATTGGTCTCTACTTGATTAGAATTAAGAGCAAAGTATTTTTGTCCAAGTATACTTCCAACCAGAGGTGCTCTCTGGATAGGTAGAGTTTATGAAAATTAATTTTGCACTGAATTAAAACCAACACCTTTTCCATTAGTGTGACAATTCTGTGTCTTTACCTTTTTTTCTATTTCTTTTTTTTTTTTCTTTTTATCCTGGGGTAGTCCAGCACACTGAAGCTTGTGTAGTGTTAACCCGATTGTAACATAAATTAATGATATTGAACCGATGATGTTTAACACTGCTAAATGCACAGGCAGGGAATTTCAGCTGCCCACCGCACACACACAGAGGTATTGGTTAGGGTACTTAAAGATGTTGTAGTATGTCAGATTATTATTTTTTTTAAGCTTCCTAAGTAGAATGAGTTTAACAATATACTTCTTGTAACAGTACACAATATTCATGTAATGTGTGTGCATTTTTAGACGCCCGAGATGAGCTCTGTGGCCACATCCCCTATAAAGCCTGCTCAAGAGGAGCAGTCACTGACTCCTCCGGGAAAGGTGATTGCCATCAGCACCAGGAGTCCAGGTTGTGCACGAAATCAGTCTGCCCTTCGCAACAACAAGACTTTTTCTCCTGGTGCTGCTTCCAGCTCCTCAGGTGAGTATTCATAAAAATCCATTTCAAGAGATCAGACCCAGGCCATGAGCACCTTGTACCATGATGAGCACGTCCCAGTAATGTAACGCTGGGAGAATGAGTGTTCTTACTTTTACGAACTTAACTGTTTCAGAACATTGGTATGTGTTAATTTGCTTTAGAGTTGTCCTAAATTCAGTGCTTCTTTGAACCTTGAAAAACAATGTGTGCCAATAATACAGTTTACAGCCTGGAAGAACTCTCACGAGTCTCTCCTACAGAAGATGCTGGTGTTTGTTAGGAGCTGACTGATACAGGGCGTGGGATCTCAACAGAGTGAGGGCTTACAGAGCAGGAGAGTAAATATATGGTGTAAAGTTTGTTGATAAAACAATTACTGAAAATTTTCTGTGCCATTCTGCCATTATAAAATACGGAATGATTATGAATTACCTTTTCTTTTAATAGAAGGTACAGCTGCTATAACTTGTGAGCCCTAGCCATGCAGACCAAGAATTTCAGTTCTATTCTTCAGTCCCGTTGCATTTGCCAGCAAACGTTTTATGACTTTAGAAAAGTCTGTGAAGGTGTCAGGGTTACTGGGAACTATTGTGATTCTTGTGCTGTCCTTTTCACACCCGTGCTGTAAGAAGCAGTGGACCATGAGCAATTTAACCGATGCTGTAAAACATACTTAGTGCTCTGTGTGGTTTTCATTTTAGAATGGCATTATAGCAATTTCATCTTTGTCTAAAGCTTACTTGCAGACAAGGACGTACTTACTTAAATATCTAGTAAAAAGCCAATAATTTAATAGATCAAACAGATAAATTGTTACATTTCAGTAAGATACACAGGCCTGAAGGACATACCTTTTTAAATCAGACTTGCGAGTAGAATCAAGCTTACTTAGTTTGCAAAATTCATTTTTACGAGGTTGTACTTTATGCTGCCCTAATGCCTTGAGAATCCTTTCTGAAGCCTTTTAAGTAACGGTAAGGATCATCCGCTGAGGATACCAGACAGAAACAGCAAGAAGATAACAATGCTTTGTATCTGATCTCTTAGAAACAGACACCTGTTCTGTTTACACAGAGCTTCATTGATTCAAAACCAAATATAATTGTCCATGTTAGTCTTTGATTCGCATCACTGAATTACAAGTAGGGTTGTGCAGCACTATGGTTTAAGATACCATAATGAAACACATAGTCTTTAGTGCAAAGTCAGGACGTGAAAAATACAGACTATGTATTCCTGCTTTTGTACAGTACCAAAGGTAGGTTGACAGTTGGACTCGATGATCTTAGAGGTCTTTTCCAGCCTTAATGGTTCTGTGATTCTATAGCCAAGTTGGCTTCAGCTGAGCTGTTTGGCTTGAACAGAGGAGCAGTAAAAGTGTGTTCAGTACAACATTCTACCTAGTTAATTAGTATAGCTTCTCAGCAGTTCTGCCTGGGGTAATGCACTCAGCTTGGGCCTCAGGTAATGGCATCCAGCACGTCACACAGATACCCAAGCAAGTCTGATACCTTCACCCTAAGTTGTGTTGTTTTGGTAGACAAACTGAATGCCTTTTATCAGCCCTGATAAGGGTGTTCTGGATCTAAAATAGGATTGTTTGTGGTCTGCAACCTTTAGATTACAGTAATTATCAAGCTTCTTTGTATCCTCACATGCAGTGCTATTAAGTGACTGCAGTAATTTGGCTGTCAGAAAGCAAACGGCTAGGTTACTTTTGGTGATGAGCCTTCTAGGTGCCTTCCCTCATAGACTTTGGTCCTGAGTCCGTCTAGGTGCTAACTGCTTTTTGGTTTTCGTCTTCTGGGTTTTTTTAATTGAAGATAAATTGATTTGGCCTTCTCAGTAGAAAATAAAGATTAGAAGATAGCCTGTGTCTACTCCAGAAGAACTGAAAGTGTTAGCAAACTGACAGTTCCACAAAAGCCACGCAGGTAGCTGGAGAGACAAAAGAGAGGATAAGAAGAATCATGCAAAGAGATTTAGAAAAAGTGAAGCAGCAGCTGTGATGCAACATCACCTGTAGTGCTTAAAATATCATTACGTAATTATAGTTGCATCCGTTTATTGCTTTTTTTAAAGATAATATCATGTGTATTATCTTTAACAATTCTCTCTAACTCCTGGTCAGGCAGGAGGCACAAATTTATATGTCTGCCTGTAATTGATTTTTAGATACATTGGCACACTAATTTTAACTAAGCTTTGGAAAAACAACCGAATCTAGAGCAGCAGGGTGGAGGGTGGCAATTTCATCTTTTAAATAGGAGGATAATAAAACCTGCAGGTTTATTAGGTAAATAAAGCTTCATGTTCTTCAGAACACTTCTTGAATACTGTTGCGTATACCCATCTCTGCCTTAGGGTGGCCCAAGCTTGTGCTGTACTGTATTCCTGCCTAGGGCAGCGGGCATGACTAGGGATCGTTGCCCACCTTGCTTCTTCCCCCTCTGGGTGAGTCAGGTGCCTGCTGCCTGCCAGCTGAGATCTCCAGCCCAGCAATAGAGGCTGGAGCACCGTGACAAGTATGAGTGCAATACGAGTGTGAAAATAGCCGTTACTCTCTGTTGTAATGAAACCCGATGTTTTATGCACAGCAAGCACTTCTGTGGAAGAGAGGCAGGTACGCTTCTTGGTCATCTCAGAATGACATACTGACAATACTGGTTTTCATCCTAGCTGGATGCCTGCAGAGTGGGCACAGCACTGTGGAATCCTACAGTATTTTTTAAAGTTCAATGTAAACGAAGACGTTTTTTACTTGGACCAGATGCCGTTATTTCAATGTGCCAAATGTATTTCTAAGACAATCCATCTTTTGGAAGGTATTTTGGTAAATTGATCCCTGCTCTTTCTCTGTCACCAGAATCGCTTTATTGGGGTTGCACTTGGAATCACCACAGGGTGGTGGTGGGGAGCGTAAATAAAATATAAACATTGTAGAATGAGTCTGTGTTTGTATTACCTTCCCCTACAAAAGGAATGGTGGATATATAGTTTGTTTAGTGGGAAGGGCCTTCAAGTATTTCTACAGGCTGAATAGATAAACTGGTTAACATGGTCTGTGTGGGGCTTAAAACTGGCTGCTTAACTTCTAGTTTCTTTAGTAGCGTAAAATTGCATTTAACCCCCTTCTTCCAAGGATTTCAAAGCAAGTGAATGTTTGCAGTGTCCTTGTGAAGCAGGTAAATACTGTCAATTTGCAGGTGGGAAAACTGAAGTATCAAGAGTTTCATGATTTGAGTTCACAAGCAGATGGTGGCAGAGCCAGGATCCATTAAGTCCCAGCTCTCTGTATGATCCTCCAATTACTAAAGAGTTACTTTCTTTTTGTTTTCACTTTACTTCATTTAAATTGCTGTCAAAATCTTCTAGGTTTGAGAAACCTCCCTAGACCTCTCTTGGTGGCTGGTCCTTCAAGTTCTGGAAGCACTGATGCGGATGGTGGACTCTTTGCAGTTCCTACAACTCTACCACCCAACAGCCGCCATGGGAAACTGTTCTTGCCTAGCAAAGAAGCAGAACTGACCTTCCGGCAGCACTTAGATACAATCAGTGTAAGTGAGATGACTGACTGAATGAAAAAAGTAGCATATTGTGCCTGAACCAGCTTCTAGTCGGTATTACAGGGGTTTTTTTGGTTCATCAGCAAGTATGGGCTTCCCTATGAAGCAGTGCTTCTAGTGATGCTCAAGCATAACATTTTATTAGCTGAGATTAGTCAGATTTTGACTATGTAACTCTGCTTTGAAGTGACATCACCTCTTCAGGCCTGAATCTGAATGCCATCACACAGCCTGATGAAACTGGTTCACTCTCTAATTAAGTTGCTCCAGCAAATATATTTGCCAGGTTTAGCAAAACTGATATCCTTCTTATCGTGCAGCTACTTTTAATACCTCATTGCTGTATTAAATTCAAATACTCATTTTATTTTTATATATACAGTCTCACTAACAACTTCTGGCAAGCTGCAGTAGCTAAGTAGTGAAATGGCTTTTTTGGGAGAAAGCTTTATCTCCGTAAAACAAGAAGAAAAAAAACCATGCCTGGTGGAAAATTTTCCTACTCTAGCAGAAAGATTATTCTACTGTCTGAAACAAAACGCAGTATTTTAATAAATAGTTATAACTTTACTGAAAAACAGAGTCTGGGGGGTATAATTTATTCTGTGTCTGCATGCTTAAAATACTTTCTAATGCATTTCCTGCTCTTGTCCAGATGCAGTCGGACTTCTTCTTGCCAAAGCCGAGGAAGTTACGGAACAGGCACTTGCGGAAGCCATTAGTAGTACAGGTCAGACCAATTTGCAAAGTGTGAAATGCCTGTTTTGCTTCCTGAGTAGATATCAGTAAGGCTATACTGATTTGCACCTAACTGAAAAAACCCTGAACTTCCCTCGTACATCCGCTGGAAGAGTGAAGCTGAACATATGAAGGAACAAGCATTTTAGTCTATATTGTAGCCAGCCATGTTACATTCCCTATGTGAGGAATGTCAGCAACAGTAGTAGTCCAGTGCATGAGGTAGTTTGGAAAAAATAAAAAAGGCCCTCATCTGAAAGCAGGTTCTGCTGTTTGGGCCTGCTGGTACTGATGCACAAGCAGTGTGTTCACGTGGTATCCTGGTCTGTCATTGTTAGAGCTGTCAGTGCTAATGCAACAAGATCCCCCTTTAGGTATTTTTTCCTGCTTCCTACGCACTAATGGCTGTTAAACTGGGGTGGGTATAAACCTCTGTAGTGAAATAAAACATAACACTATTTAAAAGAACAATGATTTCTGGAACAAATGGGTCTTGCAAAGAGATGTATGGAAGAGGTAGCCTGTTGTCATGGAACTTTGGTGGTAGGCAGGCGTTAACCTCCCTTAGACTACTCTGATAACCCAGCAAAAAGGCACGTGCCACTGTGAAACTGCAGGTGGGGAACATACAAGAAATCTAAAACCAAAATAATGGAAACTTGTTTAGGGAAAACAAAGTTACCGAGTGTCAATATACCCTTTTGTCTCTTCTGCTCTGTATAAGAGTAGGAGACCTAGAAATCACATACATGCTGTTTTCTGGTACTGAGATTTTCTGGTCTATGCAATTCCATTTGTTTTAAGAGCTCCCAAGTACATACAGCTGCCTCATGAATTCACACTTGATTAATTGTAATGGAAGATCAGTTTGCACACAGGCTAGATCCCATCCTTAAGATCACTGCTGTAACTCTGTGGGAGATTTGAAAATTACCACAAGTATAATCAGAAAGGAATATAGTTCTAATTAGCATTTCTCTGAGAATTGTCCATGTGGAAATTTTCTCTTAGAGTAGTTTACAGAGAAAACACACGATTCCTGTCTGTAGCTTCTTTCTCAAGATTACACAGACCTTATTGCTGTGTCTGTTGCATGATAGTCACGCCGTGTAAATACTCTGCTTATTCTGGAAGGTATCATGAACTTCTGTGCCTTAAAAGATGAGCTTTACCCTCTGTTCTGTGTTTAAATATGTTCTGGTTTATTGTTGTTTCTCCCACATAGAGAACACTGCTCCCGAGGCCATCTGGAAACCCATCCCAGCATGTCTGTTCCTTTTCTATCTTATCCAACTCATCCATTACAGGTGAGTCTGCATGTCTTCTATCCCTTTTATGCTGCCATGAGATGGACTAGAAAGTGTCTCTTAAAACTGCATAAAGGAATAATTTCTAAAAAGAGGAAAACATCCTTTCAAAACCACAGAGTCCTTTACTAGTTGCTTGAGTCACTTCCTACAGGATGATGTGATTGTTCTCCATCATTGTTAAGCAAGTCATGATTATGATAGAAATTTTTTTCTTCCGTTTCCCAGTATTGAAAGCAGGGAAGAGTAAGGAGTTCTCTACAGGGAGACAAAATTTTGGAATAAATTACTTAGATAAGAATTTTTGTTCTGTAGGGTGTAATAATTTGTCTAGATTTTTTAATGGACTTTTCCTAGTACTGTTTAAATCTCATACACTATAATCAATGTACTGCCCATTTGCCCTTTTCTGCTAATACACTCTTGAGTACAATGGTAGCACAGGTGATCCCCCATCTCGGCTTAAATCTCAAAATCAACATGAGACAGCTTCAAGAACACAGCAACACTTGCTGTTGCATTTTTGTGATAAGGCACTGGTTAGCTTGCATTGGTATTTCAAGTCTGTTTCCACTCCGCTACTCGTCTCCACTACTTGCATTTCCGGAGCTCGCTACTGCTTGGAATTTGTTTGCTTCCACTGAACTGTGTTGTGCTCTGCTTTAAAGATGTTAGATTTCATTTGCTTGAGAGGTATTTAATCCTTCACCCTAGGGAGAGGTTCGTTTCGGCCAATCCAGTCCTCACTGACTAAAGCTGCTGTTTCTCGTCCGATTGTGCCCAAAGTTCTTCCAACACAGGCTACCAACCATCTGTCCAGTAAGTCACTTCTTAAACAGAATGAGTGTCACGGTCTGTTGTGATCTGTATGATGTTACGTTGTTGGTTTCTATTTCCTAGGTAAAATCATTAGTGCCTTTGGAAGTTAAAGAAAACAGCTGTGTTAATGACAACTTTACTTTCTATGACTTTGTGTGGCTGCAGAAAGGGAGCAGTCAGTGGTGGGACAGCCTTGAACTAGGTTCCTTCACTGTGTCTGACCTGCAGGCAAAGCAAGGGGTTAGAATTTGTGATGGTTTGTTGTCAGACCACTTTGAAAAGGGGTTGTGACATATTTGAAAGAAACTTGCAAACAGCTTATCTACTAACATGGGATTATGAATTCTACAAGAAAACAACATGCTGGTGTACTCCAAGCAAATACTGTCTTGCAACAAAAGAATGGGTCCCTTAATTAGAATGATTAGTGAGGTGAAAGCAATACCTGCCTCTGTTTTACTTAGAGGATTCTCTGTGATGGGAAGACAGTCAGATGTTTTAAGTGGATTTGAAAAGATCTGGGTGAGGTTGACCCTGCAACAACATAAGAATTTTTTATATTGAATCTAAATGGCTGCTAGAGGCAAGATAACAAAATAAGGCTATGTTGTTTTTATAGCTCCTCTAGTAAACCGTATGAAATTTCTAGAAATTGCATAACCAAGTACTTAACCATTTGCAGGACAAAAAAGAAAAAAAAATAGAGGGAAAGGGCGGGGGGAGAGCTGGGATGTTCCTCTAAACTGTTTTGATATACCTGATAACATGTTGGAACAGGGCAGAAAAATTAAACATTTTAGCTGAAAGAAATGTTATACTTTGAAGAGGAAAAACTGATACAGCTGATCAGATAATTACCATTTTTGCTTTTTGCATGTGTTTAAGTTTTGACTCTGGGCAACTTTTAAAAAATCACCTTTTAGATGAGTCACAACAAAGTAATTGCCTGAAGAAAAGGCTTGCAATGTGTTTTTTGCTTTTTTGTTTCACAAAAGGTGCTATCGACTTGGCAGCTAAAAGTGCTGGTATTATCCCTGGTAGCCCTGTGCCTGTCCTGGATGCAGATGGTTTGTCGGGTGTATCTCCACTGTCACCAGATGGAGTGACCACGGTGGTAACAGGGCAGGAGTCAACAGTAGTGCATCAGAATGGAGGCTCCATCACCACTGTAGAGGTCAGTCTCTTGAGCATGCTTTTTAAAGTAGTTCAGTGTCTCGCTCTTTCATTGTGTAAAAATGGTGAATGGAGTTACATCCAGTTGGCGGCCGGTCACGAGCGGTGTTCCCCAGGGCTCAGTACTGGGGCCGGTCTTGTTTAATATCTTTATTGATGATCTGGATGAGGGGATTGAGTGCACCCT
The DNA here is from genome assembly GCF_965638725.1 of Aptenodytes patagonicus. NCBI lineage: Eukaryota > Metazoa > Chordata > Aves > Sphenisciformes > Spheniscidae > Aptenodytes > Aptenodytes patagonicus. Next base: position 3,212,029 of record NC_134961.1, read on the forward strand.
CAGTAAGTTTGCAGACGACACCAAGTTGGGTGGGAGTGTTGATCTGCTCGAGGGTAGGAAGGCTCTGCAGAGGGACCTGGACAGGCTGGATCGATGGGCCCAGGCCAACTGGATGAGGTTCAACAAGGCCAAGTGCCGGGTCCTGCACTTCGGCCACAACAACCCCATGCAGCGCTACAGGCTTGGGGAAGAGGGGCTGGAAAGCTGCCTGGCGGAAAAGGACCTGGGGGTGTTGGTCGACAGCCGGCTGAACATGAGCCGGCAGTGTGCCCAGGCGGCCAAGAAGGCCAATGGCATCCTGGCCTGTATCAGAAATAGTGTGGCCAGTAGGAGTAGGGAAGTGATCGTGCCCCTGTACTCGGCCCTGGTGAGGCCGCACCTCGAATACTGTGTTCAGTTTTGGGCCCCTCACTACAAGAAGGACGTTGAGGTGCTGGAGCGTGTCCAGAGAAGGGCAACGAGGCTGGTGAGGGGTCTGGAGCACAAGTCTTATGAGGAGCGGCTGAGGGAACTGGGACTGTTCAGCCTGGAGAAAAGGAGGCTGAGGGGAGACCTCATCGCTCTCTACAACTACCTGAAAGGAAGTTGTAGCGAGGTGGGTGTTGGTCTTTTCTCCGAAGTAACAAGCGATAGGACGAGAGGAAATGGCCTCAAGTTGCGGCAGGGGAGGTTTAGATTGGATGTAAGGAAAAATTTCTTTACTGAAAGAGTGGTGAAACATTGGAACAGGCTGCCCAGGGAAGTGGTGGAGTCCCCATCCCTGGAGGTATTTAAAAGACGTGTAGATGAGGTGCTTAGGGACATGGTTTAGTGGGCCTGGTGGTGTTGGGTTGACGGTTGGACTCGATGATCTTAGAGGTCTTTTCCAACCTCAATGATTCTATGATTCTATGATTCTATAAAAAAGCTGTATTATTAATGACTGCTTCAGCGAGCTTTCTCCTGGAGCTTGCTGTTAAACACTTTTATCATGGCAAACCCAATCTATGTTGTATAGTGCGTATTTCAGGGTTGAGGGATCAGATCATCATCACATTGAACAGATTTCCATCCTATAGAACAGCTTTCAGCTGTGAGACTGTTGAAGTTGGCCATCCAGAAATCTGGGCTTGAAAAGAAACAGTAGCATTTCAACAGACAGTAATTCAGGAGGGAATTTGGGGCAAAACATGGACTTTTAGGGATGTATTTGGAATGGAAGCTGTGATTTCTCCTTGCAGTTTCTTTCATTGAGACCCAAGATACATGTTGGTCCGTGTCATTTTCTCAGGGAGTTGATGGACGATTTTGAAAGGCACGATATGTAAAAAGAGTATGCATAAACGGTGATAGGCACTTGTCTCTTACCTCCCCAGCTATATTTGCAGCATTTTGTGTAAATGTTTGTCACTCACATGATTTCTGTTGTGCTTCTAGGGCTCGGGCCCTGGGTGTCGGGTTCCATTCATCAGCCTACCAACACGGCATGAGCAGGAGGCAGTTCCTGATGGCTTCCAGGTAGAGTATGTGTTGAAAGAACAGTTGTATGAAATAGGTAATGTTCTGAAAACACCACTGGTATTACTAGTTAAAACCCCTTGTTCCCAGGTAATTGTACGCCATTGGTACTGTTTTGTGAGAATTGAAATCTCTAGCATCTGAAGAAATTTAAAGAAAGGGATTTAGGAAAGCTGCTTGAAGTTATGTGGGTACCATTCTCTAAAAAAGCAAAGCGAAGCTGACAGTCTCTGACCTCTGAAGGACAAACAGGTTTTACGTATTTCTTGATACAGTGGAGGAGTTTATAATTGCTGTGCTATATCGTACGTGTGTATTTTAGACTTCATAAAGAAAGATTTCAGCAATTGGCAGTCCCGCTGCTTGTATGTTGCTAAAGAAGGAATATTAAGACTAAAAGCGTGATTGTAATGCCAGCATCCTCTTCAGAGAATCACTTTTCTTTATGCTGGATCCAATAAGACATAGATACTTAAAAAGTAACTGTGGCAGCACCTAAGTTGTAAGTGTCATCATCCTACCCCAACTTCCTTCTCCAGTGGGATCCAGGACCTTGCGTTAGATACTCAAGCCTCAGAATACAGGCTTTTCTTTTTTCCAGTGGAGGCACTTTCCACCCTTCTGTGACAGGTACATGTGAAAAAGGTCAAATTAATTTGATTGGAGAGCATAAAGGAGGAGAAGAATTTTTTTTTTTTTTTTTTAATAGCACAGATGTTAGGACATGGACCTACTAGGCATTCGTTTGTGGTAACGGGGCCTTAGGTTCTGGTTCTTGCTCTCAGGACAGCTTTGTATATACTACATCAGAAAAAAACCACAAACAGTTCTATGATGAGGTATTAATAATGAGACTCCTCAAAAAAGATCAGTTGAGTTTTGGGAAGTCTGGCTGTAAAGAGGAGTGAGTTAGCAGTTTAAAATATTTATATACCCTTCAAGCAGTTACAGGTTTTTTGCCTATACAAAGGCAAATTAATACTTAATTCTTAAGAACTGTCTTGTAGGTTCATCAAAATCATGTTAATTTTATTATTATGCTTGTTTCTGTTACGTAGGCTGTATTAAATATTCTTTGGAATGTTACAGACCCGTATTTTTTCAGATGATTTGGCAGGATATGGGCTGAAGCATATTTGTTTATGCTTACAGATATTTTTTGTGGAAAAAAAAACCAAACAAATTTATTATATAAATAATATATTCCTAAAATTTTAGGAATATTAGCTGCTGGATTATTAGTCGTCTTTTTTTTTTTCCTTAAAGTCTGATCTTAATCTGATGCTTAGGAGCTAAGCTGTTGCTTTTCAGACGGATTTCCAAGTCCTTCATAAATTTATGAACAATTAACTCTGTTTCTTGTAACAGGGCGCATCAGTCCTTTCTCTGTCAGAACTGTCCAAGACTCCCCTCCAAAATGGTCTTTCCACCCCTCCGCTTCCCTCATCAGAGGCTTCCAGTACCCGGCTCTCTCCTCCCAATGTTTCTGCTCTCTTGGATATTTCGCTGCCTGGACCACCTGAAGATGTGCTTTCTCAAGGGGAACCTGCCACTCAAATCAGTGATTCTATCATTGAAATAGCTATCAGCTCTGGTCAATACAGTAAGTCTGAGCTTGGCTAAAGTCTTCCCATTAACTTAAAAAAAAATCCCTGTCATCTTACATGTCAGCAGAAACTTTTCCAGGAAGCAGTTCTTGGGTTTTTTGGGGTTTTTTTAATATCTGTTGGAAATAAAATTATGTGCCTAGCCTTTATTTTCTAGCATATATAGGTGGTTTTTTGTTGGTTGTTGGGTTTTTTTCCCCTTTCTAAACATAAATTGGTGTAGTGTCCTGTAGCTTTACCGCATTGACTGAATCAGTGATTCCTGACATTGGCTTACAGGTGAAGGTGTTTCTCTCTCTCCTGCAAAGCTGAACGGCAGTGACAGCTCCAAAAGTCTTCCATCCCCATCCAGTAGTCCTCAACAGAACTGGATTGCCTCTCCCAGCCATGATCCCCAGTGGTACCCCAATGACTCCACAGACTCGTCTCTCAGCAGCTTGTTTTGTAAGTGTCAGTATGCAGAGAACTGCAACAAAAAAGCTCTTCCCTTTCAAAAAAAAAAAAAAAAAAAGCACTGTTTATTACAAGTGAATCCTTTGGAAAATCATAAACCCAGTAGGACATTTGTCGAATTCTTCCCTTACTTCTTGCTTTCATTTCAACAGTGCTGCCTTCAGACCGTTTTCCTTCTCTTTACAAGTCTGTTCCTGAAAAGATCCTATTGCTAGATTGGGGCCCTTACCTTGGGACAAATAATTCCTTGGCAGTTCTTTGTAGTCTGTTTGGAGCCTGACTCATCAGATAGGTTGAGACATTTTGGCTGCTCTGCCAAAATGAAAAGATGCCCTTGGCTCTGCTGTTGGAAAAATAGACTCCGTTCTGTGCTTGGTGAGCATAATCCCAAAGACGTGAGATCACTGGGTTTGTTTGGGCTTTGGTTGGTGGTTTTTTTTAATTAGTATTTAATGGGGCCAGTGTAATGAGTCTCTGTACTGTTAGCAGCGTGCTGATGGTGTTCACGCTGGTAAGACATAATTTTTAAGCGATAAATAGATATCTGTCCTCCATTTTCAATTTCCTTGTCCTTCTCTTTATCCTCCCAATTGCAAACATTCAGTGCAGTGACTTACTGATGTGCCTGTTCTTTATAGCAAGTTTCATCTCCCCTGAGAAGGGACGAAAAATGTTGCCAACTCCTGTTGGGACTGCCAGTGGCACCTCCTTACTGGGACCCAGCCTTCTGGATGGAAACTCACGGGACTCTTTTGTGTCACGGTCTCTGGCAGATGTAGCAGAGGTATGTCATCAAATTACATCCAGCTGTCTGCTTCCTTTTTTAGAGCAGTGTTATTGTATATTGTCCGTCATACCTTCCTGAGATACTTAAGGCAAAGATGCTTTGACATCTGCACTTTAGCTTAGTAAAACAGGGTTACAGTCTTAACAGAAAGATGTAAAATGACTTGAGGGTATACTGCACCAGAGCTGGTGCAGGAAGCTGTTGGGAGCACCTTCGACCCAGGTTCTTTTTGCTGGGGGAGGTCGTGTTTACCTTGTTGGACATATCTTTGTTTCGACAGAGTTGTAATCCTTCTGTTTTGTGTGTCCTGCTTTGTAGAGCAGGAATTGAAAATACCAAAGATGAGAGAAAGGTTAATACTGATGCAGCTACAGTACAGTCGGAGGACTGGTAGAAAAAATACATAGGTCCAGAAGGAAGAAGCAGGAAATGGCTAATACTGAGTTACCTGAGAGAACGGCAGGTCCTTATGCTGCTGAGTTATTTTCTCTGTTGGTAGAATTATCCTTCTGTTTTGAAACCTTTTGGAGGGGTAGAGTGAAGACTAGCATTTACTAAGGCTTTGATACGCTTGAGGACAGAGCTCCCTTTCAGAGGGACAGAGACAGACTGGAGGAATGAGCTGCCAGGAAAATTACGGAATTCAGCAAGGACAAATGCAAAGTCCTGCCCGTGGGAAGGAATAACCCCGACAGCACTATAGGCTGGAGACTGACTGTTTAGGACGCAGCTCTGCTGAGAAGTACCTGGGCATCTTGACAGACGGCAAGCTGAACATGAGCCAGGATGTTCTGTGGCAGCTAAGACGACCAACAGTGTCGCGGGCTGTTTCAGCAGGAGAATACCTAGTAGGCTGAACAACGTGGCGATTATCCCACTCTACTCAACAGCTGTGAGACCACGTCTAGAATATTGTGACCAGTTTTGAGCACCCAATACAGGAAAGGCATAGATAAACTGGAGCAAGTTCAGCAGAGGGCCACCAAGATGATTAGGGGGCTGAAGCACCCGTCTGTGAGGAAAGGCTGATGGTACTGGGCTTGTTCAACCTGGAGGAGGCGTCGGGGCAGGAGGGACCTAACTGCCTGCCAGTACTTGCAGGGTGGTCATCACAAAGATGTAGCCAGGCCCTTCACAGAGTGGTGATGCATGGTGGGAGGAATCGGAGCAAAAGCTGAACTGAGAAAGGTTCTGACTACATATAAAGAAAAACTTTTTCACCCTGAGGACAGTCAGGCAGGGGAACAGGTTGCCTAGAGACGTTGTGCAGCGTCTGTCTTCAGAGCTTTTTACGACTAACATGGATAAAGCCCTGAGTAAGCTGGTCCGTCCTCCTAGGTGAACCTGCTTTGAGCAGGAGGTTGAACTAGAGACCTCTTCAGCTCCCTTCCAATCTTAATTGTCCTACAGTTTACAGTCGTTGACTCAGTGTAACATCATGTACATTGTAACTTTGTGGGGGCTTGCCCTGATGGAAGGAAAACGTCATTCCTCCGTTGCCCTTTGGATTTGAGTAAGGAGGTTCTGTACAGACCTTGTAACCAGAAGCTGCAGCAAGCTCATGCTGTTTTAATGTGCCCTTGGCAGCTTCAGACTCCACACACAGCTCCACTTCCTGGCAGAAATAAGATTCTGCTTACTAGGTGGTGAGAATCTGTCAAGGCGTGTGTTAATTAAAGGATTATATCATAATTTATTTGTGTGGATTTGAAGTGACGTTGCAGCCCTTGATCTTACAAACTGCCTTCAGAAGAAAATGGGATATGGCACCATTTTAGGCACGCCACATGAAATTCCACCTGAACACAAGAAAACTTTTTTAATGTGAGGGTGGTCAAACACTGAAACAAGTTGACCAGAGAGGTTGTGGAATCTCCATTCGTGGAGATAACTCAACACCTGGCTGGACAAGGTCCAGGGCAACCTGTCCTAGCTGACCCTACTTGAGCAGGCTGGTTGGACAAAAGGATCTCAAGGTGTCCCTTCCAACCTCAACAGTTCTGTGGTTCTGTGAAATTTCCACTGACATGTAGTTCTTCTCTTCTCTCTTCTCTCTTCTAGGTGGTGGATTCCCAGCTGGCTTGCATGATGAATGAGAACAGCATAGATTACATATCTCGTTTTAATGACCTTGCCCAGGAACTGTCAATACCTGAGCCAACCCGCAGGGAAATTCTGTTTGATGGAGGAGGAGGTGGTCCCCCAATTGGGGATCTCTCACAGTGAGTGTATGAGACCAGCAGGCTGGTGTAGACTGTTCAGCTAAAGTTGGAGCTTGCAGCGCTGGATCATGGCAAGGGCAGGTTGCAGAGAAGCAGCTGAGGCTCAGTTGTCCCTGTCTTGTGCGCTTCTTTCTAAAAGATAAGCATTGTCTTCAAAGGTCTGAAGAAGTACTTGCAAGTCCTGGAATGTGCAATATACTTGGAACAACGAAACATGGCGTAGTATTACAGGAAATGGTGTGTCCCCTGCATCAGCGATGTAAGATGGCAGGTTTATGGGACAGTCCTGGACTTGTACTTTGGAATGGCCTAAGCAAGAAGCTCAAGCAGGGAAGGGTATTGCCAGAAGCTCCCCTACGCGAATTATTTTTTGCGTAGTAATCAAAATGCCATGATTTGGGATCCACATTGAAGTTTTGGAGGATGAAGGGTGGGGGTGGGTATGGGAACCATTTTGCATCTTGACATGTCCTAGTTGGCACTCTTTTTATCAATCAGTCAAACTGAAGTTTCTTGCACTCTCTTCAAAGGCGCTGCAACTCTACGATGCTTCGTTTTTATAGACCATTCTGTTTCTTTGGCTATGTTTTGTTGTTTGACCATTCCAGCAGGGGCACGTACCTGTTTTCTTGTTTTGTAGGGGAGCTCTGATTCACCCTACTCCCAGTATTGCATGGATCCTTGGGGAGTTTCCTCTATTTTTAAACCCCATCACGTGTCACAGTCATCATCATCCTGACTGCACTCATATTCTCCACCTTTGAGATTCTTCATCGCATTGCACAGTTCACCCCATGAGTGGGAGAGTGCTTTGTTTGCTTTCCCTGAAGAACGGTTGCTTTTTAAGTCAGGAGACACTGCAAAAGAGCTTACTGGAGTCATTATGAAAGCTTTGTCATAATTAGTCTTGGCTTTGCTGGAAACCTGTATATATTGCCATCTTTCTTCACAAAAACTGAGGATTTACCTGGGAGAGGAAATAGGAAAGAATATTGTCATGTATAGAAACAAATAATATGTGAATGCTAAAGTTGTTAAGATCTGTTTTGTGTCATGAAGAGGAGAGGTGTCAAGCCCTAGCTTAAGCCCTTAGTCCTTCCTTATTTCCTCCTTGTTCTGTGAATTCCAGGTGCTCTGTAGTACCTCAGGGCATCATTTTTCATTATAGTCACTCCCAGGCACTAGTGGATCTGGTACTCCATCTACTAAATCCCTATGCATTTAATGTTAGTGTTCCAATATTTGAAAGACCCAGATCCTGATACCAGCGGGTTCAAAGGAATAGAAAGTTACTTTCTCTACAGCTGGTTGTCCGTCGATTCTACCTTTATAACTCAGGAGACTTTTCCTATTTCCTTTCCTGCTGGTCACGAGGGAGAATACCTTTATTGTGCCCCTTTTTTTTAAGCACTTGTCTGCTTCTCCAGTAAGAGGATGTCCCTTGGCCGTTTTAAGTAGCTCTGAACTTATCCAAGGGACTAGTCCTATATAAACCTCAACTTTATATTATTAATAAATAAACAAAACTTCTCCATCTCTTAGGCTATTATCAGGGGTTCATTTTCCCAACTTGCACTATACTTGGTGGATGTAGTTCTACCTGCCTTTAGCTACTTTTACAAGGCATTTGACTGGGAGTTTCTTCTTGTAACCTTGCTCACGATGCACTGATTGGATTTGCTGTTTTCCCAGTCACTTTACCCTGCTTTCTGCAGATTTTTTTTTTAACCGCTATGTAGTTTGCCTTATGCTTTCTGTCGTTAAGAGAAAAATGTAACACGTTTTCTGATGCACCTTTTGTGTGGCCCAGAGCAACTTTCCTGATTTCACTCAAAATTAGTGAGATTTGGATGACATTCCAAGACCCCACGTATCAGGTTGCTACATTCTCCTCCGACGTAGGAACCATACGGATGTGTAAAAACAGCGTTAGTACAATTAGATGGTCCCAACAGGGAGGCAAACCTGTATTACTAGCAAGAAAACAATCATGACTAGAGGAATGGAGAATTTAATACCTGTGGGCTAACTTTGTATTCTGACTGCACGTCATGTGGGATATTAAGTCCTTCTGTCATTATTCCTCTTTCATTATTCTTACAGAGCCTTGTTTGACAATTCTGATGCAATTATCAGGAAATCATGTAAACCTAGAATACAAAAAGTTGAAGGCTGTCAGAAACATGAAGCTGAGGAGTGTATCGTTCTCAGCATTCATCCTTGGTATGGAGAGGATACCCATTAATCTCAAGAGTCATTCCCTCTAAAACTTTTAAGTTTCACTTAGAGTTGAGCTGTATTTTGGTTCGGCCTTTCCCAGCTTGTTTCCTCTTGGTTTTGGCTTCTTAACGTTAGTAATGCTGATTATCCTATATGCTGTACCTCCAAAAATCCTTCGGACTTGCAGGACAAAAGTAGAGGGCTCCTACTGTACCTGTGGATTATGGGACATGCAGGAGGAGATGTTGATACATTCTAATCAAGTACTGTATTAAAAAAAAAAATCTGAACTCTCATTCTTAAACTTCTGAATATTGAAAGACCAGCCTGATGGTCTACAGTGTATTTACGTAGCTTGACAAGCATTTCCTCTGTATCGATGCTGGTAGCGGAGTGGATGTGACGCTGGTTTTGACTCTTGGGTTGCCTAGAATAAGTGCCAGTGTTGCTGCGCCTATATGGCAGAGCACTTCATCGATGAAGATCTGTGAAGACTTTCTGCCGCCTGATACGGGGAGCTGTCAAGCTGCCCTTTCTCAGCCCATTCAGTTGCCATAGGGGAATAATAGAATTGCAGAATGAAGTCAGCACAGTGGCTATTTTTAACGATGCCATGAGATCAGAAAACGTTAATATCCTGAACCTTTGCAAGTAGACTTGGACTGCCAAGTCATAACAAAAGTGGAAATGACAGAGGTCAGTTCAGCACTCAGAATTTTGTGGTTAGAAATGTGTTTGGCATCAGCCTCTTAAAAGTTGTTATTATGAAACAGAATTTGGTTTCAGAAATGTCATGCTTTGCAAACTGCAGTTTAATAATAAAGCCCTTTCAGGACAAGTAAGTCTTATCAGGGAAAAACGTGAAAATAACGTAGGTCATTGTGGTAATTTTGAATTGATGCAGAATTTGTTATCCTTATTATGTGAAAGGTCACTTAAACACACCTCTGATTCCACCAGTTCTAGATTTCAGGTGGATGTGCTTTACAATACTAATCATCATCAGTTTGTGCCTAAGACTGCTAAGTGAAAAATCGGGGTGGGGTGGGTGGGTGTAGGAGGTGTGTGGGGGTATGTATATACACACACACACTATATATATATGTACACACACACGTATATATGTATGCTTGTGTGTGTGTGTATATATATATTTTTTATAAAACACAAAACTCTTTCAATTTTAATTATTTCAGCTTCCCCAACAGAAGTAACAAAATCCGTATGTGTAACAATGTCAGCCTATCCTAAGCAAACATTCCAGCAAGTTATACTGAAATGCACGCAGGATTGTTTTTGAGGTAAACAGGACTTCGTTAGCTTAATAGCTTCTTGGGGCACTGTAAGGTGGTTGGAGAGGACAAATGGACACTAACAACCTCCAGTTCTAGTATTAATTGCTCTAGGCTTTCCCCGTGTTGGATTAGTGACTATATATAATAAGGAAGTTCTGAGTAGCTCAGCAAGGTGAATGGCAGAAAATTCAGTCTTTGTTGCCATCATAGTCTGGGTGAAAAGCAGTACTGCATCCTAAGAGTTCGATCTACCCATGTGTGCGCTAACTGGGTTTTCTGCTGGGTGTTGCATCCTGATTACCCACACAATTCATTTATCCTTTATCACTAAATCTACTAAGCATAGGAATACTAATTGGTTTTAATATGGCATTGTTAAGCCTTTTCTTGACACCCCTCTTTGTATTTCTAAATGGAATTAAATGGCTTGGATCAAATCTAATCTATAAAGACATCTCATTTACTGACTCCGCAGATCCCAGAGTGGAAATTACGTTGCATTTTGGTTTTTACACTCAGACTTTGGATGCATTTATAAGGAAAGTACTGCACTTTTTTTTAACCTTTTCAAACCTTTGAATCTCTTAATTTCACAGCAAGTTGTAAATGTTAACTAAGTGAAACCTTGGCAAGCACTACGGCAATAAGTTATCATTAATTACTGAAACATGGTAACTGCTTTAGAGCTTATGGTTCTGGCAGCAAAATTTAATGCTGTTTCTTTTAATAATAGTTAAGCCATATCATCTAAGGTTTCTGGCTTGTTTGAGATGTGAATTTGTTTTATAGATTATAAATATACCTATATAGTGTATGTATAAAGCAGAATGCCTGTCCTTACTGATTATTTTTTGTACCATATTGTAAATTATATTATTTATTCTTTACCAATTTTGGAAAAAGGTGTTTTGGTTATTTAATATAATATACAAAAGCTGTTAAACTTCCTCTGTTTAAATTTCCAATTCAACTTGTAAAGCTGTTTTTATTCTTGTGCATAAATACATACTAATACTTGGTCTAACTTATGTCCAGTGTGTTACTTGCCCTTCACGCCCTATCAGATTTTTCCATTAACCTTTATTTACATAACAATGGCCCCTGGGGGGGTGTCTAAAAATTTGTCCGTAAGGCCAAGCCTTCCGAGGTGAAATTCTAGTTTCAGTGAAATCACTGGCATAACTTCCACTGACATCTCCCATCCCAGAATTTTCATGGTTTTCACCACAGTGAGAGGTTTTGGTTGGGTTTGTTTTTGCTTTGCAGCTTCCATTCCCAGTAGCGTCCGCTAATTGTGCGCGTCAGAAATGGGTCAAACCAGAGGGCTGTCTGTCCTGAACGTCCTCTCTTTGTCCATGGTCACCTGTAACAAGGGGAAGAAAGGAAAAAACCAACCAACCAACAAACAAAAAAAACTACCAAGCAAAAGGGTACAATAAAAAGGGTATCGTATATCTTAGTTTGGGTTTTTTTTTCCCCTAGGTTGTTTTTTTTCCTTCACAGCTTCAGATAAGCAGGAACTTAGATGTAGAGGTGGTATTCAGGCCATCACGTTTTATATAGCCACTACCAGAAAAACTTTTTCACCTTGAGGACAGTCAGGCAGGGGAACAGGTTGCCCAGAGAGGTTGTGCAGTGTCTCTCTTCAGAGCTTTCCAAGACAAAACTGAATAAAGCCCAGAGGATGCTGGTCTGATCTAGCTCACCCTGCTTTGAGCAGGAGGTTAGACTCTAGTCCTGAGGTTCCTTTCAAGCTGAATTATCCTGTGATCTTTGTCATGAACTAATTCCTTTTGGTACACATTTAGGATTTTGGTCTCTGCAATATGCAATGGCAGCTTTAGTTTAATTACGCGTTGAGAAAGTGCAAGAGTGTTCTTAAAACTAGATGATAAGAAATGAGGAACGTTTTAAAAAGCTCAACACAAACCCGCGTAGTAATATTCTTTGATGCTTCCTTTCCATCCAAAGAGTGAGGACTTATCTCTACCACTTGTGTACTGAGAAAACTGGACTGCGTGACCAAGTTTGAGCTCTTTCCGTGCAGCTTCTCACCTCTACCATGCTGTGACAAAGGCTCACAGCTAAGAGAGACCTTCACTTCTTTCCCACCTTATGTCAAAGCTGGTACTGAATCCTACCACTTTCTTTTCTCACAGACTATCTAATTTTGCCCTTAATGACCAAAACTTAACACTGTCAAAACAGAAGGAATGAGTCGGAAGTAACAAATGATTAGTAAAGTAAGAAATGGAGCAAAGCAAGATGTTGCAGTTAGAGTGCACATTTTTGGTGTGGTGGTGTTTTGTTTGAGGTTTTTTTTAATCCTTCAAGACAAAAGCAGCAGTACGGCTGCTTCCAAATTTACTTCTTGGCATATGGAAAGCTGTGGAGCCATTAAGTAAAATCTCCAGCTGAAAAAGTTAACTTGTAATGTTACTATCAACCAAAAACGTTTGGCTAAAACGGCCATGCAACTGTTGGCTCCTCGAGTGTAACTGTACCAGCTCCTGGGAGCGCAGGTTCTCCAGGAAACCAGTGGCTTTCGCGTGGCAGTTGCCCAGCGCTGCTTCAGCCGTGAGCGATTTACGGACACCGTTTCCCGGGACAGGGACCGAGGTGAATTCTAGCAGGTGGATTGTTTATTGTCAGGTTGCACGCTGGGGTCGATAGCTGTGTATGCACGTTGCCTCCCCACCAGCTGCGCTTCGTGAGACTGAGGTGTGACCCTCTCCTCTCCTCTCCTCTCCGACAAAGCTGGGTGAAGCGTCAGAGGTTCCCAACAGACGCGGTGCTGAAGTCACCAGGTTATAAAGTCGCCTCTGCGGTTACTCCTTATGGTGGTTTTCCTCCTGCGTTTCGCTTTACCTTGACGTTTTTGGGTGAAATGCCCGTATGAGGCCCCCGGGGCCGGGCAGCACGACTGAAGCGCGGACCGGAGCCGACCCCTCTCGGGGCCGTGGCAGCCGCTTGCCACAGGGCGCCCCCCCTCAGCGGACAAAAGCCGGCCTTTTTCGCCCGGGAGGCAGGGCCGGCTGGGCTCGTCCGTGGGGAAGGGACTACACGCTCCGGAGCCCGCCCTCGGGAGCGGGCGGCTGCGGCCGGGCCGCGCCCCCTCAGCGGGCAGACGACCAGGCCAGCTGCGGACGCCGCACCCCTCTGCCGGCCGCTTACCGTCGCGGTGCCGCTGCCCTACCGGGCCCTTTAAATGCCCTCCCCCCGCTCGTCCCGCTCCGCCTCTCAGCCAGTGTGGTTCTGCCGTTCCCTCTGACGGACGCGCGGTCTTACCAATGGGAGGCGGCCCGGATGAATGACGACGCGGGCCCTTTTCAAGCTTCCCTCCCTCTGCGAGGCTCACCGGACAGGCGGGATGTCGACCGGGCGGGCTGCGCTCGATAGGCTGCTCGACGTGATGGGCAGTTGGGTCAACCAACGGTGGGGCAGGGCGGGCCCGCCGGCGCTACCTGCGGTCCAGGCAGCCGAGGAGGAGCGCCGCGCGCGAGGCTGTGGAGTGGAGCCCGTCGTCCGCCACCATGTTCCAGGGCCCCGAGGCCGACTCGGCCAAGCCCAGCTCCAGGTGGCGCAGCGGGGGTGGATTGGCGGTGCGGGGGTGAAGGGGGGAACGGGAAGAGCCGTGCGGCGGCGCAGAGCCCGCGGCGGGGCTTTGTTCGGGGTGAGGGAGAGGCGGGAGAGGCGCAGGCTGAGGCTGAGGCTGAGGCTGAGGCTGCGGCGCGGCGCTGAGGGCGGGTGCTCCGGCTGCGGCGCGGCGCTGAGGGGCGGGAGGCAGATGGGGGGGCTCTGGCTGAGGGGAGCGGGTCCGTGCTGGGGGGGCCTTTTCGGCCGCGGTGGGCGGGAACGCCGCCCCCCATCCCTCCGGTAGCTGCTGGGGCAGGAGGCCGGCGCAGGGCGGCGGCGCTCGCCGCCTGCCCGGTGACCCTGCCGTGCCTCAGTTTACCTCTGCCGCGCCCCGGGGGCGGGGGGGGGTGGCGCCGCCGGCGGAGCGGGCGGTGTGGGGAGCGGCGCCGCGCCGCGCTCCCGGCGGTGCGTGCCGCCTTGGGCTCGGGGCCACGCCTGGGACACGCGGAGAGAGAGCGGGCAGGGCCGGTCCCCGTGGGGCTGCAGCGCTCGGCGCCCGGCCCCGGCCCGCCGAGAGGGGGGTTGAGCTCCTGCTGGGGGTTACCGAGGTGGAGAGGGCGTCTGGATCCCGAGGGGATTCCCGTGCGGGAGGAGAGGCCTGGCGCTGTGGAGGCCCTCCTTCCCCCGTGTTTGTACCTCCTCAGGGAGGGAGGAGGAGGACGTGGTTACGCTCTGTGAAGCGTTGAGAGGATCCGACACAAACGCCTGCATAAGCATAAGCAGATGTTACCTTGTTTTCGCCCTATGAAGTTGAACTATATTGTTATACTTGGACGAGGGCGTATATCGTAATAACTTGGAGCTGGAGTGATTAATCCATCTGTGAGGTAATTATGTGGTCGGAGGGGAAGGAAGGAAGTGTTTTGAAACTGCGTAAGGGTGCTCTAAGTTTGCCTTTTATTCCAGTCGCTTTAAGCTATGACCTGGTTGTAAAAGACTCCTGAGGATGCTCTGCCCTTAGTATAGTCTCTGAGAAGCTTCTCTTCTCATCGTAATTTTGGACCGTGTTTAACTTATAAATTTGGTTTCTGGATGGAGTCTGGAATGCAGATCATCATAACTTTAGTTAACAGCAAGCAAAGGTGGTCGTGTTACAGCTTGTTCTCTGGCATTGTGGCAGAGTGTTTTCATCGTGCCTGAGAACAATCTATAGCAACGCAGACAACTATATAAACGGACTGGCACAGCAAGCATGCTTACTGCAGCACTGCAATACATTACGTTATTGGATTTTATAGTGGTCTCCGAGATGGTGACTATTGACGTACGGCCTGTGCTGTCAAAAGCAAAAAGTACTTGGTTTAAGGGCACTTTTTCCAGAGCTTATTCTATTAATTCCCTAAAATTAATATTTGATGGTAACTTTATTTGATGATAATGCAAATCCTTTTGCAGTTCTTGATGTGTAGAAGTTTCTCTAATGAAAACTGAGCCTAATTCAAAATCCTTGCAGCAACCACCAACAGCTGTGGAAGTGGGAAAAAATAACTCTTCCTAATGTGAAAATCTTTGTGAGGAAATTATAAACAAATGCGTTGCATTTCATAATACAGGGGTGTTACTGTTAGAAATAAATTATGTGAAAAATATCTTAAAGGAAAGCTTCCACTGAAATCATTGTCCAGTGAGACGTGTCTCTAGTGATCCAGTTAATGTGTACAGTGATACAGCGAACAACTAGTTTGCTGAATCAAATTAACTGCCTAGTTTTATTTTATTAAACTTTGTATTTTTAAGGCAGTTTTGCTTTTCCAAAATAAAACAAGGAATTGCGTGTCTAAGAGTTGCTGTTGCTCTGAAAGCAAAGCAGGACAGAGTTGTATCATTCTACTGTTGGTGCACGCTATAAAGCTCTTATGTATCCTCAATTCAGCTCGTATACGAGCAGTTTCACAACTACTGTATAGAGCTGAAAATGTTAACTGTAGCCATCTTGGAAAGGTAATACACGTGTTCCCCTCTGCCCCATCAGTTTTATGGCAGAGTACTGCAGAGCTTTCAGATCAAGAGCATAACTGACTTAGCAAAGCTTGCTGTTTGTTTATAAGGTGAGTGAGCTATTTAATGAGCCATGAGTTTGTATTGATCCATCAGCAGGAGTGCCCCCAGGAACTTTCTGGTCTTTGCTTGAGAGCCTGGTGTTCCAAACCTTAACACCTGCTTTCTGCTAGTTACCTTAGTGATGGTCTCTGGCATATAATGCAACTCTCCTATTTTACCTGCTTTATTAGAAGTGTCTGAAAACTAGTAGGACTTCAGTGTTTAACTTTCAGGGAGAATTAAAAAGAAAAATATTTAATTTATATAGCCAGTGTCTTGAAGTAATGGATAAGCCTTGGCACACCTCTTCCGTAGGTCAGCTGAAAGGTTTAATGAGGAAAAGGCATTCAAATTCAAGTGTGTTAGAATGTAGGAAAAAAAGATGACAAGAACTAATTAAAATTCTTCAAGCCTGCCAGAAGAGAACAAAGCAATTAGTAGAGGCTTTTAAACTTACAGGGTAGGGTTCTTAATTTAGCTGTTCTAGATGAATTGACAGACTTCTAGTCTACTGGAGGGAAGTGGGAGAAGAGACAGATTTAGATTGCATAGAAAACAAAGGGTTTTTTTCATTACTGTTTAACAGAATAAAACAACGCCTCCCCCCCCCCGCCCCCCGCCAAAGGAAGAAAGAAGATCTAACTTATCTGGCTGCAAGACACAAAAATATCTCTATGTAAACTGGCATAGTACCAATATAAACTAAAATTACTATAAAGTATAAACTAAAATTAATATAAAGTGTATGTTGAATTTCCTTGTACTCTGTTGAAGCAGCTCACGCTGGCTTATCAAGTTTAGCATGCTGTTTTCCTTTGGTAGGATTCACAGGCCAAATCTTACCTTCTTATTTGGTATGGGAGACCTGCGCATCTCACTCTGATCTAGAACTGAGTGTCATGGGAGTACAAGGAGGTCAGCAATGCTCTAGAGGCTACATGGCAAGAAAATAGTTTTGTATTCTCCCCAGTTTTTGGCTGAAGTGAAGGAATGCAAAACCCTGTCCTCTGTGCTATGATAAGCTGGAAGACCTTGTTGCTGTACTTCAGTATTTTTGGTAATTCCTGTGAATGACTTAGTTATCTGACTTTGCATTAGTTAGAATTTTATGGACCTGGTGCTGCAGTCGCTTGAAAGTTTATGGAATATTTGGAAGGTTCCTAGCAATTAGAAGTTTCTGAAATTGAGGAGGCAAATCCACTTTGTGTATGTAGAGTCAAGACATTCTTTTGCGCTATGCTGGCAGAAAAGGCCACCTCTTATGCTGATTTCAAAGTGCCTCATAAGCACCTCAAGTGATGCCTCTGACTTATTCATTGCAACAGTAGGGTTTTCTTAGTATGTATACTGAGCTGAAAATGGGAGGACGATACAAGAGCAATCAGTGGTGGGTTTCTTTTGATGCTTAATTAAGTTTGTTAACTGAATAATCAAGACCTTTAATCTTAAAATGGGGTTTCTCTAGAATTTTTTTCTGCAATGGATCTTCAGTCCAGTTGCAGGAATGAGAACTAATTTGATTCTTATGACTGGTTGTTTTTCTTGAACCAAAAAAATCTGAATGTAGTTATTTTGTTATTCCCTCCTACGCTTGTAGGCGTGTGTTAAAAAACCTGCGTGGTAAATGGAGTGAATCTGTAATGTAAGAAACTCCATCCGTATAAACTACATTTCTCTTCCTTTCAATCTCTTTGATAGTATACTTAGAACTCAAGAAAGACTAGATGCGTTAAAAAAAAAAAGCTGAAAAGAATGGGTAAAGTCAGAAATCGCTTAAATTACATGAGGGATACTAGCAGACCTATTTCTTTAACAGGAGCCCCTTCCCAAACTCCTCTGGGGTGGTTTTGTGGGGTTTTTTTTGTTGTTGTTGTTCCCTTTTCTCTTCCTTCCATCTCCCAAGTTTAAATGCTTAAACTGCCTCATGATTTCTGGACCATTGTGAATGACCAAAATACATAATTTGCCTAGATGATGTCTGTTTTATAGCAGTTTTAGACCTTCTAAGATATGTAGAAAGCCTATAGCACAGTTGGATCTGTAGCCTGTTGGATGCTAAATTGTAAATAAACCTTCTGCTCCGATATGATCTTACCTGTGCAGTGGACGAGACAGTTGTCCTGTCTACTGAAATTCTAGTTAGTGCCTCAAGCTAAAGGGGTTCATTAAATCCACAGTTGTACTAAGGGTTAAAATATTGAAATTGGCCAGTAAAGACAGTCTCTCTGAGGCTGGTTCTGGCTATATAAACTACTCCCAGACTAAAAGAGGAACTTTTTTCCTCCTTCCTCTCAAAGAGGATAGAACGGCTTTCTGCATCCTGAGATCTGAAATGCTGACAAAGCTCATTTTCTGACAGGGTAGCCAAATATCTCTGCTATTGTGAAATTAAATCTTAGAGTTAAATTGGCGTATATCTTGGCTCCGAGAGGAACCTCTTTTTATGCCTGGCAGATATCTAACCTGAAACGGCTTGCTCCTGTCACAGATCTATGGAGGGGATGTGTTGTATTAATTCAAAGAATTCTGTTCAGGTGGAGTGGGATAAAGATCTTGCAATTTATAACTTTTACCTGTATGAAAGTAAAGGTTAGTTTAGGTCCCAGACCAAGTATTCAAATTAGAAGAGGTATAACTCACCTGTTACTATTGCTCAGTTGCTAAGATTGTGGGTAATTGGTCAAGCAGACATAACTGCAAAAATTATTTTTGATACCTAGGTATTCATTGCTTTCCCATGCTTTTTCTGTTAATTGTCCAATTAATTCCACTGATTCTACTCCCACGCAGTAGTTCAGTTCCTTTTCAGGACAGGACCTGAAGTCTGTTGAGCAAGGCATAGGTATTAACTGTGGACTTACTACTTAAGGACAAGCATGACTTCTGGTAGGTTTTCAAGAAGTCAGTCCATTTCTGTTGTAACCTCCAATTTTTATGAGGATCTGTTTGATACACCGAAGCGCAGAGCTTTGGTTGTAAGGGATTTCCATCTTGACCACTAAAAATTTGGCTTCTTGGCATTCCACTTTTCCATTCTAAACTCAACCACTGGTTATCATATTAGCTACTGTAGAAACTAGCAAATTTTTTTTTGTAGTTATGAAATGTCTGCTTTTAACTAAAAGTCAGTGGGTTTCAATTGTGTTACAGGTACAAAGTCAGTGCGTGCAGTTTTGCAGAAAGTCTGATTCTGTAATGGTTATTTTTAAAAGGCTAACCAGAGTTGTACGTCTTAATCTCCTGTTGCTTCTGGAAGACCACAGTTAGCATGGCCATTTGTTCTGGTGGCACTGTTATGACCATTCCAAGTAATCGTAGGTAACATAATGATCAAATTGACTGACAAAGGAGGCTGGCAATATTTGTGCTGAACTTGAGAATATTTTATTAGAACAGCTCTTGAAAAGTAAATACTTCATGGACGTAGCAGAATTACCTGAAGTAACTTCAGATCAGAGTAGTTATTCATAACATACAAGGGAGAATGGGGAGGGGACATCAAATACGTTGAATGCTGTAAATTTCAAACAAACTTTTCTCTCTCGCTTCTCTCATTCTGCAATGTAGGGTGTTGAAGCCCCCTGGAGGAGGTTCTAGTAATCTCTTTGGGAACACAGAAGAAGTTTCTTCTTCAAGCAGGCCACACCGGATGGCATCCAATATCTTTGGAGCATCAGAAGAACCTCAAAACATTCCAAAAAGAACAAACCCTCCAGGTAAGAGCAGCCACCTCCTTCAGCACAGTTGGGCTCTGAATTGCAGCACAGAACTGGTTTCGTATTCCTAAAGTGGAACACTGTGATCTGTCTGTCTTTTTTAGTTGCATTTTTACAAATTGAGTGGGCTTGAACAATAAATCTATTCAGACTGCTGAATATATGAATATTTCGGTGATCTACATGTTCACAGACTTCTTAGCACATCATCCAAGTCTAATTCTTTTCGAGTTGAGGTCTAGGAAAAGATGAAAGGAAACTGCTTCTATTCTAAAGCTGTGTCATCAGTTAGCTGCAGCAAGTACAGCGGTGAATCTGAGATCCTCTAGTGAATTCTTGTAACAAAGGATTTCAACTAGTATCTTCAGGCAAGCAAAAGTAAGTCTCTAGGCAGTAGGGTCCTAGAAGTCTTTGAACTCATATCTTTTTAAAATTTTTTTAATATAGTGTGGTAAAACTAAGTCATCTAGAAAAAAAGCTAACAACTGCCTTGCAGGGGGAAAAGAAAGCGGTATTTTTGAGGATTCTAGTTCTGCTCAGCCTCGTCCACGCATGAATCCACCTGGTGGGAAGACAAGTGATATCTTTGGATCTCCTGTATCTACCAGCGTTGTGCGAGCACACCCAAACAAGCCTAAGGTATTTGTACTTCTTTCGCTGTCAAACCAAGAAGCTAGCAGCTCAGTGAGTTGCCTTACAGTCTTGTCACAATGCAATGCCGGTATTCTTTTTAAGATGACAGACCTGAATTATGCATAGGGTGACTTCAAATTAGACAGTTATTCCTGAAGTCTCTTTCTGATAGCTTGTTATCTTTGGTATATCAGATCTCAGCGTGCTCTGTAGTTTGCAGTCAAACTATTAATTAGACTATGGATGTGTATTCAAAAAAAAAAAAAAATGCTTCTGAAGCCTTTGGTCTTCCTTGTAAGTGAGGTACAGCTGGAGTTCTTGGCACACAGTCAAGAGGCATTTAAGCTAGATAGGGAGGAGACACTTCTCTTTATTCTGCCGTTTGGCAGAGGTGATCTTGATACCAATTCTGGAAAGTCGGTGAACACCAGTGAGCTACAGTCATAAATCTTCATGAGGCCTGGCTGTGCCTTTCACCTCTCTTAAATATATGTATCTCCATTCAGCATGAAAGCACTTTAGCACGAGACTAAGCTTAAGTGATCAACAGCTAACTCAAGATCAGCTCTGAGTGTCAGGTCCAGCATGCACTTGATTTTGTGATGTCAGACAAAAGCGTGTCTTGCTATATGAGTTGTCATTTTTTGATCTTAAAGCTGGGATGTGTAATAGTTGGAGAGGCTTGTAGTTATGACCAAATCTGGTTTTGGATAAAAGGAGGATACATTGCCAATTACTTTATTTCTGTATTTAAATGCTCTATATTTGGATTTACAGCCTGCTGCCTTACTCTAAGTAGATACTATTAAGTGAGCAGCTACTGTTTTGGCAATGTTTTTGACATGTCGGATAGCCTGGAAACTTAACATCCCATGAAACACGGCTCGTTGTCTTTGTGCTGAAAAAGTAGTAGTAGTAAATAAAAAACCAGTCCCCCCTGGGCTGCAACCCCGACCCACACCCTGTGGGTGTCGGGCCTCTGAGGAGCCCCTTGCTCCCTCTGCACATCCACCCGTAGTCTCTCAGCACGTACGGAGACCGCGGTCCCTTTCGGACAGGGACCGTCTCTTCGTTTTGCACCTCTCCAGCGCGAAGCAGTGACACCCTGCTCCTTCAGATGGGCTCCTTGCTGCTGTCCACTTCACCTACCAAATCAAGAGACGGTGACGTTGCATGCCATCCGACACCGTGTTTTATTCCACTGCATCCTGGTGAATTAATACTTGTGCGTTTAAAAAGAGGTGGATGTTCTCGGGTGGCTGTGGACAGGGAGTGTTAGTTTGTGGTCTGTGTTAGCTGCTCTTGTGAGGCCAGCAACATTTTTGTAGGCCACTACAGGAGTCCAGCGTGCACGTGTCCCCTGCCAGGCCCAAGCAGGAGGCTCGGAGCAGCGAAGGGCAGCGTGGTGCCCTTTCCCCTGGAGCGAGGGGCTCTGCCCTGAGGCTCACCTCAGCCCACCAGAGATCATTGCTTGGTCTCCTGCTCTCGGCTCTCTCCTCACGAACCGGAGGGCTGGCTCCTGGCCGTGCCACAGCTTTCTTCATCTCAGGGAGCCCCACGGTCAGCGCTGAGGCTGTGCGGCTGCTATCAGCCTTCAGCCCTGCACTGGGGCATCGGACATGGCGCGGGGCGAGGCACGGCAGGGGCTTGGCGTCTCACCCAGCCTTTCTCTCTGCTTGCAGCCCAGCTACCCGCTCCCCAGCCCTGCTGGCACTTCAGTAGTGGGGACCAGGGGAAAGAGCTTTCCTGGCCGGGGCAATGGGAGAGGTGGGTGCAGAAATGCTTTCTAGGTTGGTGCTGGGAGCCCCCGAGGAGGAAGCAGCATGTCCAAAGGTGCCTGATCCTCCCCTGCCCATCAGGAGACCCTGCTGCTCCTCAGGGGTGGCAGTGCCCAAGGAGGCGCCATTGGCTGCCTGCTGCCCGCCCTGGCAGGCCCTGGGATGCACAGCAAGGCACTGGGAGGTCCCTGGGTGCCATGAGAAAGGCACAGCAATTCAGCAGTGTAAAATGGAAATGGTATATTTCTATGTAGGCAAAGTCAGGTCCCCGCAAAATCAGGGCTTTTCAGGAAAAAATAGCCTGCAGAGCATTAACAGACTGACCCAATCTCATGGAGCGCCGTTAAGCCTGCCTGGGCTCTGGAAGCGTCACTGCCACCGCCTGCATGGAGTCCCTGCGGAGCCCGGGCAGGGTGCCCAAAAGCCAGCAGTTCCGAGCTTCCTTCCCTCCTACTGTACAGCCCGCTCTCAGGCCCCCTGTTGCATGCATTGTGGCAACCCAGGTGTCTGGAGAGGAGTTTTCGGAGGTGTCCCCATCTCACCTCAGCTCCACCCTGCCTTTCTAACCAGGAGGTGTCGAACAAAAGGCTTGGGAGCCTGAGCAGAGCTTTGGCAGAGTCAAGCTACCCAGCTGAAAAGCTGGCCCCTCCCCCATAACGGTTCCTGCCTGGGGTTTCATTGGCCCTGCGGCACACGGTGGTGCCTGCACAGCTCTGGGTACCCCTGACAGCGCTGGCCTGGGTGCCCCACTGTGCGAGTCCACGGATGCTTCCCCCTGCAGCTCTGCTCCCCTGGGTGCCCAGCACTACTCTTCCTTCTCCTCCTCCTCCTCCTCCTCTGCCTGTCCTCTCCCCCCGAGGAAAATCCCCTCCTCAGCAGGGACGTGCAGCCGCAGCAGGGCAGACTGCCAGAGACCAGGAGGCACACGGGCCACAAAGAGCAGGGCTGCAGCCAAGCCGGTACAGCAAAGCCTTGGGAGAGGGCTGCCCGTGGAGCAGGACTGAAGCTCCAGCCCTCTTCCCTGCAGTGGCCTTTCCCTGCCCCACCAAAGCTCACCCACTGTCGAGTGCACATTTCACAGCCACCGATGAAAGACCCACAGTGTCAGACCCAGTGGTTTGCAGATGGGGCTTTACTGAACAGAAGGAAGCGTTGGTGATAACAGCCTGGCTGGCCGGCACTGGCGCTTGTCATGCTGGAGGAGGCTCTTGCTGGACATCTCTCTCAGGAGCCTCTGTGCCCGAGAGGCTCTCCTGGCACTCGCCGATGTGGACTAGATCTGCTCCCCAGAGCTGCGGAGTTGAAAACAAAGCTCTGTAGTCTTGTATGCACAGGGAGGTGCAGAGCAACTCTACAAGTCTAGTCAGGACACACGTGGTGGGATCTGCTTCTGTCTGGAGAGAGCAGGCCCGTAGTCCCTGTAATGCAATCCCAGCCTGCTGCTCTCCACGCCACGAGGGCTGTCAGGAAAAGACCCTCTTTGCCCAGGGGCTGCGGGGAGTCAAAGGAAGAAAGGGCACTGCCGGCCAGGGCCAAACACTGGGCATGTTTGGAGATCCTTACCTGAGGGACGACTCCTCACCACCACGGCAATGGGCTCTTCCCTCTACCTTCTCAAGGAGGCGGGTCGCTGCTCCTCGCAAAGCCCAGTAGGTCCATGGGGAAAGGCTCCTACCGCAGCAAGGACAAAGTCTCACATCTCAACCGAGACCCTCCTGCCTCTCCCCTCTCCCAGTTGCCCCCACCCCCACGGTCCCATTCAACCTCACAGCCCCCTCGGTGCCGGCTGTGCTTGGGGCTGCAGAGCAGCACCTGGCATCGGGGACTGACCCGTGCCATTGCCATGGCACAAGAAAGGAGAGGATGCTGTCTGTATCCAGCCCCGAGGCTCTGGGATTTGCTTCCCCCACCCACAGCTGGGTCACCAGCCCCCAGCTGGCCCAGGTCTGGCCTGAAGCTGGCCCACACTCACCTTTTCAGAGGTGAGGACCCTGAAAGGCAAAGACTCAGCTTGTCCTCTGGGCTCTCCTCATCCTCCACGGATGGCTCTTTTCTGCCCTCTCCCCACCACTCTGGAGTGTCAGGAATGCAGGAGCCCTGCACAGAGAGAGAGGGGTGAGCACGGGAGATGTTGCTGGGCAGCAGAGAAGGTGCCTCGAGCTGGTACGGCCCCACACAGGACAGTCAGCCCCCACGCTCCTAGGGCTCAGGGACCTTCCCACCTTGGCCCCCCCGGCAGGAGAGGAATGCTCCTTTCCTAATTGTTTTTCACTGCCTGCAGTACCTGGGCCTCCCATTGCTCTCGCTCTTCTTTCCAAGCCTTCGGGGGTGCCACTTTTGCCCTTGCCTTCTGCTGGTACTTCTTGCGCAAGGAGTCCCAGAGCTTGCGTCGTTCCTCCTCCGTGCACACGCGGGGCTGTGCCTGCAGGGCCATGGCAATGCAGCAGCAGGCAGTGTTAGTCTCCCCGGCGGAGGGCTGCGGGGATTTTAGGTCTCCCCCTCCCTCCTGCCCCTTCTTTTCAGCCTCTCCGTCAGCCCTGCTTTGCTCGCAGTCCTCACAGGCCCGACCGCAGAGCCTTTCTGCAATGACCCCTGAGCCAGGTGACCATGGGGCTGAAAGCAACCCAGCTGCTTGCGATCCCAGACAAGCCTGGCAGTGCCGTCGCCATTACAAACACCACCAAATCAAGTCTTTGGGTGTTTCTGGGGATGACCGAAGTGAAGGCTGTCTTCTAAATGGACAGAACGACCTGCTGCCTCTTGAGAAATTCTCGGGAGAAGTGCTTCAGCCTTCAGCTAAGCAGACGGCAAGGCGTCTTGTAAGACATGACATCCGTAGAACTATGCTTTTCTACAGGTGGATACGACACAGTCCCTCCAGGAGCCCATACCACGTACCGGTCCTGCCCTCCTCTTCCCTGGCCTAGCAGGGGGTGCAGGTTGGGGTGCAGCTTCCCGCAGTTGTTGGCTGCTGCGTGCCTCTTTCCCCGACCGACGCCACTGCAGCACTGCCAGCTCGCTGCAGACACACAGCGGGAGGAGGTGGTGTGAGCACAGGGAGACTGCTCTCCAGCCGGGGCTCCCAAGCTGGGTGCCTGCCGCGGCTGCAGAAGGCAGCTCTGCCGAGAGGCTGATGCCAGGAAAGCACCTCTCTCCCCTGGTGCTGCGGGGGGCGGGAGGAAGGGCACTGCGGGAGAGGAAGCACTGCCCGTGTCTGGAGAGATTTACCACTTGAGCTTGTCCTGCAGATCCATCTGGTCATCCCTCTGCCCCCTGCCATTGCGGGCGACCTGCCCCAGGATGCACGTCACCACCTCCCACAGGGCCCGGTGTGTCCGTGGGGAAAGGCTCCTGCAACAGCAAGGACAAAGTCTCTCTGACCCTTCAGCCGTGACCCTCCTGCCTCTTCCCGCACCCAGCCCCACACATACGTGGCCCCATTCGGCCCCACAGCCCCTTTGAGGCAGGAGGAGTTGCAAGCCCCGGCTTTGGCCCCTGCCATCGGGCTCTAACCCAGCTCCTTCCCATGGCTGGAGAAATCCCCGGGCGCTCTGTGCAGCCCCGTGGCTCAGCGGTTGGCTTCCTTGACCCACCACCGGTGGCTCACCACCACCCCACTGCCCCAGGCCTTGGCTGGAGCTGGCGCACTCTTACCGCTTAGGGGGGACAGCGTCATCCTCGTGGACTGTGGGTGGCTCTTCTCTGGCCTCTTCCCACTCCTCCATCATCGTCTCCAGGAGGTCGGGGCTGGACTCCCCCGTCTCCGTGCTAGTCGGGGGGCTGACTGACGATTGCTCAGAGGAACTGGATTCCTGCGCAGGAAGAGACTCTCATACAACAGCCCCGCACCCGGAGGGTGCTGCTTCCCAGCATGCAGACCCCCTGACCACTTCTGGCAGGGATGCTAGCGGGACGGGGAAAACCAGGAGACGGACCTCAGCACTCCCTTGGGGTGACGCCTGAGTGTCACCAGGGTTTCACTACAACGCCCTGTCACCCCTCTTGCTCGGGAAAGGCAGCAGTCACCCGCCCAGCTCTGCTGCAGCAACGCTCCTATGACGGCTTGGGTGCTAGAGGTACCTTGCAATCTCAGCCCCCCTGGAGGAGAAAGTGCTCTTTTTCTGCAGGAATTCAAAGTACCTGGCTCCTCTGCGTCTCCTCTTGTCTCTTAGCCTTCGCTTTGGGCGTCCCCTTTTCTCTCTTAGCCTTCGCTTTGGTCGCTGGCGGGGTTTGCCGTTTACTTTTTTGGTCTTCCGCCAGCTCTGTTTTCTTCTTTTCCTTTTCAGCCAAGTATTTCTGGATGTGTTCTGGAAGCTTCTCCTTCGTCTTCGAGTGTTTATTCTGGAGGGAGACCAAAAGGCAACAGCAGGCAGCTTAGTCTGCCCTGCAGAGGGCTGAGCTGTTTTCATTCCTACCCTCCCTTCTGCCCCTTCTCTTCTGCCTTTCTGTCCATGCTGGTTTGCTCCCAGGTTCCTGCAGGCTCCACCAAAGAGCCTGTCTGTAATGACCAGGGAGCTAAGCGACCACCAGGCTAAAAACCACCTGGCAGCTGGCTATCCCAGACAAGCCCTGCAGTCACGTTGCCGACAGAAACATCCACAAGTAAGGTCTTTGGGTGTGTTTCATGCGGCTAATGGCAGTGAAATGGCAGAGTAACCCGCCTCTCTTCAGCTAAGCACCAAAGCAACTAGTCAGTGGTTCCGTGAACACAGAGTGAAGGATCTTGTGAGAATCGGCGTGCATGGAGCGGTGCTTCTTTACAGTCCAGTACCACACGCTCACTGCAGCAGCCCATGTCAGGTACCTTTTCTCTCCTCTCAATAGTTCTGGCAACGAAGTCTACTGTTCTGGGTTTGACCGGAGGAATTAGTTTCTCTTTCTCCTCCTTTTCCTTCAAGGACCTCCCCTGGATGGCCGGTAGCTGCCTGCAAAGACACAACAGGGTGCGTTGGCAGGAGCGCA
This sequence comes from Aptenodytes patagonicus, assembly GCF_965638725.1. Lineage (NCBI taxonomy): Eukaryota > Metazoa > Chordata > Aves > Sphenisciformes > Spheniscidae > Aptenodytes > Aptenodytes patagonicus. The sequence goes on from NC_134961.1 coordinate 3,238,875, forward strand.
GGAGGAGCTGGTTCTGCATCTTGTGCTTCCAAGTGGCGCACCTCCTTCTGCAGCAGAATGCGCTCTACTTGCCTCCTTGTGATCAAGTCCACAGAGACAGAGAAGACCCCAAGCTGTCAGACTCACATGTGCCCAACAGCCCCACTAAAACTCAGGATGCCCAGGTCTAGGCCCTCTCTTGCTGGAGCAACGAGAGGAACAGGGTCCCATGCTCGGAGGTACCGCTACGCCCTCCGGGTCAGGGCACTGAAGTCTGCTCAGTGGTCCAAAATACAGAGCGCTCACAGGCTGTACAAGCACATTGGGCGCCGGGGACGCAGTGTCAAAAGGAGGAGGACACGACCCCGTGAGAAAAGCAATCCTGCTGCTGAGCTCTCTTTGGCCCTTCTCTTTTGCAGGCCATAAGACAGGTGTGAGCATAGAAGAGGCTTCTGGTTAATCGGAGGGATCCTCTGCAGTAACTAACTGCAGAGCACTGTTCTCAGCAAACAGAAAGGTCGGGGTCATTTCCGTCTGAAGGGAAAGCCAGAAAGACCTTCCGCTCCTGGAATGAGCATTTGCAGTTAGTTACTCAACAGATCTGCACACCAGGAGGAGCACAGAAAGAAATGGTGCTGCCGGCAGAGTCTCCCAAGAAGCTAGAAGATGCTTGCCATGCACCAAGAAACCATTAGTTAGTGGGACGTGGGATAACCGCACTTGGAGTTCGTCTAGCCTCTGTGTCCAGGAGAAACATCGCACTCCCACCGAGACGAGAGCACGGGGTCACCCTCATCCATTTTTGCAAGCGTCTCACCTGGCACGAGGCTCACTCCCCTCAGCTTTCTGACCCTGCTCTGACTTTACAGTCATCGCGGGTAACCGCTTTGGAGAAAGCCTTGCTCGACGAAGGAGACGCTTCTCGGCAAGATCCTCTAGAAACAGGAAAAGAGACGATTCTTCAGGACAGTATCTTGGTGTTGTTCTGGGAACTGGGTGCCTATTGTGTCGCAGTTCCAACGAGAGTGACGTGCAGGTCTGCTCAAGCCTGTGGTAACCCTGATGCAGGTGGCCCTTTTCATCCCTTTGGATGAAAGCCATGTTTCCTGGGAGGTCTTAGGCCTTTTCCGACACTGTTTTTTTGTCCAGCTCCTCATGCCTACAGTGCACCATTATTGCCTGGGGAAAACTGTTTTGACGGCTTTCTCTCAGGCATGTGCTGAAATGGCGGGCTCCCTGGGAGATGCTGGTGGTCTCCAAGAGTCATTCTGGGGAGGGGAATCATTTAGCACAAGAGGAGCCGGCTCTTGGATTTCTGGACTGGTCCCACGCGCACAGGTTTGCTGCTGGGGCACGTTCACACCAAAGGCATTGCTTCGGAGACATTTGAGAATATGGTGGGAAGAAGCAAGGTTAGAGCGTTGCACTGTTTGCAGCACAGGCTGGGGAGTGGAGGCCACTGGGAAGGTGTCCTTCCGCAGCCCCAGCGGCCATTTGTGGTGCAGGGCTGTCCTGAGACCTTGTTCCGCAGTGGGTCACTGGAGCTTTACCATAATGGGTACAGAGAGTGACAGGAGGTGCCTCTCCCTCTTCCAGGCATCCTGGGGTAACCTAGGCTCTAATCCCCTCCGGACGCGGAGGAAGGAAAACCTACAGCCCCCTGCCAGCAACCCGCTGGTCCCTTACCTTTCTTTCCACTGCCATCACCTTTTCCCCAGCCCTGCTCTGGGGCGGCCTTCACATGTCCCGTCAGGTCTGCTTTCGCTGTTGGCATTTGAGGCACCGTCTCAAGCTTGTACCTGGAAAGAGGAAGAAGGCACCAGCCTGAAGGACAGACACCGCATTGTTTCCCAAGCAGCCCATCCCGGAGGACCAGAGGAGGAACTCCAGTGCCTGGAGGGGCAGGCGAGGCCCCGTCAGCCTGTGCCGGTGTTCTTCCATCCTTCCCGTGAGAATGGTCGTCCTCCCACAAAGCCCCCTTGCTGCTTCTGGGGAAAATGATTCCTCTCTTACTCACAGTGCGCATGGAGAGCAGACTGCTCTCTAGTGCGCTGATCATCCAACACCCTTTTGAATTCTGATCTTGTCCTCCAAGTTTCTTGCAGAGCCTCGCAGATTAATGCCTTTGCAGCTATAAGGAGTCACCTCCCTCCCCTCAGTCGTCGATGGCACTGCACAGCAACATTGGCACGAGACAGAGCTCTGGAGGACCCCACCAGATGCAAGCTCCTGTTTGGACAAGTAACCACGCCTCTACCCCTTGGCCCCAAGCAGAAGGCAGTCTCACGCACAGGAAAGAAAAAGGGCAGGAGAAACCTGGTGGAAAAAGTTGTCTAAATGCCCCTCTAGGTTCACAGTAGGACAGATGCATAAAGCATTGTCCCTGTCCCATGTGCCTCCAAATGAAGTCAAACTGAACAAGAGCAAGCAGGGAGTTCCCTGCCAACAAGGCCTCTGAAACACTCGGTCCTCAATGCCGTCACGAGTACAGTTCTCAGCGCCTGGCAAGGCAGCCCTCCCAAGCACGAGCTGAGAAGCTGCTCGCTTGCTCAGCCAAGGGCTGCAGGAGCAAACATACCCTGGTAGGATGATAACACGTCCAGAAGAGGTCTGGGAAGCAGCAGTGTCATGGCGTGAGATGACCGAGTCCTTCATCTCTGGCATCTGCAACGAGGATGGAGACAGGTGACGGGAGATGGGGACACTGGGAAGGGCTGGCTGCTCAGTCCACCATAGACCAATGCAAGCAAAGAGCCAGAGCAGCCCAAGGGCTCTGGCCTCAGCAAGCCTTGCTCTGCCTGTGCCTCTGCTCCCTACCCCGAGAGTGGGGCAAGCAGCGCTCCCCACCATCAAGGCTGGCCTTTTGTCACAAAGCGAGGCCCCTCTGGGGGTGTCTCTTGCAAAGCCAGACCATTGCACGCAAAGGGAGTGCTCTACAGAGCGCCTGCTGTACTGTAGACCACGAGGAGCCCAAGTGGCTGAACAAGGCATGGCAGGCCAGGAGAAAGCAGCCCCCCAGCCCCCAGAACGCGTTTCAGAATAACCAGGAGTGGCGCTGGGAAAATGAAAACCCTACCTCGAGAACAGCTTGCAACATCTTGCCGGTCCCGTTCAGCCTTTTCAAAAAGTCAGTGTAAAATCTCATTTTTACGTCTTTTCCCTCGATGATCAGCATGCCCACGTCCCTCCAAACGAGGGCAACGTTCCTCCTGTTCTCTAGGCAGACACGGAAAAGACGCATGGTCCTGTCCATGCAAAGCTGCACCGTGCTCTCAGAGACAGCGTTGTCTGAGGCTATCCGAGCGTACGGCAGTTGCTCAAAATGTTGATGACCTGAAAAACAAGAGAAGAGGAACACATGAACTTGCAGAGCTGCTAAGCAGGCTACAGTCAAAGGTCTGCAGCTTCCAGGCCCTCAGGCAACGCATTGCTACTGAGTTGTCCAGCTGGTACAGCGCCTCTGAGGAGAAGCTCGGGTCGCCCCTTCCTGTTGGAAGTGGAAAGTGAGGTGCGGAGCGGACAGCTATGGTTTCTCTGATACAGAAAGGGAAAGAAAGAGTCTCAGGCGCTTGGCAGGAAGAAGAGCCATGACTGCAGGACAAGGTGGGGAGACAGGCGCCAGGTCCCACGGCAAGCTGGAGGGTGCCAGGCCATCAGAGCCGTGCCCACACGCGGTGCTCTCTTTGTCGTTAGAGAGAAACGAACCCCAAACACAGACCCAAGCTCTTGGTGCCCCCCAGGGTCCTACGACGGCTGCTGCAATGGCAGCAGCGACTAGAAAGCACAGGCATCGTGGTCACTTGGGTTTTGGAACAAACCGTCTTTCCTCCCTGGGTTTCCCCTGCTTTTCCCCCTTGCAAAGAGGCTGTGAGAGCCGGGAAGAGCCCTGGCATTTGCCTGTACGAGGCCTAGTGCAGCAGAAAGAGGGAGCAAGAGTTGAAACGCCATGTAATGAGAAGACACAGCACCAATAAAACTGGAAGGAAACCTGTTGTTGAAGCAGGTCAAAGAGAGCGTGCTGTCATGCTGCATCACCAGAGGACGCTCTGGTGATTATTTAAAACAAATAGGTAGGCAGGGTCCTTTTCACAGCAGGCTGGTTTTGTCGAGCTGAAGCTGCTCTCAGGACTGCAGCGGGAGTTTGGTACTCCGCTCAGTCACCTCTGGAGAGCAGAGCACACCTCCCCACTCTGCTCAGGGGCAAGCGCTGCATACAGTCTTTCTGCTTACCAGGAACGTCTATGTAACTATATCGGAGGTCATGATCCCGCGCAATAGCGTTTGCAAGATGAAACACGGGTCTCTCCACAACCACCAGATCCTTCTCCGTGCTGGCTACTCGCTCTCTGACAACCACAAAAGTCCCAAGTCCAGGAATGCGGACAGCCTGAAAGAGGTGAGATGGCGGATCAGAAGAAGTCTTGGAGGGACAGACGGATGACTTGTCAGAGAACGGTGATGGTGCTTAGTGCCCCGCCCAGGCCTGAGGTACGAAGGAGCAAGGTGGGCTCTTTGGAAACCTTGGGAGAAGAGAAACAGGGTCTGCGCTTTTCCCTCACACTCCCCTTCGCCCATGAAGAACCAGATAGTTCAGGAAAAGTTGACAAACATCCTTTGGCTCAACAAGATAAAAGGCGGGGGGGATCCCACACTTGGAATAAAGCCTCGAGTGTCCCAGGCTTCCGTTTTGTCATGCAACTCTGACTGTGGGGACTCCAGAAGCCCCAGAAAAAGCCCAGCCCTTTTTCCGACGCTAGGCCTTATTGTACATCTGAATGGACAGAGGAGGTGGTCCGTCGCACATCTGTGCATTGCAGTGTCGTGCTGGAGCATTGATCCTGCTTTCAAAGGAGGGCAAGAACAATTGCACTCCATGGCAAAGGGCTGTCAGGACTTCATCAACCTTCATCGGGATGTGAGGGGAGGAGGAGGAGGTAAGTCCCACCTGGTGGAGGGCCAGCTGTTGTCTGAGGTAACACGATGCGCTGGCCCAAATATTTGCGAACTCTGGAAAAACAAGGGAAAGACATGTCATGCTCCGAGGCAGCAACCTCAAAACCATTCAGCCCACTCCTGTCCAAGGACCGATGCATTTCTAACACAAGCATTTTGGATGGTCTCTTTAGAGCCCGGCAAGAACCAAAGGACACCTCAGCCTGCCTCCAAGAGAGCTCCTTTGCTTTCAGGTGCAGCTCTCCAGGGTGTGACCCACTGCCACGGGAAACCTCAGTGGATTGCCACGCCAGTGAGGGCATGGTCTTGGAGGCTCAGGGCAGGCCCTGGTGTCCCCCCAGCAGGGGCCAGCTTCCCTGTGTCGCATCTCCGAACACACCGACTCCGCACGGCTCACGAACACCTTCAGCTCTTCCACTCGGACATGAGCTCAGGGTGGGCAATGCCCACCACCAGGCAAGGAGCAGCCCTTTGGGGCCAGGGACTTCTGCCTGGGGTGCCCCAGGAAGGCAGGGGCTGCGTCAGGAAGAGAACCGGCTGCCAAATCAGCCCCTCAGTCCTTAGGGGGATGGTCAAGCAGGTCCCTCCTTGCAGTCACCGGTCCCGAGCAGCCACCCCCACAGCCCTCGGGGTTTCCATGCCTGGTTTCAGAGATGTCCTTGACCAGCCACCACTCCTGAAATTGGGTCTGAAGGCCTTACCGGAACTCTTGAGCTTCCCAGTTGTTGGAGACAAGTGAGGCCGCACGAAGAGGACGTTTGCCATCTTAGTTCCACCCTTGCTCCAGGTCAACAACTGCAGCAGGTGGCTGGCCGATGGCTTTCTTGCTTCCTGCAAAAAGGCTCCTCGTCCTCTCTGCTCTCCGCCTCCTCCTCCTATGCCCTTCACCACCCCCAGTGCTGCTGTGCTGCCTCTCTCTGCCTTCTCCTCCTCACTGCAGAGCAGCTCCTCCGGAGCAGAGAGGTGGCGAGAGCAGCCCCCAGCACCTGGAGTCCCCTCAGCCTCGCCGGGGTGTGTGGGGCGGATGCTGGTCACGATGGGGAATGGGGGCTGTCACCACTGTGACCCCAGACCGTGTCACAGAGGGGCTGCACACACTCGCCTCCCCCTCCCCACCCACCCAGGCCCTGCCACCCCATCACCCCTCTTCGGTTCCCCCAACAGAGATGTTCCCTCTCTGGCTGCCTGTCCTGGTTTCGGCAGGGATAGAGTTAATTTCCTTCCTAGGAGCTGGTACAGTGCTGTGTTTTGGATTTAGGGTGAGAACAAAGTTGGTAACACACCGATGTTTTAGTTGTTGCTAGGTAGTGCTTACACTAGTCAAGGACTTTTTAATTTCCCATGCTCTACCCACTGAGAAGGCTGGAGGTGCACAAGAAGCTGGGAGGGGGCACAGCCAAACTGGCCAAAGGGACATTCCATACCATGTGACGTCATGCTCAGTACATGAACTGGGGAAAGCTGGCCGGGGAGGCCGCTGCTGGGGACTGGCTGGGCATCGGTTGGCAGGTGGTGAGCAATTGCGCTGTGCACCACTTGCTTTGTGTATTATTATTATTATTATTATTATTATTATTATTACATTATTATTATTTTATTCCAATTATTAAACTGTTTTTATCTTAACCCACAAGTTTTTCTCACTTGTGCTTTTCCAATTCTCTCCCCCATCCTGCCAGGGATGGGGGGGAGGAGTGAGCAAGCGGCTGTGTGGTGCTCAGTTGCCGACTGAGGTTAAACCATGACATTTAGCTACTTTGTTTTGAGAAAGAGAACCGTATGTCTCCTTAGTATTTCTTTTATTTGGTATCACTGCAGTGGGCAGGGGCTTCAGGGAGCTGCCTCCACCTCACTGTCTCCTGTCCAGGAGGGGTTTCCCCAGGCTGGAGCTCGCCCCTGCCACGTCCCCACATGGGGACACCGGGCTGTAAGTGCTTATGGGCTTCCTTCTACCCTTCCCTGCTTCCTCCTGCCTCTCTTACCCAACATGTCTGCAGCGGGGAGCAGCGGGCTCCCCTGACTGGCGAAGCTTTGGCAGGCGATGGCTGCTCACACCTGCTTTGGAGCTGGCTGGAACTGTCTCCAACTGGCCCCGGCAGCACCTGACCCACTCCCACGCGGGTCCCGCTGCAGCTCCCGCTGCTCTCCCCTTGCCATCCACGCCCAGCACAGAGCACCCTTGCCCCTGCAAAACACGTGTTTAAGGACCCTTGGGACATGCATCCATTACAAATGCTGCCTTTAGCGTCCTCACAGTGGAAATGAACTGCACCCCTCTGCCCTCAGAGCAGACCACAGGGGTTACTCCTAACGGTGGGGCACATATATTGCTGAAATCCCCCCCTTGCAAACCCGGCTGAGGGGCTCAATGTTGTCACAGCCCTGAAGTTCATCAGCCCCCTTGACACTTTCTCTAGTGTTGGCCCTACTATTGCACTGTCAGCACCATCCGTGATGCTGATCTCACCTCTGTTTCCCAGCATATACCTGTCCAAGTATGACAAGCGTAGGTCACTCCTTGACCATCTGGGCATCCCACCACCTCATCAGGCATTGCCCGAGGGGCATTACCTGTCTGTTACAGCATCCAGGAACAGCCAAGAGCTGTGACAAACCGAGGTGCTAAGGGAGAACCTGTCTGTGCCCAATTTACTTAAAAAAGAATGATAACTTTTCTTTTTAGATCCATTCCAAATCTCCTGGTGAGACTGCACCATTGCCAAGAATACAGTCAGCAAGGTTTGTAAGAAGAAGGAATACATTAGACTGGGAGAGCTTATGTAGTCTGGGATTTTGGCCTTTTTTTTTCTAGCCACATCAGTCCATCTAATAAAACCTGGCTGCTTCTTTGTAGTAGTAGTAGTAGTATTACTGCAAACAAGTTCAAAACTAGAAACATAAAAGTGTATCTGGCTGTACAAGTAGTGCAGTGGTGCAACATGTAACCTTGAGGGCACCTGGTCTCACCCAGAAAAATCGTGGTCCTGAGCTGGGAGCCTAGGCTTCCTCTGTGATGCATGAAAATCAGACACCCAAGATGATACCGACGCATGCAGAGCAGGAATCAGCCACGAGAAACACTGCAAAACAAGTGGGTCTGCTCTTGTCTTGGCCTTAAACAATTTATTCTGGGTTTCACAAGTCTGAGTCTTCCCCTTCAAGCGCTCTCCAAGTCAGTGAAGGAGAGACTATTATATAAAGCGCATCTAAGGAGACAGATGCAGTAACTTTCTTTTCTCTAGTAGCTCAGTATTTAAAATTCTCACCAAGATAACAAAAAGCTAGGATCATTTTCTTCCTCTGCCTGAGAGGTTATAAATCTGTATCTCTCACCTCTTGCAAACAGTCTAACAATCAGATCAATTCAGAAGGGAGGACCCTTACTGCCTCTCCTTGAAAAGGCTTCAATTTGCAGGAAATTATAACAAATGCATTTGTCCCAATAGAAGGGGACAGTTTGCTATCAGAACGCTTCCCTGCATGGAAAAGAAGACCTGGATTTCTGTCCTTCAATATCCTGCAATACCGGTTTAATATAAACTATATAAACTATAATTGAAACAGTGCCTGAAACTGATGTGGTAGGTATGCTGTGAGGTCGCCCCTTTACGTCTGGCTGTGCAGCTGAGGGAAGGAGTGAAAAGCCAGGTCCCTGGCTCACATTTAGTCTGGGATGCTTATTTGCACCGTACTGTCAAACCTTAGGCAGCTGCAGGCAGAGGTATGGTTTAGGCGCCTTTGGAATTAGGTATCCTGGTGCTTCAAAAGGCTGTTGAGCGGTGAATGTAAATTTTATTTCTATGTAGTATTTCACTTAGGTGCCAACATACCTACTTGCATCATCTCTTGAACCACAGTAGATGTTCCAGTTTCTTCAGCATCTTCACCCGAAGTGTGAAATCCTGACTCTGCTGAATTGCAAAATTCCCCTGGTTTTAACAGGGCTGAGAATTTACCTCTGAAGCAGAAAGAATGAGGAATAATGAGTAAGAAAGAATGAGCATCAATTTGAGGAACAAGAATAAAAGCATCAGTGAAGACAGACTGGGCCGTTCCTTTTTCAGATCAGCTGAATTATGAAATTTATCTCCCTCTGTAAGTTAGCTCTACGCACAGCTCCATGGGCTTCATCATTTCTGCTTAAGCCATCCCAAGTATTCTGCTGACTTCTAGTCACATTGTCAAAATCCAAACAAAAATAGCAAATAAAATATTCAAATTAAAACAATATTGAGAAATGCAGCAAACTTGATCAAGACACTTACTTACTTACTGAATGAGTTAATTTTTACAGGGAGAGAATGAGTAGGTCAGAATGCTTCGCACTATACAGCAAACATGAGAAGGCTGAACAAAGGCATACTGTATAATAAAGGATGGCATATAGGATATATAAAGGATATTCCCCTTCCCTAAAACAAAACATGATAGTTTAAAACCAGCATGCTGAATACACACACAGGCATACACACACAGTTGTTCTGTGGAACTCTGCCAAATGTTCAGGCACTTATTTAAAACAACTTGTTTAAAAACAAGAGAATAAACCAAAAGATTTCTATTAGAAGAACAATGAAGAGATCCACAAGTTGCATTAAAGGAGATTAAAAGAACAAGCAAACCTCAAACTCCTTCTGTGTGTGGGACATACAGACTCATACACAAATAGTCACTCATGCAGAAATAGTCACTAAATGCCTGAAGGCCCCTGCTGGAGAGGTTACTGATAACTGTCCACTACAGAGACTCCTCTGAGGCCTCTGGTGGTGCCAGGTAGTGCCAGGGACAGGCTGTTGGACCAGACGGACCCCATGTTTGATGTGCTATGGCAGCTCCTGCATACTTGGAGCTAAGCACTGACACTGATATGAAAGGCCCGTGGGGACTTTAGTTGGCTGTTTTGACAGAAGTACCAGTTTTTAGACGTGTCAGAGTGTGCACCTGAGAATGGGACAAACAACGGTTGACATCCTTGAGGGCTCATTAAAAGGGCTCAGTACTTTTCGAGTTAAGCTTTTTGTATTTTCCACTGACAATGCAGCTTCAAATGCTACTGTCTAAACTGAGAAATATCAATCCAAGCATAGCAAATATGTGCTCTCTCATTGCTTAGCAGTGATTTGGGGATCCAGGTCAATCATTACTAGTCAGAAAAAAACAGTTTAACATGTCTATTGCTGCTTTTCTCCCAGTGCACAGGCAAATTTCTTAAAGATCATGTTACATTTTTGCTTGGGTATAGGATACTAGAAAAAAGAAATCTATTACAAGGTAACTGAACCCATAGGTGAATAACATAGATGTTTGGATGTAAAATGTCCAATAATGATTGCCAGAGTGAAACTTCTGTGTCAGCATCTACAAAATTAATTACGAGCAATGTTCATCTTCCTAAGAAATAAATTGTGTCACTTCAGTACTTCTGTGTCAATTTAGTATAAATAGCAAGGGAAACTGAGATGACGCTGCGTACCACAGCTTTTTTTTCTGAGAGGTTGCCAAAGCCAAATCCTATCATTGGATTATTTAACAAAATTGATCCCGAATGCTAGAAGGACAAGAAAATGTTTTGCCGTCAAAGGGAGATGTGCAATGAGCCAGAGTGAAGGACTGGCATATTACTTAAATGAAAGCGTACAGCCACCGTGTTGTCCTGTAGGATGGCTCCAGGCACCGCATGTTAAGCAATTTGCAGTGAGAAACTAACTACTAAAAAATGTTGTTTTGTTTCAGAACCCTTCCACCAAACCCATGCTGTCAGCCCAAGCTAAAGGCCAAATCACAGTTTTCTACTGTGAACAGAGAAGCTCATGAATAGATGGAAATGTTTTCCATATGTCAGAGTGCAGGTGATGAGGAGGTGGTTCAAAATGTAGCTGAAATATCAAGGGACTAGACTCACATGAATACACTTGGACACATAATGGTTTTGGATACATGCTGAGGTCTCCGCTGTGCTGACCACACTTCAGAATAGAGCTGGCGTGGGCTTTAAAACATGGTATATGAAAGAAAGACCTGTAAGAAACAAAAAAGTCCTTTCTGTTCAAGCAGATGATCAATACAGCTTGTGACTTTTCTGAAGCTCAGCAACTAAACAGAAGATCAGATTTTTAACAGGGGTATAACAATTGCAGCTCAGTTTCTATAGCTCTTCTTTGTGGAGTGGTCTTACTTCCATTGCAATTCACATAATATTTGTTTGGATAATATGGAAGAATATATAAGCCATAGCCCTTTCTAACGTGTATTTATTGATTGAATAAGTGATTTGATAGCACTCTGACACATTTATATAACGTGGATTTTGGTTCTGAAAAGCTGTCAGCATTCCTTTAAGTATATCATAAGTTACTTTGCCTCAACTTACCAACAAAAATGAGATGCATCAGTGGTAAGACGCTGAGCTAGACTGAGCTATGACTTGGCTGAGCTGTTGCATGATACAGCATTTCTGACTTACCAGAATCGGCAAAACAAATATTCATTCATTAAACATATCATATAAGCCCAAAGTAATTAGATGCAAATAAAAATTGTAGTTTAAAGCATTTGACCAATCCCCTGCCAGTCTAATTTCCCTTAAAAAGCATATATATAAAACTTTCCCTTAAAAAGCATATATATATATATATACACACATTTTATAATCCTGAGTGGATTAAACTTTTTATCTCAGCATGCCATAATGTCTCAATTTCTTCCTTTATGTTAGTACAACAGTAGGAATAGGAATTATTAATGCACATTTGTTAAAATAAACCTAAACATTGGTGGTCACAGGATCTCGCAGCCTTTGCAAAGTACAGTTAACTGAGTATCAGGGAAAATTATCTTCTATAATGGACATCTTTAGGAATTTCATATCATTGTTTTTTTCACTTCTCACTGATTGAGGCTTTCTTTAAGGACCATTTTAATTTTTCTTCCATTTTTAAATTGTCTCTCCAGAAAATATTTAATGCTGGATTGGAACAGAATGAGCTGACGCATTTTGGATTCTTAGACAGTTTCCAGTGATCCATTTTGTATGACCTGATGAAATGCCTCATGAAAGGCAGGCTTGGGTTCCTGTGCTTCTGTTGGCCTTTATGGTCTAGGTGTGGTATGGTCTTAACTGTGTTGGTTGCATCTCTTTTCTTGTTAAAACAACACAGAAGAAAAACTCAGAATATCTATTCCATATGGAAGACAATGACTCAAAGCACTCAAACTGTGACATGCCCGAGAGGAGAAACTGTCGGACCAAGATGGAATGAAACATTTCAACATTTTAAAATCCAATTTTCTCAGAAATTTTCATTTCAGGAAAGAAGAGTGCTGTTTTGACTCCTCATGCTGATTGGGATGAAAAGAAGATTTTAAATGGAATTTTCCTTGCAATGTAAATTGGAAGTTTGAATAGCTCCCTGCAATGTTAAAGTATGTATCATATGCGATTTTAAACTTCTTGCTACCCTCCTGTGGATGAAATGAATAATTACTTCAGTAACAATGTGGGGGAAAAAAACAAAACAGGGAAATAACTGCCTTAGTAGAAGGTAAATTCCAGATAGATTAATAAGATCTATTGTCTTGGGACATGAATGCTGATTCCGCTCCTCAAGAAAACTGTTGAAATCATGCAAATCATATTTAATGTCTGTCACACTTTTCTGTATAATGTAGACAACAGTTTAGCAACTGAAGGGTTGGTTGTGAAGATAAAATAAATAAAGTGTATTAAAATCCTTAGAACAAAGACAGACAGAAGTGCAAATCATTTTTATGAAGCACACTGATGCTAGACCAACCTTGTTGTTACCGTAAGTCGGCAGATGAAAAACTCTCTAAGACTCAATTTGGAGTTTTAGAAAGTAGGCATTCTTTATTGCGGCGCCGGGTGCAAGATGGAATTTCCACAAATCAAGCACACCTATGGCTATATCACCGTTATATTTATGCACGGAAATTATAAGATAGTACACTCCCAGTTACAATGATTGGTTAGTGATTTACATATAATTATAATATTGGTTATGTCATTCTCTTCTGTTACTATGCTTGCGCAGGGGAAGGGTCTTCACCTGGGCAAGGGTCTTCTTGACCTGTGGGTGTGTTTTTTAGTATTATAATGAAGGCAGTTCACTTGAGGACACCTTAAAAGTAAGTTTTGTTGCCAAGTTGGCCAGCTAGATATCTACCTTGCCAGGTTGTCAGATAACTCATCCTATATACAATAGAACCTAAGGGCTCTGGTTGTGGTCTAGAGAGTCCAGAGAATAGGGACTTCAAGCAACACAGCCTCAGATAATAAGTAACACAGCAGCCTCTACATAACGCTACCATAGAGGCTAACTTACTGAAATCAAGATGTTCTTATAGTTGATTATTTCACAACCTAACATAAAAAGATTCAGTAAAACTTCAGATAATCTTCAACATTGTGATCAACCAACAAGTTCCAGGATGACAGAAAACATGGGACTTAATCTAAACAGCCCCTAAAACTGCTACCATACGCAGCTGGGCTACCATACAGGATGTTGAATAATTTTCAGTTCTCCTTTTCTGTCACCATAGCGGAGGATGGATGGGTTGGTTAGAAAGCCATCTCAAACCTTAGATCCAGCGCACTCCTGGATTTAGAGCTCCTGTCAAATTGCTTTGTCACGAGAAGATGAAGAGAAATGACACAAGAAGCTACACCTGAAATTAACAACAGAGAAAAAAAAAAGAGAGAAGAAAAAACAAACCAGAAGGTCTTTACCACAGGCAACTAACCTGCCTGTGAAAAATAACACCTGCTTTCTCTTTTTATCTGTTAACGCTTAAGCCCCCTTTTCTAAGACAACCTCAGTTCTACATTTGTTCTTTCTCGTCAAAAAATCTTGAGAGGCAGCATCACTTGTAACACAGTTGGTATTACGCAAAAAGACAGGACTTCACGCTGTGGAATGATCTGCCAGAATATCTCACGTCATAATTCAAACCAGCACCTATGAAACAGAGTAAAGTTCTTCATGTAAATTTTTGTCCAAAATGGTACAATTTTTTTTAAAGCAGATTGTGGAGTTTAGAACCCAAATCCTGAGCGTAAGCCTGTAGGTCTTGTGTTCCCAATCTCTTTGACACTGCTCAGAGTCTCATACAGACCTGTCACCATTTGGTTGGGTTGTGCTAAAGCACAAATGGAACTACATCAATTTTCTGGGGACAAAGACCATAGAATCATAGAATCACTTAGGTTGAAAAAGACCTTTAAGATCATTGAGTCCAACCGTAAACCTAACACTGCCAAGTCCACCACTACACCATGTCCCTAAGCGCCACATGTACAGGGCTTTTAAATACCTCCAGGGATGGGGACTCAACCATTTCTCTGGGCAGCCTGTTCTAATGCTTGACAAGCCTTTCAGTGAAGAAATTTTTCCTCACATCCAATCTAAACCTCCCCTGGCACAACCTGAGGCCATTTCCTCTTGTCCTATCGCTTGTTACTTGGGAGAAGAGACCGACACCCACCTCGCTACAACCTCCTTTCAGGTGGTTGTAGAGAGCGATGAGGTCTCCCCTCAGCCTCCTTTTCTCCAGACTAAACAACCCCAGTTCCCTCAGCCGCTCCTCATCAGACTTGTTCTCCAGACCCTCCACCAGCCTCGTTGCCCTTCTCTGGACACGCTCCAGCACCTCGACGTCCTTCTTGTAGTGAGGGGCCCAAAACTGAACACAGTATTCGAGGCGCGGCCTCACCAGGGCCGAGTACAGGGGCACGATCACTTCCCTGCTCCTGCTGGCCACACTATTCCTGATACAGGCCAGGATGCCATTGGCCTTCTTGGCATCCTGGGCACACTGCCGGCTCACGTTCAGCCGGCTGCCGACCAACACCCCCAGGTCCTTTTCTGCCGGGCAGCTTTCCAGCCGCTCTTCCCCAAGCCTGTAGCGCTGCATGGGGTTGTTGTGGCCGAAGTGCAGGACCCGGCACTTGGCCTTGTTGAATCTCATACAGTTGGCCTGGGCCCATCGATCCAGCCTGTCCAGGTCCCTCTGCAGAGCCTTCCTACCCTCGAGCAGATCAACACTCCCGCCCAACTTGGTGTCGTCTGCAAACTTACTGAGGGTGCACTCAATCCCCTCATCCAGATGATTGATAAAGATATTGAACAAGACCGGCCCCAAAACTGAGCCCTGGGGAACACCGCTCATGACCGGCCGCCAACTGGATTTAACTCCATTCTCAACTCTCTGGGCCCAGCCATCCAGCCAGTTTTTGACCCAGCGCAGAGTACACCTGTCTAAGCCGTGAGCTGCCAGTTTCTCTAGGAGAATGCTGTGGGAGATGGTGTCAAAGGCCTTCCTGAAGTCCAGGTAGACCACATCCACAGCCTTTCCCTCATCCACTAGGCGGGTCACCTGGTCATAGGAGGAGATCAGGTTGGTCAAGCAGGACCTGCCTCTCATGAATCCATGCTGGCTGGGCCTGATCCCCTGGTTGTCCCGTACATGCCTTGTGAGTGCCCTCAAGATGAACCGCTCCATAATCTTCCCCGGCACCGAGGTCAGGCTGACAGGCCTGTAGTTCCCCGGATCCTCCTTCCGGCCCTTCTTGTAGATGGGCGTCACATTGGCAAGCCTCCAGTCGTCCGGGACTTCCCCGTTAACCAGAACTGCTGATAAATGATGGAGAGCGGCTTGGTGAGCTCCTCTGCCAGCTCCCTCAGCACTCTCGGGTGGATCCCATCCAGCCCCATAGACTTGTGAGCGTCCAGGTGGCGTAGCAGGTCGTTAACTGCTTCCTCTTGGATTATGGGGGGTTCATCCTGCTCGTCTTCCAGCTCAGGGGGCTGAGTACCCTGAGGATAACTGGTCTGCCTGTTAAAGGCTGAGGCAAAGAAGGCATTGAGTACCTCAGCCTGTTCCTCATCCTCGGTGACAATGTTCCCCCCCGCATCCAATAAAGGATGGAGATTCTCCTTGGCTCTCTTCTTGTCATTAATATATTTGTAAAAACTTTTTTTGTTGTCTTTAACGACAGCGGCCAGATTGCGTTCTAGCTGGGCTTTTGCCTCTCTCATTTCCTCTCTGCACAACCTAACAAGATCCCTGTACTCTCCTTGAGTTGCCTGCCCCTTCTTCCACAAGTGGTAAACTCTCCTTTTTTTCCTGAGTCCCAGCAAGAGCTCCCCGTTCAGCCAGGCCGGTCGTCTTCCCCGCCTGTTCTTCTTACGGCGTATGGGGACAGCCTGCTCCTGCGCCTTTAAGACTTCCTTCTTGAAGATCGTCCAGCCTTCCTGGACCCCTTTGCCCTTCAGGACCTTCTCCCAAGGGACTCTCTCAACCAGCGTCCTGAACAGGCCAAAGTCCGCCCTCTGGAAGTCCATGGTTGCAGTTTTGCTGCCCCCCCTCCTTACTTCACCAAGAATGGAGAATTCTATCATTTCATGGTCGCTAAGCCCAAGACGGCCTCCGACCACCACATCTCCCACCAGTCCTTCTCTGTTTGTAAACAGCAGGTCGAGCGAGGCACCTCCCCTGGTAGGCTCACTTACCAGCTGTGTCAGGAAGCTGTCTTCCACACACTCCAGGAACCTCCTAGACTGTTTCCTCTCTGCCATGTTGTATTTCCAGCAGATGTCCGGGAAGTTGAAGTCCCCCACGAGAACAAGGGCTAGTGATTGAGAGACTTCTGTCAGCCGCTTGTAGAACGCTTCATCCGCCCCTTCATCCTGGTTGGGTGGTCTAGAACAGACTCCCAGCAGGATATCTGCCTCGTTGGCCTTCCCCCTCATCCTTAACCATAAACACTCAACTGTATCATCATCACAATCGTTGAGCTCTAGACAATCAAAACACTCCCTAACATACAGAGCCACCCCACCGCCTCTCCTTCCTCGCCTGTCCCTTCTGAAGAGTTTATAGCCATCCATTGCAGCACTCCAACCGTGAGAGTCACCCCACCATGTTTCTGTGACGGCAACTAAGTCATATCTATCCTGCTGCACGATGGCTTCCAGCTCCTCCTGTTTGCCGCCCATGCTGCGTGCATTGGTGTAGATGCACTTGAGCTGGGCTATCGATTTTGCCCCCAGCATTGGCATGCCACCCCTAGGCTCATCTCTAGTGAGCCTGGTTTTATCCCCTTCCCCCTTCGAACCTAGTTTAAAGCCCTCTCAATGAGCCCCGCCAATTCATGAGCGATGATCCTTTTCCCCCTGTGAGACAGCTGAACTCCGTCTGCCGCCAGCAGGCCCAGTGCCGTGTAAACCTCCCCATGATCAAAACAGCCAAAATTCCTCCGATGGCACCAGCCCCTGAGCCACGTGTTGATCAGGTGTGTTTTCCTGCTCCTTTCGGTATCCTTCCCTGCCACTGTAGGGATAGAGGAAAACACTACCTGTGCTCCTGACCCTTCAACCAGTCGTCCCAGTGCCCTGAAGTGCCTTTTGATCGCTGCAGGACTTCTCTCTGGAACCTCATCACTGCCAGCCTGTATAACCAACAGCGGGTAGTAGTCAGAAGGCCGTACCAGACCAGGGAGTTTCCTAGTGATGTCTCTGACCCGGGCCCCAGGGAGGCAGCAGACTTCCCTGTGGGATGGGTCCGGTCGGCATATAGGGCCCTCTGTTCCCCTCAGAAGGGAATCGCCTATGGCAATTACCCTCCTTTTTTTCTTAGCAGCGGCAGTCATAATGTGTGGGGCTGACTGCCTCACCCTAGGCGACCCCCTGGATGGACCTTCGTCTACATCCTCATTTGCCTGGCTCTCAAGTTCCAGGGCCCCATATCTGTTCTGTAAGGGCAACCGGGAAGGTGAGGGAGGCCGGGCGGGGGTTCGCCTGGCACCCCGAGCAGGGACCTGTTTCCATTCCCCCCCATCGCTTAGGTCCCCTCCTTCTACGTGGTGGCAAGAGGGCAGGGGATCCTCTGCTTCTTGTGGAGCCTCCATCTGCTGCCTTTGCCTCAGGGATGGTAGGGTGCGGCTCCACCAATCTATCTCCCTCTCACACTCCCAGATACTCCTCAACCTTTCCACCTCCTCCTTCAGCTCTGCCACCAAGCTGAGCAGATCATCCACCTGGTCACACCACACACAGGTGTTGTCTCTGTTGCCCTCCGGTACAGCTGACAGGCTCAGGCACTCCCTGCAGCCAGAGACCTGGACAGCTGTACGCTTGCGTGAGGGCTCCGTCTGGGTCGCCACATTCCTTCTGGCGACGGCTTTCGGCCGAGTGGAAACCATAGCTGGTCCTCTTCTGGGAGGGCGATGACTACTAGTTGAGTTGGCCTCTAGAGCCAGGAGGGGGACTGCGCCCTGCCCGCTCGCCTTCCCTGCACGCCCTCCCTTGTGAACTGCCACTCAAACTGCTGTGCCACGCCCTTCTGACGCGCCACGCCCTGTTTGCCCACCCTGTTCGCCGCACTCCGGGTCGCTCGCGCTCCCTGGGGGCTGCTCTTGTATGTGAGGGGGTTTGGCTGCCATCCCTCTTGTCCCCACCCATGCTGAGTCAGAGCTGCCACTCATCAGGAGCTCCCTCCTCCGGCTTGGGGCGGGGAGGCTGGGGCACCCTCTCACCCCCTGCGCTTTTGCCTTCATAGGTTTTGCCGCAGTTTTGCCACTTTAGGAAGGGTCCCCCGGCGCGATCCTCCGCTCCGGAGCCCTTCGCCTCAGTGGCTTTGCTGGAATCCGGGAGGTTCCTGGAAGGCATCGATGATAACTTCCTTCTCCAAGTGGTAGAGGAGCCAACGAGGAGAAGTGCTATGCTGGACCTTGTTCTCACCAACAAGGAGGGGCTGGTGGGGAATGTGAAGCTCAAGGGCAGCCTACGCTGCAGCGACCACGAAATGGTGGAGTTCAAGATACTCAGGGCACCGAGGAGGGTGCACAGCAAGCTCACTACCCTGGACTTCAGCAGAGCAGACTTTGGCCTCTTCAGGGATCTGCTTGGTAGAGTGCCATGGGACAAAGCCCTGGAGGGAAGAGGGGCCCAAGAAAGCTGGGTAATATTCAAGGATCACCTCCTCCAAGCTCAGGAGCGATGCATCCCAACAAAGAGGAAGTCGGGCAAAAACGCCAGGAGGCCTGCATGGATGAACAAGGAGCTCCTGGACACACTCAGACACAAAAAGGAAGCCTACAGAGGGTGGAAGCAAGGACAGGGAGCCTGGGAGGAATACAGAGAAATTGTCCGAGCAGCCAGGGATCAGGTGAGGAAAGCTAAAGCCCTGATGGAATTAAATCTGGCCAGGGACGTCAGGGGCAACAAGAAAAGATTCTATAGGTATGTCAGGGATAAAAAGAAGATGAGGGAAAACGTGGGCCCTCTCCAGAAGGAAATGGGAGACCTGGTTACCTGGGATATGGAGAAGGCGGAGGTACTCAATGACTTTTTTGCCTCGGTCTTCACCGGTAAGTGCTCGAGCCTCCCTGCCCAAGCCACAGAAGGCAAAGGCGGGGACTGGGAGGATGAAGAGCCGCCCACTGTAGGAGAAGATCAGGTTCAAGACCATCTAAGGCACCTGAAGGTGCACAAGTCCATGGGACCCGATGAGATCCATCCGCGGGTCCTGAAGGAACTGGCGGATGAAGTTGCTAAGCCACTCTCCATCGTATTTGAGAAGTCGTGGCAGTCCGGTGAAGTTCCCACTGACTGGAAAAGGGGAAACATAACCCCCCATTTTTAAAAAGGGAAAAAAGGAAGACCCAGGGACCTACAGACATTTTTATTTAACTTAGGTTTTGCAACAATCTTTACATTTAATAAAAAACTACATTTGAGGAAATATAAATATTTTCTGGATATCTTTGTAGATCTGCAGGATTTGTGGATGAGTTAAAAAAAGAACAACAAAACCAAAAAACCACAACGAACACATAATTAAAGAAATACCGTAAATACACAATGGTTAAAGCACAGTACTACTCAGTGTCTGTTAGTGTATGTGTTTTTGCCCCCCAACCTGAGAGCCTCTTAATATCACAAGTAAGAGAGACCATTAAAGACAGAAACTTTTAACAGGTATTGGTTGATCAGTCTGGTTCAGTTCCTGGGTGTGCTTTGTGTGGAGCGGGAGTGATCCTTCATTGCTCCTTGTAAAAGCTGTTTGGCAAGCTGAGGTGGAATTTGTAACTCCCTAGAAGTCTTGATAATAAAATAAGAATTCATCGTGAAAAAATCCGTATACAAAAACAATCTTTTGAAGTAGGCAGAATATGCTCTTGGTGTCAGGTTATACTAGTAGTTCTTAATGCATATTCAGTACAATAACTTTTTTTAAGGTTTTCCATTTTCTGCATTTGGAAACAGCCAGGTTCCAGGTAAGAGAAGAGAAGGAAATAAGTATTTTTAAGCTAAGAGTAGTTCTGTTGCAGGCTGTCTCCTTTTTACTGAGCTTTTCTTTTAAATTAGTAGAACTATTCTTTTGCCAGCCTCCCAGCCATGGATTTCAATTAGGACACTACAGTGTCTAAATGTATCACATTTTATATTCGTTTAAAGAATAACTTGTTATCAGACTCTCCCTAGATCGCTTGAAGCCCATCATACTTTATGGAAAAGGGAATTAGGGGAGTTATTCCTGACTCTCCAAGCAGAACACCTGAATCTAGAGAGCTGGGATGCTACTTCTAAAATGTGTTTTAGGGAACAATGAAAATAAAAGTATTGATTGCTGTAGTCGCGGAAGAGTGCTGTAGTGCCAGGGCGAAAACTTCCATGTGAAGTTTTTAACATTGTTTTGTCAAATTTATGTGTGTTCTGTGTTCCTTCATTTACAGAACAGTGTACTTTGCTTGCCGACTTCTAAACTGTGCTGTTCTCACTCTGTACTCAGGGAATACAGTAGTTCCTGCTCCTCTCTTAGGGCTGTCAGCAGTTTTGCATTTGTTTTCTTTCCTCCAACATGATTTTTCTCCTAGATTTTTTTTTTTAATATCTTTTCCATAATATACTTATGTTTTTCACACTTCTTTTCTGGCTTTTATCCTAGGTTTTGGTGGGTGGGTTGTCCGTCCCTCCGTCCCCGCCTTTCAAGAACAGATGCAAATGCAGCCAGAGCTTATGATGCTGATCCATTGCTTATTTGTGAGCTGCTTGGTGGTGGTAACAGATAGTGGGTATCTGCAACCAAAGGTGCAGCTGAGCAGGTGGTAGACAAATTGATCAGGAACAACTGCCAGGAAGCCTGACTCAATAACAGATGCTTTATGACCAATTAGTTAGGCTCTTTAAGAGAAATAGAAATTATGAAAAATGAACAGCAGCGCTTTTCTTCCTTCTTTTTCTTGATTAAATTAGCTCTGCTGTTCTAGGTGGATCAAACAGCCTTTGAGCATTCAGGCCCTTCTTCCAGTCACCTTCAAGTCATGTGATGGAACAATTTCCACAAAGCTTGTCTGTTTTATATAGTTATATCAGTTAATCTAAGAAGAAATAATGTTTCTCTCCAAAAACCCCTTCTCACTTATACCCTTACACTGTCAAAGTTACAGTAATAATAATAATGATGATGATGATGCTATTTCTGACTCTTCGCTTGCATGCAGCTACTTCAAGGGCACGTTTGATAAAAAGGTGTTGCGTTAGCTAAAATCAAGATGGAGGAGGAGAGTCAGCTTGCACGAGTAGTCAAAAGAATTTGCTGTCCTAAAGTAGTGTAAATTTGCAATTTAGCTGTCTGTTTCAAGATGCATTGAATTATTGGATTTATTTTCACCGGCTTTAGTGGATTTTGCATGAGACTATTATGAAACTGTGTTTTCCGCCAGAACAGGAGGGAATATCTAGGCACGTCTTCACTAAGCGAGGAAGTCGTTCCAGCAGTTCTGATTGCTGTAATGCTGTAATTAACTCCTTGCAAGAACAAGGAAGACAATAATTTTGGCATGTTCACGCAGCAGCATTGTTTTCTGTACAACTGTTCCATCACATTCCCAGACTTTGCATTTTCTAGCAGTTGGGTGCATTCGTGCATCCTATCATCTCAACGTGAGCTTTATAAAATTACGGTGATGAACAGCATTCGTGGTAATACTGTAAATGTAGCTTTCATTGAATCCCTGTAGTTAAAGGCAGAGAGTACTTGTTGTGAATCACGAGGACGTGCTACTTCAGCGTAAAACTAACAGGAAGAGAGATTTCTAGGAGCTATAATAAAAGTTGAAGACTTCTAGTCCTCAGCTGTTTTTTCAGTTACTGTTCTTGGACGAAATAATAAGAAGCACTGGACAAAGAAATGTAATCTGTATCTAGGGTTTGTATTTACTGCAAATTCTCTAGGTTTTGCCAAATTCTTCAGGTTTTGTACCAGGCACTTTTATACTAGGCTGCCACTTCCGACTGCTGGCTGAGACCAATGTTTGGGCTCGTGAAGAAAAGTGGAGGTTTTTCACCTAAAGATTCAGACCCAAGAGAGAAGTTGTCCAAACATTGACCAGCTGAATTTGAGAGCAGCAGAATTTGTAGTCAAGTTTCCTGTCTTCGTGCATTGCAGTCCCTGTTAACTTGACATAAGTGAGTTTGGGTTGATTCATACTGATCTTGTCCTCACTTGTATTGAAACTTGGTTTATTTACACATTAAAAAAAAAAAAAAAGAGGGTGCTAGCTGCATATGATTAAACTTATTTTCAGGAGATTTATTTTCTAAAAAATGCCGATTTTCTGATAAAATCATATCTGTGCTTTAATAAAATGACACGAGGATATTGAGCCTCATGCGTTAAGGCTAAGGTGTCCATTGCAATGACCGGGAGGAAGTTTTATCTTATGTCATTGAGTAGATATCCACAAGTGTTACTATGTCCTCCTCTAAGAGTCTGTCCGTCGGCAGAGATTGACCGTTGTACTTGGTGGGACCCACTGTCTTCAAACAATTCAAGTTTACAACAATTCAAGTTAGGGTTAAGTTGCAAGAGGAAAGGTAACAACGATGCTTCTGTTAGAGCAGCTGTAGTGTTGTCTGCTCTTGCGGATGTGGAAATAGGAAGCGCTATTTAAAACCAGGCAAGTGGCTCTTGGGTCTTTTTTATTTTTTAAGTAGCACCATTGCTAGTTTCTCCTCAGCACTTGCTAGCCTTCTCCCCTTTTCGTTAGTTGAGCCATCACTACTTCTGTGTCAGAGCTCATTGGAAAGAGCGAGGGCTAACATATTCCCTCTAGCTTCTGGTAGCTCAGTGCAGACTGAGGAAATCTGCCCTTCCAGCCCTGGGATATTCTGAACCTGTAGAAGTTCACAGCTTAATAACTGAAACTTTTGAGCTGCTCACCTCATCAACTCCATCTTCTCAGGTCTGGCTTCACTTCTGCTGCCCTCTTGCAAATTCTCCTCTTAGCAGCGTAGACAAGTGCTCTTTCTGCCTGATGTTGTCTTCCATACAGCACAGGAAAAAATAAGATCCGGCTGTAGGAATATTCTCCATAATTTCATTTTACTTGCAAGGACTTGTGTTCAGTCCTGCTGCTTCTATGCTAGCTGATCCTTATTGCTTGAAGCATTAGGTAGTAAATACCGCTATCAGTAACTTCGTTGGTCTCAACGCCTGCCTTTTAAGTCTCTAAAAAGAAAACAGGGCTGACTGAGTAAAGAAATCAAATAGTCGCCATTTTTGTTTTCACACAGTGGCTCTTGCTTTTAAGGATCTTTATGGCTGTTAATGTGGTATTGAAACTAAAAGCCAGTGAAATCATACTGTAAAAGTTACTTTGTTCAGATTCCCGCATAAGCTGTTAGACCTCATTTCTGCAACAGATGTGGTGTTGATATTCCAGAATGGAAGACTCTTAAAAAAACTTTACTCTTTCTTCCCGTAACTAAGAGTTAGGAGTATAAAGAGGAGACCAAAGCAAAGCCAGTTGTCTTTTATGAAGAAGCTGTCTCTGAGGGTACTCTTCAACCGAAGTAACATAATTCTGGTCCGCTTTATAAAATAGCAATCCCTCCCTAAGTGGATAGCCCAGGGTTTCATGAAAGTCTGGAAGAGTAGGGTCACAAGAGTAGCATTTCTATAATGAAAAGTAAGGTGATAGAAAAGATTGAGTGCTGTTGTGAATCTGCACTGCAAACCCTTACATTTCTTTGTTCATTCCTATAGCCATGGTTGTATTTGACTCTGTATCCCTAATAAGTGCGTATTCACAAACTTTTGTTAATGGTGCCTGTAAATACTTCTCTTTCAATGTATTCAGGGCTACGACTGTTCGTTACAAAGGCAGAAACCTTCGTATCAAAGCCCCGATGTGCAGGGCTTTGAAGAAACTCTGTGATCCAGATGGTAAGTAAGAGATGCTGGAACGTGAAAGGGTTTTAACAGATGGTTGGAAGAACGTGAGAGAGAGTAGGCCTGTTTTGGTGTGTACATCACTGGCAGGGGGATTTGTGCTATTTCACATTTGTGTTGGGCACAGATATGTCCCTATTGTGTTACTTACCCTGTTTGCTTGTATAATCCCAATAATTTAGGGCCCACCCAGCTCTCTAAATCTTGGAGTATGTCACTATCTAAATTGAAAAGGAAATAGCTACACCAGACAAGGTCGCTACTGCTTTGCCAGTTGTGCTTTCAAAGTTTAGTCCCTTGTGCCAGTGAATACGCAGTAGTACATTGTTTAGCATTGAGCATCTTAGATTTTTTTTTTTTACCTTCTCCAGTTCAGCTATGTGTGATTTTTTTTTTATCATTATTTTTCTTTTCTTCCCCCCCAATAAGTAGAATCAGTACAGTTTAAAGGTCTGAAATACTGTACACGTTCAAAGTTTCCAGCCACCTGATCTTGACACTGCTTGCTCAACTAGAAGCTCCAGTACCGCTGCAGTGTCCAAGGAAAAAAATAAACATATTGGAACAGGAGGTAATCTAAGGAAGCAGGCTCCACTGGTGAAGCTGAGCTGCCTAAGTTGTCGCTAGGTGATGCTGATGTCTGTGATGCTTTTTTTTCATGTAACTGAGCATATAGCGTTCTGACTGAGTTGTCCTTGCTTTGACCCGTGCCCTTTGTGCTTCATCTCCCTTCAGGTGTTAGTGATGAAGAGGACCAGAAGCCAGTACGTCTTCCTCTCAAGGTCCCTGTGGAGTTGCAGCCACGAAATAATCATGCATGGGCTCGAGTACAGAGTCTTGCCCAGAATCCACGGCTTAGGTAATGAAGAACTGATTGTGGTGCTCAGAACAGAATAGAGAAATATATGAGCAGCATTCCAGCATCTTCCTCTCTCTTCAGGGTTCTCTTTGCCGACTGGGCAGGTCGTCTTTGACAATGCAGTTTGCCTAAATGTACTTACTCTGAAGGCTTGTCCAGCCAGGGTACATGATTGTTGTAAACATGAGATATCAGACTTGAAAATTAGATTACTGTTGTTCTTTATATCTTTTAATTTGAGTAATGATAGGAGCTACTAGAGTTGGAGATGAATATACTTTGAGCCACTTACACCCAGTTGTCAGAGCAGAGTGCAAGTAAAATGGAGATATGCAGCACTAGTTCTACTAAAATTTCTATTGAACGTACCATGAGACAGGGGCACAGGGGACGGAAGTAAAACAATGGTCGGAGGTGTCTGCACCAAGACTCTGAACCTGTCAACTGCAACACAGTGATACTAGCAGAAAGGAAGGTATTTGTAGCTTAATCTCCTGCCTGCAAAATGTAGTTGGTGCTGTCGTTTCAGTGTCATCAGTGGCTGTTCATCCTAGTACTTGCATCTAGTCCAAAACTCAGGGCAGAAAACACGAGGCCGCTGTGGTGTTGATTGTTCTTTCAAATAGAGTACTTCAGTATAATGACCGAAGATGGTGCAGAGAGGAGAATGAAGATTTTTGGCATTAGGGTTATTTTGTAAAATGCTTTAAGAGCAAAAAGTAAATGTTTGGGGGGGGGGGGTTGTGCCCCTTTCTCTATTTCTTTCTATACTTCATGTGGTAGCTTTGTGCCTTGCCTGCAGTTTTGCACTTCAGCTAAATCTTCCCATCTTTTCCTATCTTCTTCCATCTGGAGAAACTAGTATCTTGAATCATGGCAATCAGATTTATCTGATATCTATAAAATGAGATTTATCTTTCATTTATCTGAGAGATCTTAGATCTTTCTTAGTTGTGAGTTACCTAGATTTTAAAGTTGCGGCATAACATATGTTTTTTGTTTTTGTGGTTTTTTTTCTTAGCGCTTGGGAGTGGTAGGTGTGTTCTCTGTGCTTGTACTACAGAATGCCAGTTTCTTCCCTTAATTCCCATTCTGGCATCAAGGCTGTGACTTGAACTTCTGCTGACGCTTTTCCTCTGTTCCCTTGCTTTGTTTATCTCGCATACAGGATGATTGTGGAGTTACATCGAAAGGTCTCCAGCCTCATTGAGTTCCTGAAGCAGAAGTGGGCTCTCCATGAAGTGCGTATTGTATCCTTTTTCTGCTTAGTCTGTTCTGTATGCTGTGTCCTGGGAGCAATTCCCTTCCTATGCGAAGTTCATTTCTGCATCAGAAATGTGACTCTACCTCATAAATTTACCAGCCCGTGCTTAGTAAAGCTAGAGGTCAGTATCTCAGCACCACTAATGGAGCTTTTCATGGGAAACCCCATAATAGTCCACTTTTACCTCCACTCTTCTCTACTATGAACCCCTGAAAAACTCATTAGTAATAAGGGAAGCTCCCTGCCTTTATTTCATTTCCTTAAACAGTGCGCTTAGTCTGTTCATTATAGATGGGTGACCACCGCAGAAGCCTGGCTAATAGCTGACGATTTTGTTTCCAGTTTCAGCAAAGAGATTAAGGACAGATCTTTCCACTTGCTTTATGCAGTTTCACCAAATGAAGGCTTAAGCTTCTTGTCTAGGTAGCTGCTGCTACCTGTTAGGTATCTATATGCTGTCTGAGCCATACAACATTAGAGATATCCCTACCTCTGAACTTTGATCCATGGAGTAGAAGGATTTGTGAGTTAACAGCCATTCTGTTCTCCTGTTGACTGGTATGCTGTATCCTGTTCTTAGTCCTTTAATTCAGGCTTTTCTTTTTAATTTGTGAGCCTGGGAAGAAGTAGCAGCATAGCACTTGAAACTTAGAAGGGTGTCAAAACACGTAAGGTGGAGGTTACTGCACAGTAAGGGGAGTCTGTTTTGCTGTGCAGTGACGTTGGGGTTTTTTTGCTTGGTTTTGTTGGGGTTTGTTGGTTGGTTGGGTTCTTTTACAGTTACAATGGTGTGTGAAGCAGAGATAAGTAATTTTGTCTGGAACAGAGATTTAGTTTGTGCTTGTAGCAGGTCTTCAGTGTAGTCCTTATCCCCACAAAAGAACTTAATTTCTGATCATAGAGTCTTCATATCTGTGCTGAATAGAGGACGTGTCCTTGATCAGCTACTTTCTTTTTTTTTTTTTTTTTTTTTTAACTTGCGAAATAGGCTACCGGGTGTTTGTTTGGAAGGGGCAGATGATCGTTGTATTCTTTGACACGTCTTTTTTTAGCGTAAAACACTAGAAGAACGGCAGCTTCAAGACTCCAGAGACTCGGAAACAAGAGGCAGCTTCTCAGAGGAGAAAGTGATGCTCCATCTCTTTCCAGGAGAGAACTGTACACTCACTCCGCTGCCTGGGGTAGCCAGAGTGGTCCACTCCAAGGCTTTCTGCACAGTGCATTGGCAGGAAACTGGCAAATGCAAACAGAACACGAAAGACTCTCACTTACTACCCCCTGCACAGATCTTAGGCATACAGAGTGGTCAGGGAACAGCTAGGGGACAGCTAAAATACACGCGGGGAACAGAAGGTAAGGGTGTTGGAAGGGCAGAGAGCACTACAGAGTCAAGCAGAACCTCTCAGCCCACAGCTGAAGTTTCTGCAAGCACTGAAGATGGTGCCCCGGAGACTGGCCTGGTGGAAGGAACAGCCTCCAATCTTGGCATCACTAATTCTCTCCAAAAACCGCCTTCTGGACTCCAAGATCCAGGAGGGAACCACGAAAAGCTGAGCTCAGCGGCCTTCTGTGTGGAGGGCAGGGAGGCCCTGGCTAGTGACCAAGCAACTGTGTTACCATCGTGCAGCACAGCTTGTGCTTGCAGTAAGATCCCTGATGTGGAGGAGCTCTCTCTGCTTGATCCATTCCCACGGTACATGAAGTCCTGTCAGGACCTGATCGTCCCAGAGAAGTGTTCTTGCACAGACAAACTGCATGGGAAAGACTCTACTCCAGCAGCTGGTGATACTTCTCCTGTGGCTTTTCCAAGTGGGAGGAGCACAGAGACATCTGACTCCTATTCACAGCTACCGCGAGGTGGTGTGGCTTCACCCGGCAGTGGCCCATCCAGATACGAAACTCAGGCTAGCCACAGCCAGGGCCAGCAGCTTGATGCCTGTGCCAAGGATATAACAGATGCAGTAATGGAGGATTCTCAAGAGAAGCTGGGCTCCTCATTTCCACCTCCACCTCAGGGACAATCTAGCACAAAGTCTCTCAAGGATGACCCAAGCCGGCTCTCTCAACAGGTTAGAGAAGAAGGATGGAGCCTGCGAACTTCTGAGAGCCTTACGCTGGCTGAAGTCTACCTCATGATGGGCAAACCGAACAAGTTGCAGCTGGAATATGACTGGCTGGCCGTCTTGGAGCCAGAAGCCCAGGACGCTAGGGAGCAAACATCTGAGTCAAGTGCTGTTCCTTCATGTACCACCTTTCACAAGCAGAGACTCCTAAACTGCCTTTTAAAACTCATCTCTACTGAAGTCAATCCCAAACCAGTAAGTAGTTCTTGTTCATGCTCCAGATGCTAAACTCTCACTTGATCTGGGGAATAATTGCCCAGTTCTGTTTTCATAGTAAATCAGTGACCAGCCTTGTCAAGATCTTGGAGATTCCTGTGTTTAAAAAACAAACAAAAAAACCCAAACAAAACCAACAACAAAACCCAAACACCACCACAACCCGGCTTGCTACAGAGCGGACTTTTCCTCAACATGCTGCATTTGCTTTTTACACTACCTTTTAGTTTCTGGTTTGCTGTGAGTCTCAGTGGTATTACAGTGAACATTTAATGTGACTACTGAAAAGATCAGTCATGGGGTTAGGTTGGGTAGGTGCCTTCTATTCTCTCAGGTTTATAGAACTAAAGAACAGCCCAGGTTGGAAGGGACCTTGGAAGATCATCTGGTCCAACCTTCTGTGGGAAATGGAGCCTAGATGACAGAGGGAGCCTAGGTGAGATTAATATTCCACATGAAAACTGCAACCCTTAATTTCCAGTGTCTGTGTAGTTCAAGTTACACTAAGTGTAAGTGTGAAAAGAATTCATTTTTTTGGGATAGCATAGCCAATATAACTGTGTCTGCCACAGTGATTTTTGTAAAAGCTCCCAGGCTCTAGGGTAGTTGTTTAACAGACCCAGAAAAATATCTTCTTCCTTAGGCAGACAACCGGGAATGAACTTGCTTTCCTTCTTGTGCATTGTAACCAATGTTTAAGACCTGTCCCTGTGATACCGGGGCAGCCGTTTCCACCTAGTGCAACCGATTGAAACCTAGTAAAACATCCTTTTAAAGACCAAAAGGACACTGAATTCACCAGATGAGACTGAATTCCTGTGCGGGAGATACGTTAAGTTAAAGATACCATTTGCATTGTATTTCCAGCATAGGCTGCAAATGTATCACTATTCCCAAACACACATAGTTCTTTGATCTTTCTTTGTTGGCACAGATTTACCACCCCCACCCCCCCCAAGCTCCTTTTGATCCTGCTTTTATAGACATAGAAGGTAGGATTTTATAAATTTAAAACCATCTTTGCTCAGATATAGCTCCAGATATAGACTTTGTTTAAACTGTAAAGACTTTTGGTCTGACATCTCAGAGGTCTGTGACAATGTCTCCTCTTTCGGCATCTACTTTTACTTCTGGTGACACATGTGACAGCCAGGGATGACATGATGAAACAATCACGAACTAGAAGGAAGGACATCTCCTTAGACTTGGGGGGAGAGGGATAGAAGAGGGGGGAAAAAACCCAGCAGTTATTAGTTGCAAGTGTTTTCCCGTCACTTCAGCACTCTTAGTGTCTTAATCAAAGTAGTGTAGTGCTCCTGAAAAATAATTCTTTCAGATATGTACCATATCGTACATTCCAATGAAAAGTAACGTATACTTTTATTTGTCAAATACCACTTTATACTGGCTGTTTTTCAGAAAAAGAGATACTCTTCTTGTGGCAATGAATGTCGTGGGACTGATACATATTCAAGAGGCGAGGATGATACTGCCTAATTGAAAGTACTGTAGACTTTTTGAAAGTTTTGTCTCTTAAATCCTCTGCATTTCATCAAATAATGACAGGAACCATAATATTTTTGCCACAGGGTACTTTAACAGAGGAAGGACTGATTGTCTAGATCCTTGCTGTTTTCTCAAGATAATATGTAACAAAGCTAAAATGGCCAACTGTGCTGTGGTTCATTCCTTTAAATGAAGATTACCAGCATAAAGCAAACTATAGCAAATTGCATTGCAGTCAAGTGTGGGTGGTAATTTTATGCCTGTGATTGCACACAGATTCCTTAAAAAGGGAGCATTTTCTAGAAAAGCATTTAAACAACTTAATGAAAGAACTGGATAGGCCTGGAAAATTAGTAAGCACCTTGCCATGTGCCTCTTGTCAGTGCTGTATTACAGTATGAAATAGGAGAAGGGATGGGAAGAAGTTCAAAACTATTGGTCTCTACTTGATTAGAATTAAGAGCAAAGTATTTTTGTCCAAGTATACTTCCAACCAGAGGTGCTCTCTGGATAGGTAGAGTTTATGAAAATTAATTTTGCACTGAATTAAAACCAACACCTTTTCCATTAGTGTGACAATTCTGTGTCTTTACCTTTTTTCTATTTCTTTTTTTTTTTCCTTTTTATCCTGGGGTAGTCCAGCACACTGAAGCTTGTGTAGTGTTAACCCGATTGTAACATAAATTAATGATATTGAACCGATGATGTTTAACACTGCTAAATGCACAGGCAGGGAATTTCAGCTGCCCACCGCACACACACAGAGGTATTGGTTAGGGTACTTAAAGATGTTGTAGTATGTCAGATTATTATTTTTTTTAAGCTTCCTAAGTAGAATGAGTTTAACAATATACTTCTTGTAACAGTACACAATATTCATGTAATGTGTGTGCATTTTTAGACGCCCGAGATGAGCTCTGTGGCCACATCCCCTATAAAGCCTGCTCAAGAGGAGCAGTCACTGACTCCTCCGGGAAAGGTGATTGCCATCAGCACCAGGAGTCCAGGTTGTGCACGAAATCAGTCTGCCCTTCGCAACAACAAGACTTTTTCTCCTGGTGCTGCTTCCAGCTCCTCAGGTGAGTATTCATAAAAATCCATTTCAAGAGATCAGACCCAGGCCATGAGCACCTTGTACCATGATGAGCACGTCCCAGTAATGTAACGCTGGGAGAATGAGTGTTCTTACTTTTACGAACTTAACTGTTTCAGAACATTGGTATGTGTTAATTTGCTTTAGAGTTGTCCTAAATTCAGTGCTTCTTTGAACCTTGAAAAACAATGTGTGCCAATAATACAGTTTACAGCCTGGAAGAACTCTCACGAGTCTCTCCTACAGAAGATGCTGGTGTTTGTTAGGAGCTGACTGATACAGGGCGTGGGATCTCAACAGAGTGAGGGCTTACAGAGCAGGAGAGTAAATATATGGTGTAAAGTTTGTTGATAAAACAATTACTGAAAATTTTCTGTGCCATTCTGCCATTATAAAATACGGAATGATTATGAATTACCTTTTCTTTTAATAGAAGGTACAGCTGCTATAACTTGTGAGCCCTAGCCATGCAGACCAAGAATTTCAGTTCTATTCTTCAGTCCCGTTGCATTTGCCAGCAAACGTTTTATGACTTTAGAAAAGTCTGTGAAGGTGTCAGGGTTACTGGGAACTATTGTGATTCTTATGCTGTCCTTTTCACACCCGTGCTGTAAGAAGCAGTGGACCATGAGCAATTTAACCGATGCTGTAAAACATACTTAGTGCTCTGTGTGGTTTTCATTTTAGAATGGCATTATAGCAATTTCATCTTTGTCTAAAGCTTACTTGCAGACAAGGACGTACTTACTTAAATATCTAGTAAAAAGCCAATAATTTAATAGATCAAGCAGATAAATTGTTACATTTCAGTAAGATACACAGGCCTGAAGGACCTACCTTTTTAAATCAGACTTGCGAGTAGAATCAAGCTTACTTAGTTTGCAAAATTCATTTTTACGAGATTGTACTTTATGCTGCCCTAATGCCTTGAGAATCCTTTCTGAAGCCTTTTAAGTAACGGTAAGGATCATCCGCTGAGGATACCAGACAGAAACAGCAAGAAGATAACAATGCTTTGTATCTGATCTCTTAGAAACAGACACCTGTTCTGTTTACACAGAGCTTCATTGATTCAAAACCAAATATAATTGTCCATGTTAGTCTTTGATTCGCATCACTGAATTACAAGTAGGGTTGTGCAGCACTATGGTTTAAGATACCATAATGAAACACATAGTCTTTAGTGCAAAGTCAGGACGTGAAAAATACAGACTATGTATTCCTGCTTTTGTACAGTACCAAAGGTAGGTTGACAGTTGGACTCGATGATCTTAGAGGTCTTTTCCAGCCTTAATGGTTCTATGATTCTATAGCCAAGTTGGCTTCAGCTGAGCTGTTTGGCTTGAACAGAGGAGCAGTAAAAGTGTGTTCAGTACAACATTCTACCTAGTTAATTAGTATAGCTTCTCAGCAGTTCTGCCTGGGGTAATGCACTCAGCTTGGGCCTCAGGTAATGGCATCCAGCACGTCACACAGATACCCAAGCAAGTCTGATACCTTCACCCTAAGTTGTGTTGTTTTGGTAGACAAACTGAATGCCTTTTATCAGCCCTGATAAGGGTGTTCTGGATCTAAAATAGGATTGTTTGTGGTCTGCAACCTTTAGTATACAGTAATTATCAAGCTTCTTTGTATCCTCGCATGCAGTGCTATTAAGTGACTGCAGTAATTTGGCTGTCAGAAAGCAAACTGCTAGGTTACTTTTGGTGATGAGCCTTCTAGGTGCCTTCCCTCATAGACTTTGGTCCTGAGTCCGTCTAGGTGCTAACTGCTTTTTGGTTTTCGTCTTCTGGGTTTTTTTAATTGAAGATAAATTGATTTGGCCTTCTCAGTAGAAAATAAAGATTAGAAGATAGCCTGTGTCTACTCCAGAAGAACTGAAAGTGTTAGCAAACTGACAGTTCCACAAAAGCCACGCAGGTAGCTGGAGAGACAAAAGAGAGGATAAGAAGAATCATGCAAAGAGATTTAGAAAAAGTGAAGCAGCAGCTGTGATGCAACATCACCTGTAGTGCTTAAAATATCATTACGTAATTATAGTTGCATCCGTTTATTGCTTTTTTTAAAGATAATATCATGTGTATTATCTTTAACAATTCTCTCTAACTCCTGGTCAGGCAGGAGGCACAAATTTATATGTCTGCCTGGAATTGATTTTTAGATACATTGGCACACTAATTTTAACTAAGCTTTGGAAAAACAACCGAATCTAGAGCAGCAGGGTGGAGGGTGGCAATTTCATCTTTTAAATAGGAGGATAATAAAACCTGCAGGTTTATTAGGTAAATAAAGCTTCATGTTCTTCAGAACACTTCTTGAATACTGTTGCGTATACCCATCTCTGCCTTAGGGTGGCCCAAGCTTGTGCTGTACTGTATTCCTGCCTAGGGCAGCGGGCATGACTAGGGATCGTTGCCCACCTTGCTTCTTCCCCCTCTGGGTGAGTCAGGTGCCTGCTGCCTGCCAGCTGAGATCTCCAGCCCAGCAATAGAGGCTGGAGCACCGTGACAAGTATGAGTGCAATACGAGTGTGAAAATAGCCGTTACTCTCTGTTGTAATGAAACCCGATGTTTTATGCACAGCAAGCACTTCTGTGGAAGAGAGGCAGGTACGCTTCTTGGTCATCTCAGAATGACATACTGACAATACTGGTTTTCATCCTAGCTGGATGCCTGCAGAGTGGGCACAGCACTGTGGAATCCTACAGTATTTTTTAAAGTTCAATGTAAACGAAGACGTTTTTTACTTGGACCAGATGCCGTTATTTCAATGTGCCAAATGTATTTCTAAGACAATCCATCTTTTGGAAGGTATTTTGGTAAATTGATCCCTGCTCTTTCTCTGTCACCAGAATCGCTTTATTGGGGTTGCACTTGGAATCACCACAGGGTGGTGGTGGGGAGCGTAAATAAAATATAAACATTGTAGAATGAGTCTGTGTTTGTATTACCTTCCCCTACAAAAGGAATGGTGGATATATAGTTTGTTTAGTGGGAAGGGCCTTCAAGTATTTCTACAGGCTGAATAGATAAACTGGTTAACATGGTCTGTGTGGGGCTTAAAACTGGCTGCTTAACTTCTAGTTTCTTTAGTAGCGTAAAATTGCATTTAACCCCCTTCTTCCAAGGATTTCAAAGCAAGTGAATGTTTGCAGTGTCCTTGTGAAGCAGGTAAATACTGTCAATTTGCAGGTGGGAAAACTGAAGTATCAAGAGTTTCATGATTTGAGTTCACAAGCAGATGGTGGCAGAGCCAGGATCCATTAAGTCCCAGCTCTCTGTATGATCCTCCAATTACTAAAGAGTTACTTTCTTTTTGTTTTCACTTTACTTCATTTAAATTGCTGTCAAAATCTTCTAGGTTTGAGAAACCTCCCTAGACCTCTCTTGGTGGCTGGTCCTTCAAGTTCTGGAAGCACTGATGCGGATGGTGGACTCTTTGCAGTTCCTACAACTCTCCCACCCAACAGCCGCCATGGGAAACTGTTCTTGCCTAGCAAAGAAGCAGAACTGACCTTCCGGCAGCACTTAGATACAATCAGTGTAAGTGAGATGACTGACTGAATGAAAAAAGTAGCATATTGTGCCTGAACCAGCTTCTAGTCGGTATTACAGGGGTTTTTTTGGTTCATCAGCAAGTATGGGCTTCCCTATGAAGCAGTGCTTCTAGTGATGCTCAAGCATAACATTTTATTAGCTGAGATTAGTCAGATTTTGACTATGTAACTCTGCTTTGAAGTGACATCACCTCTTCAGGCCTGAATCTGAATGCCATCACACAGCCTGATGAAACTGGTTCACTCTCTAATTAAGTTGCTCCAGCAAATATATTTGCCAGGTTTAGCAAAACTGATATCCTTCTTATCGTGCAGCTACTTTTAATACCTCATTGCTGTATTAAATTCAAATACTCGTTTTATTTTTATATATACAGTCTCACTAACAACTTCTGGCAAGCTGCAGTAGCTAAGAAGTGAAATGGCTTTTTTGGGAGAAAGCTTTATCTCCGTAAAACAAGAAGAAAAAAAACCATGCCTGGTGGAAAATTTTCCTACTCTAGCAGAAAGATTATTCTACTGTCTGAAACAAAACGCAGTATTTTAATAAATAGTTATAACTTTACTGAAAAACAGAGTCTGGGGGGTATAATTTATTCTGTGTCTGCATGCTTAAAATACTTTCTAATGCATTTCCTGCTCTTGTCCAGATGCAGTCGGACTTCTTCTTGCCAAAGCCGAGGAAGTTACGGAACAGGCACTTGCGGAAGCCATTAGTAGTACAGGTCAGACCAATTTGCAAAGTGTGAAATGCCTGTTTTGCTTCCTGAGTAGATATCAGTAAGGCTATACTGATTTGCACCTAACTGAAAAAACCCTGAACTTCCCTCGTACATCCGCTGGAAGAGTGAAGCTGAACATATGAAGGAACAAGCATTTTAGTCTATATTGTAGCCAGCCATGTTACATTCCCTATGTGAGGAATGTCAGCAACAGTAGTAGTCCAGTGCATGAGGTAGTTTGGAAAAAATAAAAAAGGCCCTCATCTGAAAGCAGGTTCTGCTGTTTGGGCCTGCTGGTACTGATGCACAAGCAGTGTGTTCACGTGGTATCCTGGTCTGTCATTGTTAGAGCTGTCAGTGCTAATGCAACAAGATCCCCCTTTAGGTATTTTTTCCTGCTTCCTACGCACTAATGGCTGTTAAACTGGGGTGGGTATAAACCTCTGTAGTGAAATAAAACATAACACTATTTAAAAGAACAATGATTTCTGGAACAAATGGGTCTTGCAAAGAGATGTATGGAAGAGGTAGCCTGTTGTCATGGAACTTTGGTGGTAGGCAGGCGTTAACCTCCCTTAGACTACTCTGATAACCCAGCAAAAAGGCACGTGCCACTGTGAAACTGCAGGTGGGGAACATACAAGAAATCTAAAACCAAAATAATGGAAACTTGTTTAGGGAAAACAAAGTTACCGAGTGTCAATATACCCTTTTGTCTCTTCTGCTCTGTGTAAGAGTAGGAGACCTAGAAATCACATACATGCTGGTTTTTGGTACTGAGATTTTCTGGTCTATGCAATTCCATTTGTTTTAAGAGCTCCCAAGTACATACAGCTGCCTCATGAATTCACACTTGATTAATTGTAATGGAAGATCAGTTTGCACACAGGCTAGATCCCATCCTTAAGATCACTGCTGTAACTCTGTGGGAGATTTGAAAATTACCACAAGTATAATCAGAAAGGAATATAGTTCTAATTAGCATTTCTCTGAGAATTGTCCATGTGGAAATTTTCTCTTAGAGTAGTTTACAGAGAAAACACATGATTCCTGTCTGTAGCTTCTTTCTCAAGATTACACAGACCTTATTGCTGTGTCTGTTGCATGATAGTCACGCCGTGTAAATACTCTGCTTATTCTGGAAGGTATCATGAACTTCTGTGCCTTAAAAGATGAGCTTTACCCTCTGTTCTGTGTTTAAATATGTTCTGGTTTATTGTTGTTTCTCCCACATAGAGAACACTGCTCCCGAGGCCATCTGGAAACCCATCCCAGCATGTCTGTTCCTTTTCTATCTTATCCAACTCATCCATTACAGGTGAGTCTGCATGTCTTCTATCCCTTTTATGCTGCCATGAGATGGACTAGAAAGTGTCTCTTAAAACTGCATAAAGGAATAATTTCTAAAAAGAGGAAAACATCCTTTCAAAACCACAGAGTCCTTTACTAGTTGCTTGAGTCACTTCCTACAGGATGATGTGATTGTTCTCCATCATTGTTAAGCAAGTCATGATTATGATAGAAATTTTTTTCTTCCGTTTCCCAGTATTGAAAGCAGGGAAGAGTAAGGAGTTCTCTACAGGGAGACAAAATTTTGGAATAAATTACTTAGATAAGAATTTTTGTTCTGTAGGGTGTAATAATTTGTCTAGATTTTTTAATGGACTTTTCCTAGTACTGTTTAAATCTCATACACTATAATCAATGTACTGCCCATTTGCCCTTTTCTGCTAATACACTCTTGAGTACAATGGTAGCACAGGTGATCCCCCATCTCGGCTTAAATCTCAAAATCAACATGAGACAGCTTCAAGAACACAGCAACACTTGCTGTTGCATTTTTGTGATAAGGCACTGGTTAGCTTGCATTGGTGTTTCAAGTCTGTTTCCACTCCGCTACTCGTCTCCACTACTTGCATTTCCAGAGCTCGCTACTGCTTGGAATTTGTTTGCTTCCACTGAACTGTGTTGTGCTCTGCTTTAAAGATGTTAGATTTCTTTTGCTTGAGAGGTATTTAATCCTTCACCCTAGGGAGAGGTTCGTTTCGGCCAATCCAGTCCTCGCTGACTAAAGCTGCTGTTTCTCGTCCGATTGTGCCCAAAGTTCTTCCAACACAGGCTACCAACCATCTGTCCAGTAAGTCACTTCTTAAACAGAATGAGTGTCACGGTCTGTTGTGATCTGTATGATGTTACGTTGTTGGTTTCTATTTCCTAGGTAAAATCATTAGTGCCTTTGGAAGTTAAAGAAAACAGCTGTGTTAATGACAACTTTACTTTCTATGACTTTGTGTGGCTGCAGAAAGGGAGCAGTCAGTGGTGGGACAGCCTTGAACTAGGTTCCTTCACTGTGTCTGACCTGCAGGCAAAGCAAGGGGTTAGAATTTGTGATGGTTTGTTGTCAGACCACTTTGAAAAGGGGTTGTGACATATTTGAAAGAAACTTGCAAACAGCTTATCTACTAACATGGGATTATGAATTCTACAAGAAAACAACATGCTGGTGTACTCCAAGCAAATACTGTCTTGCAACAAAAGAATGGGTCCCTTAATTAGAATGATTAGTGAGGTGAAAGCAATACCTGCCTCTGTTTTACTTAGAGGATTCTCTGTGATGGGAAGACAGTCAGATGTTTTAAGTGGATTTGAAAAGATCTGGGTGAGGTTGACCCTGCAACAACATAAGAATTTTTTATATTGAATCTAAATGGCTGCTAGAGGCAAGATAACAAAATAAGGCTATGTTGTTTTTATAGCTCCTCTAGTAAACCGTATGAAATTTCTAGAAATTGCATAACCAAGTACTTAACCATTTGCAGGACAAAAAAGAAAAAAAAATAGAGGGAAAGGGCGGGGGGAGGGCTGGGATGTTCCTCTAAACTGTTTTGATATACCTGATAACATGTTGGAACAGGGCAGAAAAATTAAACATTTTAGCTGAAAGAAATGTTATACTTTGAAGAGGAACAACTGATACAGCTGATCAGATAATTACCATTTTTGCTTTTTGCATGTGTTTAAGTTTTGACTCTGGGCAACTTTTAAAAAATCACCTTTTAGATGAGTCACAACAAAGTAATTGCCTGAAGAAAAGGCTTGCAATGTGTTTTTTGCTTTTTTGTTTCACAAAAGGTGCTATCGACTTGGCAGCTAAAAGTGCTGGTATTATCCCTGGTAGCCCTGTGCCTGTCCTGGATGCAGATGGTTTGTCGGGTGTATCTCCACTGTCACCAGATGGAGTGACCACGGTGGTAACAGGGCAGGAGTCAACAGTAGTGCATCAGAATGGAGGCTCCATCACCACTGTAGAGGTCAGTCTCTTGAGCATGCTTTTTAAAGTAGTTCAGTGTCTCGCTCTTTCATTGTGTAAAAAAGCTGTATTATTAATGACTGCTTCAGCGAGCTTTCTCCTGGAGCTTGCTGTTAAACACTTTTATCATGGCAAACCCAATCTATGTTGTATAGTGCGTATTTCAGGGTTGAGGGATCAGATCATCATCACATTGAACAGATTTCCATCCTATAGAACAGCTTTCAGCTGTGAGACTGTTGAAGTTGGCCATCCAGAAATCTGGGCTTGAAAAGAAACAGTAGCATTTCAACAGACAGTAATTCAGGAGGGAATTTGGGGCAAAACATGGACTTTTAGGGATGTATTTGGAATGGAAGCTGTGATTTCTCCTTGCAGTTTCTTTCATTGAGACCCAAGATACATGTTGGTCCGTGTCATTTTCTCAGGGAGTCGATGGACGATTTTGAAAGGCACGATATGTAAAAAGAGTATGCATAAACGGTGATAGGCGCTTGTCTCTTACCTCCCCAGCTCTATTTGCAGCATTTTGTGTAAATGTTTGTCACTCACATGATTTCTGTTGTGCTTCTAGGGCTCGGGCCCTGGGTGTCGGGTTCCATTCATCAGCCTACCAACACGGCATGAGCAGGAGGCAGTTCCTGATGGCTTCCAGGTAGAGTATGTGTTGAAAGAACAGTTGTATGAAATAGGTAATGTTCTGAAAACACCACTGGTATTACTAGTTAAAACCCCTTGTTCCCAGGTAATTGTACGCCATTGGTACTGTTTTGTGAGAATTGAAATCTCTAGCATCTGAAGAAATTTAAAGAAAGGGATTTAGGAAAGCTGCTTCAAGTTATGTGGGTACCATTCTCTAAAAAAGCAAAGCGAAGCTGACAGTCTCTGACCTCTGAAGGACAAACAGGTTTTACGTATTTCTTGATACAGTGGAGGAGTTTATAATTGCTGTGCTATATCGTACGTGTGTATTTTAGACTTCATAAAGAAAGATTTCAGCAATTGGCAGTCCCGCTGCTTGTATGTTGCTAAAGAAGGAATATTAAGACTAAAAGCGTGATTGTAATGCCAGCATCCTCTTCAGAGAATCACTTTTCTTTATGCTGGATCCAATAAGACATAGATACTTAAAAAGTAACTGTGGCAGCACCTAAGTTGTAAGTGTCATCATCCTACCCCAACTTCCTTCTCCAGTGGGATCCAGGACCTTGCGTTAGATACTCAAGCCTCAGAATACAGGCTTTTCTTTTTTCCAGTGGAGGCACTTTCCACCCTTCTGTGACAGGTACATGTGAAAAAGGTCAAATTAATTTGATTGGAGAGCATAAAGGAGGAGAAGAATTTTTTTTTTTTTTTTTAATAGCACAGATGTTAGGACATGGACCTACTAGGCATTCGTTTGTGGTAACGGGGCCTTAGGTTCTGGTTCTTGCTCTCAGGACAGCTTTGTATATACTACATCAGAAAAAAACCACAAACAGTTCTATGATGAGGTATTAATAATGAGACTCCTCAAAAAAGATCAGTTGAGTTTTGGGAAGTCTGGCTGTAAAGAGGAGTGAGTTAGCAGTTTAAAATATTTATATACCCTTCAAGCAGTTACAGGTTTTTTGCCTATACAAAGGCAAATTAATACTTAATTCTTACGAACTGTCTTGTAGGTTCATCAAAATCATGTTAATTTTATTATTATGCTTGTTTCTGTTACGTAGGCTGTATTAAATATTCTTTGGAATGTTACAGACCCGTATTTTTTCAGATGATTTGGCAGGATATGGGCTGAAGCATATTTGTTTATGCTTACAGATATTTTTTGTGGAAAAAAAAACCAAACAAATTTATTATATAAATAATATATTCCTAAAATTTTAGGAATATTAGCTGCTGGATTATTAGTCGTCTTTTTTGTTTTCCTTAAAGTCTGATTTTAATCTGATGCTTAGGAGCTAAGCTGTTGCTTTTCAGACGGATTTCCAAGTCCTTCATAAATTTATGAACAATTAACTCTGTTTCTTGTAACAGGGCGCATCAGTCCTTTCTCTGTCAGAACTGTCCAAGACTCCCCTCCAAAATGGTCTTTCCACCCCTCCGCTTCCCTCATCAGAGGCTTCCAGTACCCGGCTCTCTCCTCCCAATGTTTCTGCTCTCTTGGATATTTCGCTGCCTGGACCACCTGAAGATGTGCTTTCTCAAGGGGAACCTGCCACTCAAATCAGTGATTCTATCATTGAAATAGCTATCAGCTCTGGTCAATACAGTAAGTCTGAGCTTGGCTAAAATCTTCCCATTAACTTAAAAAAAAATCCCTGTCATCTTACATGTCAGCAGAAACTTTTCCAGGAAGCAGTTCTTGGGTTTTTTGGGGTTTTTTTAATATCTGTTGGAAATAAAATTATGTGCCTAGCCTTTATTTTCTAGCATATATAGGTGGTTTTTTGTTGGTTGTTGGGTTTTTTTCCCCTTTCTAAACATAAATTGGTGTAGTGTCCTGTAGCTTTACCGCATTGACTGAATCAGTGATTCCTGACATTGGCTTACAGGTGAAGGTGTTTCTCTCTCTCCTGCAAAGCTGAACGGCAGTGACAGCTCCAAAAGTCTTCCATCCCCATCCAGTAGTCCTCAACAGAACTGGATTGCCTCTCCCAGCCATGATCCCCAGTGGTACCCCAATGACTCCACAGACTCGTCTCTCAGCAGCTTGTTTTGTAAGTGTCAGTATGCAGAGAACTGCAACAAAAAAGCTCTTCCCTTTCAAAAAAAAAAAAAAAAAAAAAAGCACTGTTTATTACAAGTGAATCCTTTGGAAAATCATAAACCCAGTAGGACATTTGTAGAATTCTTCCCTTACTTCTTGCTTTCATTTCAACAGTGCTGCCTTCAGACCGTTTTCTTTCTCTTTACAAGTCTGTTCCTGAAAAGATCCTATTGCTAGATTGGGGCCCTTACCTTGGGACAAATAATTCCTTGGCGGTTCTTTGTAGTCTGTTTGGAGCCTGACTCATCAGATAGGTTGAGACATTTTGGCTGCTCTGCCAAAATGAAAAGATGCCCTTGGCTCTGCTGTTGGAAAAATAGGCTCCGTTCTGTGCTTGGTGAGCATAATCCCAAAGACGTGAGATCACTGGGTTTGTTTGGGCTTCGGTTGGTGGTTTTTTTTAATTAGTATTTAATGGGGCCAGTGTAATGAGTCTCTGTACTGTTAGCAGCGTGCTGATGGTGTTCACGCTGGTAAGACAAAATTTTTAAGCGATAGATAGATATCTGTCCTCCATTTTCAATTTCCTTGTCCTTCTCTTTATCCTCCCAATTGCAAACATTCAGTGCAGTGACTTACTGATGTGCCTGTTCTTTATAGCAAGTTTCATCTCCCCTGAGAAGGGACGAAAAATGTTGCCAACTCCTGTTGGGACTGCCAGTGGCACCTCCTTACTGGGACCCAGCCTTCTGGATGGAAACTCACGGGACTCTTTTGTGTCACGGTCTCTGGCAGATGTAGCAGAGGTATGTCATCAAATTACATCCAGCTGTCTGCTTCCTTTTTTAGAGCAGTGTTATTGTATATTGTCCGTCATACCTTCCTGAGATACTTAAGGCAAAGATGCTTTGACATCTGCACTTTAGCTTAGTAAAACAGGGTTACAGTCTTAACAGAAAGATGTAAAATGACTTGAGGGTATACTGCACCAGAGCTGGTGCAGGAAGCTGTTGGGAGCACCTTCGACCCAGGTTCTTTTTGCTGGGGGAGGTCGTGTTTACCTTGTTGGACATATCTTTGTTTCGACAGAGTTGTAATCCTTCTGTTTTGTGTGTCCTGCTTTGTAGAGCAGGAATTGAAAATACCAAAGATGAGAGAAAGGTTAATACTGATGCAGCTACAGTACAGTCGGAGGACTGGTAGAAAAAATACATAGGTCCAGAAGGAAGAAGCAGGAAATGGCTAATACTGAGTTACCTGAGAGAACGGCAGGTCCTTATGCTGCTGAGTTATTTTCTCTGTTGGTAGAATTATCCTTCTGTTTTGAAACCTTTTGGAGGGGTAGAGTGAAGACTAGCATTTACTAAGGCTTTGACACGCTTGAGGACAGAGCTCCCTTTCAGAGGGACAGAGACAGACTGGAGGAATGAGCTGCCAGGAAAATTACGGAATTCAGCAAGGACAAATGCAAAGTCCTGCCCGTGGGAAGGAATAACCCCGACAGCACTATAGGCTGGAGACTGACTGTTTAGGACGCAGCTCTGCTGAGAAGTACCTGGGCATCTTGACAGACGGCAAGCTGAACATGAGCCAGGATGTTCTGTGGCAGCTAAGACGACCAACAGTGTCGCGGGCTGTTTCAGCAGGAGAATACCTAGTAGGCTGAACAACGTGGCGATTATCCCACTCTACTCAACAGCTGTGAGACCACGTCTAGAATATTGTGACCAGTTTTGAGCACCCAATACAGGAAAGACATAGATAAACTGGAGCAAGTTCAGCAGAGGGCCACCAAGATGATTAGGGGGCTGAAGCACCCGTCTGTGAGGAAAGGCTTGTTCAACCTGGAGGAGGCGTCGGGGCAGGAGGGACCTAACTGCCTGCCAGTACTTGCAGGGTGGTCATCACAAAGATGTAGCCAGGCCCTTCACAGAGTGGTGATGCATGGTGGGAGGAATCAGAGCAAAAGCTGAACTGAGAAAGGTTCTGACTACATATAAAGAAAACTTTTTCACCCTGAGGACAGTCAGGCAGGGGAACAGGTTGCCTAGAGACGTTGTGCAGCGTCTGTCTTCAGAGCTTTTTACGACTAACATGGATAAAGCCCTGAGTAAGCTGGTCCGTCCTCCTAGGTGAACCTGCTTTGAGCAGGAGGTTGAACTAGAGACCTCTTCAGTTCCCTTCCAATCTTAATTGTCCTACAGTTTACAGTCGTTGACTCGGTGTAACATCATGTACATTGTAACTTTGTGGGGGCTTGCCCTGATGGAAGGAAAACGTCATTCCTCCGTTGCCCTTTGGATTTGAGTAAGGAGGTTCTGTACAGACCTTGTAACCAGAAGCTGCAGCAAGCTCATGCTGTTTTAATGTGCCCTTGGCAGCTTCAGACTCCACACACAGCTCCACTTCCTGGCAGAAATAAGATTCTGCTTACTAGGTGGTGAGAATCTGTCAAGGCGTGTGTTAATTAAAGGATTATATCATAATTTATTTGTGTGGATTTGAAGTGACGTTGCAGCCCTTGATCTTACAAACTGCCTTCAGAAGAAAATGGGATGTGGCACCATTTTAGGCACGCCACATGAAATTCCACCTGAACACAAGAAAACTTTTTTAATGTGAGGGTGGTCAAACACTGAAACAAGTTGACCAGAGAGGTTGTGGAATCTCCATTCGTGGAGATAACTCAACACCTGGCTGGACAAGGTCCAGGGCAACCTGTCCTAGCTGACCCTACTTGAGCAGGCTGGTTGGACAAAAGGATCTCAAGGTGTCCCTTCCAACCTCAACAGTTCTGTGGTTCTGTGAAATTTCCACTGACATGTAGTTCTTCTCTTCTCTCTTCTCTTTTCTAGGTGGTGGATTCCCAGCTGGCTTGCATGATGAATGAGAACAGCATAGATTACATATCTCGTTTTAATGACCTTGCCCAGGAACTGTCAATACCTGAGCCAACCCGCAGGGAAATTCTGTTTGATGGAGGAGGAGGTGGTCCCCCAATTGGGGATCTCTCACAGTGAGTGTATGAGACCAGCAGGCTGGTGTAGACTGTTCAGCTAAAGTTGGAGCTTGCAGCGCTGGATCATGGCAAGGGCAGGTTGCAGAGAAGCAGCTGAGGCTCAGTTGTCCCTGTCTTGTGCGCTTCTTTCTAAAAGATAAGCATTGTCTTCAAAGGTCTGAAGAAGTACTTGCAAGTCCTGGAA
Source organism: Aptenodytes patagonicus (assembly GCF_965638725.1). NCBI lineage: Eukaryota > Metazoa > Chordata > Aves > Sphenisciformes > Spheniscidae > Aptenodytes > Aptenodytes patagonicus. Next base: position 3,283,612 of record NC_134961.1, read on the forward strand.
TGTGCAATATACTTGGAACAACGAAACATGGCGTAGTATTACAGGAAATGGTGTGTCCCCTGCATCAGCGATGTAAGATGGCAGGTTTATGGGACAGTCCTGGACTTGTACTTTGGAATGGCCTAAGCAAGAAGCTCAAGCAGGGAAGGGTATTGCCAGAAGCTCCCCTACGCGAATTATTTTTTGCGTAGTAATCAAAATGCCATGATTTGGGATCCACATTGAAGTTTTGGAGGATGAAGGGTGGGGGTGGGTATGGGAACCATTTTGCATCTTGACATGTCCTAGTTGGCACTCTTTTTATCAATCAGTCAAACTGAAGTTTCTTGCACTCTCTTCAAAGGCGCTGCAACTCTACGATGCTTCGTTTTTATAGACCATTCTGTTTCTTTGGCTATGTTTTGTTGTTTGACCATTCCAGCAGGGGCACGTACCTGTTTTCTTGTTTTGTAGGGGAGCTCTGATTCACCCTACTCCCAGTATTGCATGGATCCTTGGGGAGTTTCCTCTATTTTTAAACCCCATCACGTGTCACAGTCATCATCATCCTGACTGCACTCATATTCTCCACCTTTGAGATTCTTCATCGCATTGCACAGTTCACCCCATGAGTGGGAGAGTGCTTTGTTTGCTTTCCCTGAAGAACGGTTGCTTTTTAAGTCAGGAGACACTGCAAAAGAGCTTACTGGAGTCATTATGAAAGCTTTGTCATAATTAGTCTTGGCTTTGCTGGAAACCTGTATATATTGCCATCTTTCTTCACAAAAACTGAGGATTTACCTGGGAGAGGAAATAGGAAAGAATATTGTAATGTATAGAAACAAATAATATGTGAATGCTAAAGTTGTTAAGATCTGTTTTGTGTCATGAAGAGGAGAGGTGTCAAGCCCTAGCTTAAGCCCTTAGTCCTTCCTTATTTCCTCCTTGTTCTGTGAATTCCAGGTGCTCTGTAGTACCTCAGGGCATCATTTTTCATTATAGTCACTCCCAGGCACTAGTGGATCTGGTACTCCATCTACTAAATCCCTATGCATTTAATGTTAGTGTTCCAATATTTGAAAGACCCAGATCCTGATACCAGCGGGTTCAAAGGAATAGAAAGTTACTTTCTCTACAGCTGGTTGTCCGTCGATTCTACCTTTATAACTCAGGAGACTTTTCCTATTTCCTTTCCTGCTGGTCACGAGGGAGAATACCTTTATTGTGCCCCTTTTTTTTAAGCACTTGTCTGCTTCTCCAGTAAGAGGATGTCCCTTGGCCGTTTTAAGTAGCTCTGAACTTATCCAAGGGACTAGTCCTATATAAACCTCAACTTTATATTATTAATAAATAAACAAAACTTCTCCATCTCTTAGGCTATTATCAGGGGTTCATTTTCCCAACTTGCACTATACTTGGTGGATGTAGTTCTACCTGCCTTTAGCTACTTTTACAAGGCATTTGACTGGGAGTTTCTTCTTGTAACCTTGCTCACGATGCACTGATTGGATTTGCTGTTTTCCCAGTCACTTTACCCTGCTTTCTGCAGATTTTTTTTTAACCGCTATGTAGTTTGCCTTATGCTTTCTGTCGTTAAGAGAAAAATGTAACACGTTTTCTGATGCACCTTTTGTGTGGCCCAGAGCAACCTTCCTGATTTCACTCAAAAAGTAGTGAGATTTGGATGACATTCCAAGACCCCACGTATCAGGTTGCTACATTCTCCTCCGACGTAGGAACCATACGGATGTGTAAAAACAGCGTTAGTACAATTAGATGGTCCCAACAGGGAGGCAAACCTGTATTACTAGCAAGAAAACAATCATGACTAGAAGAATGGAGAATTTAATACCTGTGGGCTAACTTTGTATTCTGACTGCACGTCATGTGGGATATTAAGTCCTTCTGTCATTATTCCTCTTTCATTATTCTTACAGAGCCTTGTTTGACAATTCTGATGCAATTATCAGGAAATCATGTAAACCTAGAATACAAAAAGTTGAAGGCTGTCAGAAACATGAAGCTGAGGAGTGTATCGTTCTCAGCATTCATCCTTGGTATGGAGAGGATACCCATTAATCTCAAGAGTCATTCCCTCTAAAACTTTTAAGTTTCACTTAGAGTTGAGCTGTATTTTGGTTCGGCCTTTCCCAGCTTGTTTCCTCTTGGTTTTGGCTTCTTAACGTTAGTAATGCTGATTATCCTATATGCTGTACCTCCAAAAATCCTTCGGACTTGCAGGACAAAAGTAGAGGGCTCCTACTGTACCTGTGGATTATAGGACATGCAGGAGGAGATGTTGATACATTCTAATCAAGTACTGTATTAAAAAAAAAAATCTGAACTCTCATTCTTAAACTTCTGAATATTGAAAGACCAGCCTGATGGTCTACAGTGTATTTACGTAGCTTGACAAGCATTTCCTCTGTATCGATGCTGGTAGCGGAGTGGATGTGACGCTGGTTTTGACTCTTGGGTTGCCTAGAATAAGTGCCAGTGTTGCTGCGCCCATATGGCAGAGCACTTCATCGATGAAGATCTGTGAAGACTTTCTGCCGCCTGATACGGGGAGCTGTCAAGCTGCCCTTTCTCAGCCCATTCAGTTGCCATAGGGGAATAATAGAATTGCAGAATGAAGTCAGCACAGTGGCTATTTTTAACGATGCCATGAGATCAGAAAACGTTAATATCCTGAACCTTTGCAAGTAGACTTGGACTGCCAAGTCATAAAAAAAGTGGAAATGACAGAGGTCAGTTCAGCACTCAGAATTTTGTGGTTAGAAATGTGTTTGGCATCAGCCTCTTAAAAGTTGTTATTATGAAACAGAATTTGGTTTCAGAAATGTAATGCTTTGCAAACTGCAGTTTAATAATAAAGCCCTTTCAGGACAAGTAAGTCTTATCAGGGAAAAACGTGAAAATAACGTAGATCATTGCGGTAATTTTGAATTGATGCAGAATTTGTTATCCTTATTATGTGAAAGGTCACTTAAACACACCTCTGATTCCACCAGTTCTAGATTTCAGGTGGATGTGCTTTACAATACTAATCATCATCAGTTTGTGCCTAAGACTGCTAAGTGAAAAATCGGGGTGGGGTGGGTGGGTGTAGGAGGTGTGTGGGGGTATGTATATACACACACACACTATATGTATATATGTACACACACACATATATATGTATGCTTGTGTGTGTGTGTATATATATATTTTTTGTAGAACACAAAACTCTTTCAATTTTAATTATTTCAGCTTCCCCAACAGAAGTAACAAAATCCGTATGTGTAACAATGTCAGCCTATCCTAAGCAAACATTCCAGCAAGTTATACTGAAATGCACGCAGGATTGTTTTTGAGGTAAACAGGACTTCGTTAGCTTAATAGCTTCTTGGGGCACTGTAAGGTGGTTGGAGAGGACAAATGGACACTAACAACCTCCAGTTCTAGTATTAATTGCTCTAGGCTTTCCCCGTGTTGGATTAGTGACTATATATAATAAGGAAGTTCTGAGTAGCTCAGCAAGGTGAATGGCAGAAAATTCAGTCTTTGTTGCCATCATAGTCTGGGTGAAAAGCAGTACTGCATCCTAAGAGTTCGATCTACCCATGTGTGCGCTAACTGGGTTTTCTGCTGGGTGTTGCATCCTGATTACCCACACAATTCATTTATCCTTTATCACTAAATCTACTAAGCATAGGAATACTAATTGGTTTTAATATGGCATTGTTAAGCCTTTTCTTGACACCCCTCTTTGTATTTCTAAATGGAATTAAATGGCTTGGATCAAATCTAATCTATAAAGACATCTCATTTACTGACTCCGCAGATCCCAGAGTGGAAATTACGTTGCATTTTGGTTTTTACACTCAGACTTTGGATGCATTTATAAGGAAAGTACTGCACTTTTTTTTAACCTTTTCAAACCTTTGAATCTCTTAATTTCACAGCAAGTTGTAAATGTTAACTAAGTGAAACCTTGGCAAGCACTACGGCAATAAGTTATCATTAATTACTGAAACATGGTAACTGCTTTAGAGCTTATGGTTCTGGCAGCAAAATTTAATGCTGTTTCTTTTAATAATAGTTAAGCCATATCATCTAAGGTTTCTGGCTTGTTTGAGATGTGAATTTGTTTTATAGATTATAAATATACCTATATAGTGTATGTATAAAGCAGAATGCCTGTCCTTACTGATTATTTTTTGTACCATATTGTAAATTATATTATTTATTCTTTACCAATTTTGGAAAAAGGTGTTTTGGTTATTTAATATAATATACAAAAGCTGTTAAACTTCCTCTGTTTAAATTTCCAATTCAACTTGTAAAGCTGTTTTTATTCTTGTGCATAAATACATACTAATACTTGGTCTAACTTATGTCCAGTGTGTTACTTGCCCTTCACACCCTATCAGATTTTTCCATTAACCTTTATTTACATAACAGTGGCCCCTGGGGGGGTGTCTAAAAATTTGTCCGTAAGGCCAAGCCTTCCGAGGTGAAATTCTAGTTTCAGTGAAATCAGTGGCATAACTTCCACTGACATCTCCCATCCCAGAATTTTCATGGTTTTCACCACAGTGAGAGGTTTTGGTTGGGTTTTTTTTTGCTTTGCAGCTTCCATTCCCAGTAGCGTCCGCTAATTGTGCGCGTCAGAAATGGGTCAAACCAGAGGGCTGTCTGTCCTGAACGTCCTCTCTTTGTCCATGGTCACCTGTAACAAGGGGAAGAAAGAAAAAAACCAACCAACCAACCAACAAAAAAAACTACCAAGCAAAAGGGTACAATAAAAAGGGTATCGTATATCTTGGTTTGGGTTTTTTTTCCCCCTAGGTTGTTTTTTTTCCTTCACAGCTTCAGATAAGCAGGAACTTAGATGTAGAGGTGGTATTCAGGCCATCACGTTTTATATAGCCACTACCAGAAAAACTTTTTCACCTTGAGGACAGTCAGGCAGGGGAACAGGTTGCCCAGAGAGGTTGTGCAGTGTCTCTCTTCAGAGCTTTCCAAGACAAAACTGAATAAAGCCCAGAGGATGCTGGTCTGATCTAGCTCACCCTGCTTTGAGCAGGAGGTTAGACTCTAGTCCTGAGGTTCCTTTCAAGCTGAATTATCCTGTGATCTTTGTCATGAACTAATTCCTTTTGGTACACATTTAGGATTTTGGTCTCTGCAATATGCAATGGCAGCTTTAGTTTAATTACGCGTTGAGAAAGTGCAAGAGTGTTCTTAAAACTAGATGATAAGAAATGAGGAACGTTTTAAAAAGCTCAACACAAACCCGCGTAGTAATATTCTTTGATGCTTCCTTTCCATCCAAAGAGTGAGGACTTATCTCTACCACTTGTGTACTGAGAAAACTGGACTGCGTGACCAAGTTTGAGCTCTTTCCGTGCAGCTTCTCAGCTCTACCATGCTGTGACAAAGGCTCACAGCTAAGAGAGACCTTCACTTCTTTCCCACCTTATGTCAAAGCTGGTACTGAATCCTACCACTTTCTTTTCTCACAGACTATCTAATTTTGCCCTTAATGACCAAAACTTAACACTGTCAAAACAGAAGGAATGAGTCGGAAGTAACAAATGATTAGTAAAGTAAGAAATGGAGCAAAGCAAGATGTTGCAGTTAGAGTGCACATTTTTGGTGTGGTGGTGTTTTGTTTGAGGTTTTTTTTAATCCTTCAAGACAAAAGCAGCAGTACGGCTGCTTCCAAATTTACTTCTTGGCATATGGAAAGCTGTGGAGCCATTAAGTAAAATCTCCAGCTGAAAAAGTTAACTTGTAATGTTACTATCAACCAAAAACGTTTGGCTAAAACGGCCATGCAACTGTTGGCTCCTCGAGTGTAACTGTACCAGCTCCTGGGAGCGCAGGTTCTCCAGGAAACCAGTGGCTTTCGCGTGGCAGTTGCCCAGCGCTGCTTCAGCCGTGAGCGATTTACGGACACCGTTTCCCGGGACAGGGACCGAGGTGAATTCTAGCAGGTGGATTGTTTATTATCAGGTTGCACGCTGGGGTCGATAGCTGTGTATGCACGTTGCCTCCCCACCAGCTGCGCTTCGTGAGACTGAGGTGTGACCCTCTCCTCTCCTCTCCGACAAAGCTGGGTGAAGCGTCAGAGGTTCCCAACAGACGCGGTGCTGAAGTCACCAGGTTATAAAGTCGCCTCTGCGGTTACTCCTTATGGTGGTTTTCCTCCCGCGTTTCGCTTTACCTTGACGTTTTTGGGTGAAATGCCCGTATGAGGCCCCCGGGGCCGGGCAGCACGACTGAAGCGCGGACCGGAGCCGACCCCTCTCGGGGCCGTGGCAGCCGCTTGCCACAGGGCGCCCCCCCTCAGCGGACAAAAGCCGGCCTTTTTCGCCCGGGAGGCAGGGCCGGCTGGGCTCGTCCGTGGGGAAGGGACTACACGCTCCGGAGCCCGCCCTCGGGAGCGGGCGGCTGCGGCCGGGGCTGCGGAGGGGCGGCTGCCGGGCCGGGCCGCGCCCCCTCAGCGGGCAGACGACCAGGCCAGCTGCGGACGCCGCACCCCTCTGCCGGCCGCTTACCGTCGCGGTGCCGCTGCCCTACCGGGCCCTTTAAATGCCCTCCCCCCGCTCGTCCCGCTCCGCCTCTCAGCCAGTGTGGTTCTGCCGTTCCCTCTGACGGGCGCGCGGTCTTACCAATGGGAGGCGGCCCGGATGAATGACGACGCGGGCCCTTTTCAAGCTTCCCTCCCTCTGCGAGGCTCACCGGACAGGCGGGATGTCGACCGGGCGGGCTGCGCTCGATAGGCTGCTCGACGTGATGGGCAGTTGGGTCAACCAACGGTGGGGCAGGGCGGGCCCGCCGGCGCTACCTGCGGTCCAGGCAGCCGAGGAGGAGCGCCGCGCGCGAGGCTGTGGAGTGGAGCCCGTCGTCCGCCACCATGTTCCAGGGCCCCGAGGCCGACTCGGCCAAGCCCAGCTCCAGGTGGCGCAGCGGGGGTGGATTGGCGGTGCGGGGGTGAAGGGGGGAACGGGAAGAGCCGTGCGGCGGCGCAGAGCCCGCGGCGGGGCTTTGTTCGGGGTGAGGGAGAGGCGGGAGAGGCGCAGGCTGAGGCTGAGGCTGAGGCTGAGGCTGCGGCGCGGCGCTGAGGGCGGGTGCTCCGGCTGCGGCGCGGCGCTGAGGGGCGGGAGGCAGATGGGGGGGCTCTGGCTGAGGGGAGCGGGTCCGTGCTGGGGGGGCCTTTTCGGCCGCGGTGGGCGGGAACGCCGCCCCCCATCCCTCCGGTAGCTGCTGGGGCAGGAGGCCGGCGCAGGGCGGCGGCGCTCGCCGCCTGCCCGGTGACCCTGCCGTGCCTCAGTTTACCTCTGCCGCGCCCCGGGGGCGGGGGGGGGTGGCGCCGCCGGCGGAGCGGGCGGTGTGGGGAGCGGCGCCGCGCCGCGCTCCCGGCGGTGCGTGCCGCCTTGGGCTCGGGGCCACGCCTGGGACACGCGGAGAGAGAGCGGGCAGGGCCGGTCCCCGTGGGGCTGCAGCGCTCGGCGCCCGGCCCCGGCCCCGGCCCGCCGAGAGGGGGGTTGAGCTCCTGCTGGGGGTTACCGAGGTGGAGAGGGCGTCTGGATCCCGAGGGGATTCCCGTGCGGGAGGAGAGGCCTGGCGCTGTGGAGGCCCTCCTTCCCCCGTGTTTGTACCCCCTCAGGGAGGGAGGAGGAGGACGTGGTTACGCTCTGTGAAGCGTTGAGAGGATCCGACACAAACGCCTGCATAAGCATAAGCAGATGTTACCTTGTTTTCGCCCTATGAAGTTGAACTATATTGTTATACTTGGACGAGGGCGTATATCGTAATAACTTGGAGCTGGAGTGATTAATCCATCTGTGAGGTAATTATGTGGTCGGAGGGGAAGGAAGGAAGTGTTTTGAAACTGCGTAAGGGTGCTCTAAGTTTGCCTTTTATTCCAGTCGCTTTAAGCTATGACCTGGTTGTAAAAGACTCCTGAGGATGCTCTGCCCTTAGTATAGTCTCCGAGAAGCTTCTCTTCTCATCGTAATTTTGGACCGTGTTTAACTTATAAATTTGGTTTCTGGATGGAGTCTGGAATGCAGATCATCATAACTTTAGTTAACAGCAAGCAAAGGTGGTCGTGTTACAGCTTGTTCTCTGGCATTGTGGCAGAGTGTTTTCATCGTGCCTGAGAACAATCTATAGCAACGCAGACAACTATATAAACGGACTGGCACAGCAAGCATGCTTACTGCAGCACTGCAATACATTACGTTATTGGATTTTATAGTGGTCTCCGAGATGGTGACTATTGACGTACGGCCTGTGCTGTCAAAAGCAAAAAGTACTTGGTTTAAGGGCACTTTTTCCAGAGCTTATTCTATTAATTCCCTAAAATTAATATTTGATGGTAACTTTACTTGATGATAATGCAAATCCTTTTGCAGTTCTTGATGTGTAGAAGTTTCTCTAATTAAAACTGAGCCTAACTCAAAATCCTTGCAGCAACCACCAACAGCTGTGGAAGTGGGAAAAAATAACTCTTCCTAATGTGAAAATCTTTGTGAGGAAATTATAAACAAATGTGTTGCATTTCATAATACAGGGGTGTTACTGTTAGAAATAAATTATGTGAAAAATATCTTAAAGGAAAGCTTCCACTGAAATCATTGTCCAGTGAGACGTGTCTCTAGTGATCCAGTTAATGTGTACAGTGATACAGCGAACAACTAGTTTGCTGAATCAAATTAACTGCCTAGTTTTATTTTATTAAACTTTGTATTTTTAAGGCAGTTTTGCTTTTCCAAAATAAAACAAGGAATTGCGTGTCTAAGAGTTGCTGTTGCTCTGAAAGCAAAGCAGGACAGAGTTGTATCATTCTACTGTTGGTGCATGCTATAAAGCTCTTATGTATCCTCAATTCAGCTCGTATACGAGCAGTTTCACAACTACTGTATAGAGCTGAAAATGTTAACTGTAGCCATCTTGGAAATGTAATACACGTGTTCCCCTCTGCCCCATCAGTTTTATGGCAGAGTACTGCAGAGCTTTCAGATCAAGAGCATAACTGACTTAGCAAAGCTTGCTGTTTGTTTATAAGGTGAGTGAGCTATTTAATGAGCCATGAGTTTGTATTGATCCATCAGCAGGAGTGCCCCCAGGAACTTTCTGGTCTTTGCTTGAGAGCCTGGTGTTCCAAACCTTAACACCTGCTTTCTGCTAGTTACCTTAGTGATGGTCTCTGGCATATAATGCAACTCTCCGATTTTACCTGCTTTATTAGAAATGTCTGAAAACTAGTAGGACTTCAGTGTTTAACTTTCAGGGAGAATTAAAAAAGAAAAATATTTAATTTATATAGCCAGTGTCTTGAAGTAATGGATAAGCCTTGGCGCACCTCTTCCGTAGGTCAGCTGAAAGGTTTAATGAGGAAAAGGCATTCAAATTCAAGTGTGTTAGAATGTAGGAAAAAAAGATGACAAGAACTAATTAAAATTCTTCAAGCCTGCCAGAAGAGAACAAAGCAATTAGTAGAGGCTTTTAAACTTACAGGGTAGGGTTCTTAATTTAGCTGTTCTAGATGAATTGACAGACTTCTAGTCTACTGGAGGGAAGTGGGAGAAGAGACAGATTTAGATTGCATAGAAAACAAAGGGTTTTTTTCATTACTGTTTAACAGAATAAAACAACGCCTCCCCCCCCCCCCCCCGCCCCCTGCCAAAGGAAGAAAGAAGATCTAACTTATCTGGCTGCAAGACACAAAAATATCTCTATGTAAACTGGCATAGTACCAATATAAACTAAAATTACTATAAAGTATAAACTAAAATTAATATAAAGTGTATGTTGAATTTCCTTGTACTCTGTTGAAGCAGCTCACGCTGGCTTATCAAGTTTAGCATGCTGTTTTCCTTTGGTAGGATTCACAGGCCAAATCTTACCTTCTTATTTGGTATGGGAGACCTGCGCATCTCACTCTGATCTAGAACTGAGTGTCATGGGAGTACAAGGAGGTCAGCAATGCTCTAGAGGCTACATGGCAAGAAAATAGTTTTGTATTCTCCCCAGTTTTTGGCTGAAGTGAAGGAATGCAAAACCCTGTCCTCTGTGCTATGATAAGCTGGAAGACCTTGTTGCTGTACTTCAGTATTTTTGGTAATTCCTGTGAATGACTTAGTTATCTGACTTTGCATTAGTTAGAATTTTATGGACCTGGTGCTGCAGTCGCTTGAAAGTTTATGGAATATTTGGAAGGTTCCTAGCAATTAGAAGTTTCTGAAATTGAGGAGGCAAATCCACTTTGTGTATGTAGAGTCAAGACATTCTTTTGCGCTATGCTGGCAGAAAAGGTCACCTCTTATGCTGATTTCAAAGTGCCTCATAAGCACCTCAAGTGATGCCTCTGACTTATTCATTGCAACAGTAGGGTTTTCTTAGTATGTATACTGAGCTGAAAATGGGAGGACGATATAAGAGCAATCAGTGGTGGGTTTCTTTTGATGCTTAATTAAGTTTGTTAACTGAATAATCAAGACCTTTAATCTTAAAATGGGGTTTCTCTAGAATTTTTTTCTGCAATGGATCTTCAATCCAGTTGCAGGAATGAGAACTAATTTGATTCTTATGACTGGTTGTTTTTCTTAAACCAAAAAAATCTGAATGTAGTTATTTTGTTATTCCCTCCTACGCTTGTAGGCGTGTGTTAAAAAACCTGCGTGGTAAATGGAGTGAATCTGTAATGTAAGAAACTCCATCCGTATAAACTACATTTCTCTTCCTTTCAATCTCTTTGATAGTATACTTAGAACTCAAGAAAGACTAGATGCGTTAAAAAAAAAAAAGCTGAAAAGAATGGGTAAAGTCAGAAATCACTTAAATTACATGAGGGATACTAGCAGACCTATTTCTTTAACAGGAGCCCCTTCCCAAACTCCTCTGGGGTGGTTTTGTGGGGTTTTTTTTGTTGTTGTTGTTCCCTTTTCTCTTCCTTCCATCTCCCAAGTTTAAATGCTTAAACTGCCTCATGATTTCTGGACCATTGTGAATGACCAAAATACATAATTTGCCTAGATGATGTCTGTTTTATAGCAGTTTTAGACCTTCTAAGATATGTAGAAAGCCTATAGCACAGTTGGATCTGTAGTCTGTTGGATGCTAAATTGTAAATAAACCTTCTGCTCCGATATGATCTTACCTGTGCAGTGGACGAGACAGTTGTCCTGTCTACTGAAATTCTAGTTAGTGCCTCAAGCTAAAGGGGTTCATTAAATCCACAGTTGTACTAAGGGTTAAAATATTGAAATTGGCCAGTAAAGACAGTCTCTCTGAGGCTGGTTCTGGCTATATAAACTACTCCCAGACTAAAAGAGGAACTTTTTTCCTCCTTCCTCTCAAAGAGGATAGAACGGCTTTCTGCATCCTGAGATCTGAAATGCTGACAAAGCTCATTTTCTGACAGGGTAGCCAAATATCTCTGCTATTGTGAAATTAAATCTTAGAGTTAAATTGGCGTATATCTTGGCTCCGAGAGGAACCTCTTTTTATGCCTGGCAGATATCTAACCTGAAACGGCTTGCTCCTGTCACAGATCTATGGAGGGGATGTGTTGTATTAATTCAAAGAATTCTGTTCAGGTGGAGTGGGATAAAGATCTTGCAATTTATAACTCTTACCTGTATAAAAGTAAAGGTTAGTTTAGGTCCCAGACCAAGTATTCAAATTAGAAGAGGTATAACTCACCTGTTACTATTGCTCAGCTGCTAAGATTGTGGGTAATTGGTCAAGCAGACATAACTGCAAAAATTATTTTTGATACCTAGGTATTCATTGCTTTCCCATGCTTTTTCTGTTAATTGTCCAATTAATTCCACTGATTCTACTCCCACGCAGTAGTTCAGTTCCTTTTCAGGACAGGACCTGAAGTCTGTTGAGCAAGGCATAGGTATTAACTGTGGACTTACTACTTAAGGACAAGCATGACTTCTGGTAGGTTTTCAAGAAGTCAGTCCATTTCTGTTGTAACCTCCAATTTTTATGAGGATCTGTTTGATACACCGAAGCGCAGAGCTTTGGTTGTAAGGGATTTCCATCTTGACCACTAAAAATTTGGCTTCTTGGCATTCCACTTTTCCATTCTAAACTCAACCATTGGTTATCATATTAGCTACTGTAGAAACTAGCAAATTTTTTTTTGTAGTTATGAAATGTCTGCTTTTAACTAAAAGTCAGTGGGTTTCAATTGTGTTACAGGTACAAAGTCAGTGCGTGCAGTTTTGCAGAAAGTCTGATTCTGTAATGGTTATTTTTAAAAGGCTAACCAGAGTTGTACGTCTTAATCTCCTGTTGCTTCTGGAAGACCACAGTTAGCATGGCCATTTGTTCTGGTGGCACTGTTATGACCATTCCAAGTAATCGTAGGTAACATAATGATCAAATTGACTGACAAAGGAGGCTGGCAATATTTGTGCTGAACTTGAGAATATTTTATTAGAACAGCTCTTGAAAAGTAAATACTTCATGGACATAGCAGAATTACCTGAAGTAACTTCAGATCAGAGTAGTTATTCATAACATACAAGGGAGAATGGGGAGGGGACATCAAATACGTTGAATGCTGTAAATTTCAAACAAACTTTTCTCTCTCGCTTCTCTCATTCTGCAATGTAGGGTGTTGAAGCCCCCTGGAGGAGGTTCTAGTAATCTCTTTGGGAACACAGAAGAAGTTTCTTCTTCAAGCAGGCCACACCGGATGGCATCCAATATCTTTGGAGCATCAGAAGAACCTCAAAACATTCCAAAAAGAACAAACCCTCCAGGTAAGAGCAGCCACCTCCTTCAGCACAGTTGGGCTCTGAATTGCAGCACAGAACTGGTTTCGTATTCCTAAAGTGGAACACTGTGATCTGTCTGTCTTTTTTAGTTGCATTTTTACAAATTGAGTGGGCTTGAACAATAAATCTATTCAGACTGCTGAATATATGAATATTTCGGTGATCTACATGTTCACAGACTTCTTAGCACATCATCCAAGTCTAATTCTTTTCGAGTTGAGGTCTAGGAAAAGATGAAAGGAAACTGCTTCTATTCTAAAGCTGTGTCATCAGTTAGCTGCAGCAAGTACAGCGGTGAATCTGAGATCCTCTAGTGAATTCTTGTAACAAAGGATTTCAACTAGTATCTTCAGGCAAGCAAAAGTAAGTCTCTAGGCAGTAGGGTCCTAGAAGTCTTTGAACTCATATCTTTTTAAAATTTTTTTAATATAGTGTGGTAAAACTAAGTCATCTAGAAAAAAATGTAACAACTGCCTTGCAGGGGGAAAAGAAAGCGGTATTTTTGAGGATTCTAGTTCTGCTCAGCCTCGTCCACGCATGAATCCACCTGGTGGGAAGACAAGTGATATCTTTGGATCTCCTGTATCTACCAGCGTTGTGCGAGCACACCCAAACAAGCCTAAGGTATTTGTACTTCTTTCGCTGTCAAACCAAGAAGCTAGCAGCTCAGTGAGTTGCCTTACAGTCTTGTCACAATGCAATGCCGGTATTCTTTTTAAGATGACAGACCTGAATTATGCATAGGGTGACTTCAAATTAGACAGTTATTCCTGAAGTCTCTTTCTGATAGCTTGTTATCTTTGGTATATCAGATCTCAGCATGCTCTGTAGTTTGCAGTCAAACTATTAATTAGACTATGGATGTGTATTCAAAAAAAAAAAAAATGCTTCTGAAGCCTTTGGTCTTCCTTGTAAGTGAGGTACAGCTGGAGTTCTTGGCACACAGTCAAGAGGCATTTAAGCTAGATAGGGAGGAGACACTTGTCTTTATTCTGCCGTTTGGCAGAGGTGATCTTGATACCAATTCTGGAAAGTCGGTGAACACCAGTGAGCTACAGTCATAAATCTTCATGAGGCCTGGCTGTGCCTTTCACCTCTCTTAAATATATGTATCTCCATTCAGCATGAAAGCACTTTAGCACGAGACTAAGCTTAAGTGATCAACAGCTAACTCAAGATCGGCTCTGAGTGTCAGGTCCAGCATGCACTTGATTTTGTGATGTCAGACAAAAGCGTGTCTTGCTATATGAGTTGTCATTTTTTGCTCTTAAAGCTGGGATGTGTAATAGTTGGAGAGGCTTGTAGTTATGACCAAATCTGGTTTTGGATAAAAGGAGGATACATTGCCAATTACTTTATTTCTGTATTTAAATGCTCTATATTTGGATTTACAGCCTGCTGCCTTACTCTAAGTAGATACTATTAAGTGAGCAGCTACTGTTTTGGCAATGCTTTTGACATGTCGGATAGCCTGGAAACTTAACATCCCATGAAACACGGCTCGTTGTCTTTGTGCTGAAAAAGTAGTAGTAGTAAATAAAAAACCAGTCCCCCCTGGGCTGCAACCCCGACCCACACCCTGTGGGTGTCGGGCCTCTGAGGAGCCCCTTGCTCCCTCTGCACATCCACCCGTAGTCTCTCAGCACGTACGGAGACCGCAGTCCCTTTCGGACAGGGACCGTCTCTTCGTTTTGCACCTCTCCAGCGCGAAGCAGTGACGCCCTGCTCCTTCAGATGGGCTCCTTGCTGCTGTCCACTTCACCTACCAAATCAAGAGATGGTGACGTTGCATGCCATCCGACACCGTGTTTTATTCCACTGCATCCTGGTGAATTAATACTTGTGCGTTTAAAAAGAGGTGGATGTTCTCGGGTGGCTGTGGACAGGGAGTGTTAGTTTGTGGTCTGTGTTAGCTGCTCTTGTGAGGCCAGCAACATTTTTGTAGGCCACTAGAGGAGTCCAGTGTGCACGTGTCCCCTGCCAGGCCCAAGCAGGAGGCTTGGAGCAGCGAAGGGCAGCGTGGTGCCCTTTCCCCTGGAGCGAGGGGCTCTGCCCTCAGCCCACCAGAGATCATTGCTTGGTCTCCTGCTCTCGGCTCTCTCCTCACGAACCGGAGGGCTGGCTCCTGGCCGTGCCACAGCTTTCTTCATCTCAGGGAGCCCCACGGTCAGCGCTGAGGCTGTGCGGCTGCTATCAGCCTTCAGCCCTGCACTGGGGCATCGGACATGGCGCGGGGCGAGGCACGGCAGGGGCTTGGCGTCTCACCCAGCCTTTCTCTCTGCTTGCAGCCCAGCTACCCGCTCCCCAGCCCTGCTGGCACTTCAGTAGTGGGGACCAGGGGAAAGAGCTTTCCTGGCCGGGGCAATGGGAGAGTTGGGTGCAGAAATGCTTTCTAGGTTGGTGCTGGGAGCCCCTGAGGAGGAAGCAGCATGTCCAAAGGTGCCTGATCCTCCCCTGCCCATCAGGAGACCCTGCTGCTCCTCAGGGGTGGCAGTGCCCAAGGAGGCGCCATTGGCTGCCTGCTGCCCGCCCTGGCAGGCCCTGGGATGCACAGCAAGGCACTGGGAGGTCCCTGGGTGCCATGAGAAAGGCACAGCAATTCAGCAGTGTAAAATGGAAATGGTATATTTCTATGTAGGCAAAGTCAGGTCCCCGCAAAATCAGGGCTTTTCAGGAAAAAATAGCCTGCAGAGCATTAACAGACTGACCCAATCTCATGGAGCGCCGTTAAGCCTGCCTGGGCTCTGGAAGCGTCACTGCCACCGCCTGCATGGAGTCCCTGCGGAGCCCAGGCAGGGTGCCCAAAAGCCAGCAGTTCCGAGCTGCCTTCCCTCCTACTGCACAGCCCGCTCTCAGGCCCCCTGTTGCATGCATTGTGGCAACCCAGGTGTCTGGAGAGGAGTTTTCGGAGGTGTTCCCATCTCACCTCAGCTCCACCCTGCCTTTCTAACCAGGAGGTGTCGAACAAAAGGCTTGGGAGCCCGAGCAGAGCTTTGGCAGAGTCAAGCTACCCAGCTGAAAAGCTGCCCTCCCCCATAACGGTTCCTGCCTGGGGTTTCATTGGCCCTGCGGCACACGGTGGTGCCTGCACAGCTCTGGGTACCCCTGACAGCGCTGGCCTGGGCGCCCCACTGTGCGAGTCCACGGATGCTTCCCCCTGCAGCTCTGCTCCCCTGGGTGCCCAGCACTACTCTTCCTTCTCCTCCTCCTCCTCCTCCTCTGCCTGTCCTCTCCCCCCGAGGAAAATCCCCTCCTCAGCAGGGACGTGCAGCCGCAGCAGGGCAGACTGCCAGAGACCAGGAGGCACACGGGCCACAAAGAGCAGGGCTGCAGCCAAGCCGGTACAGCAAAGCCTTGGGAGAGGGCTGCCCGTGGAGCAGGACTGAAGCTCCAGCCCTCTTCCCTGCAGTGGCCTTTCCCTGCCCCACCAAAGCTCACCCACTGTCGAGTGCACATTTCACAGCCACCGAGGAAAGACCCACAGTGTCAGACCCAGTGGTTTGCAGATGGGGCTTTACTGAACAGAAGGAAGCGTTGGTGATAACAGCCTGGCTGGCCGGCACTGGCGCTTGTCATGCTGGAGGAGGCTCTTGCTGGACATCTCTCTCAGGAGCCTCTGTGCCCGAGAGGCTCTCCTGGCACTCGCCGATGTGGACTAGATCTGCTCCCCAGAGCTGCGGAGTTGAAAACAAAGCTCTGTAGTCTTGTATGCACAGGGAGGTGCAGAGCAACTCTACAAGTCTAGTCAGGACACACGTGGTGGGATCTGCTTCTGTCTGGAGAGAGCAGGCCCGTAGTCCTGTAATGCAATCCCAGCCTGCTGCTCTCCACGCCACGAGGGCTGTCAGGAAAAGACCCTCTTTGCCCAGGGGCTGCGGGGAGTCAAAGGAAGAAAGGGCACTGCCGGCCAGGGCCAAACACTGGGCATGTTTGGAGATCCTTACCTGAGGGACGACTCCTCACCACCACGGCAATGGGCTCTTCCCTCTACCTTCTCAAGGAGGCGGGTCGCTGCTCCTCGCAAAGCCCAGTAGGTCCATGGGGAAAGGCTCCTACCGCAGCAAGGACAAAGTCTCACATCTCAACCGAGACCCTCCTGCCTCTCCCCTCTCCCAGTTGCCCCCACCCCCATGGTCCCATTCAACCTCACAGCCCCCTCGGTGCCGGCTGTGCTTGGGGCTGCAGAGCGGCACCTGGCATCGGGGACTGACCCGTGCCATTGCCATGGCACAAGAAAGGAGAGGATGCTGTCTGTATCCAGCCCCGAGGCTCTGGGATTTGCTTCCCCCACCCACAGCTGGGTCACCAGCCCCCAGCTGGCCCAGGTCTGGCCTGAAGCTGGCCCACACTCACCTTTTCAGAGGTGAGGACCCTGAAAGGCAAAGACTCAACTTGTCCTCTGGGCTCTCCTCATCCTCCACGGATGGCTCTTTTCTGCCCTCTCCCCACCACTCTGGAGTGTCACGAATGCAGGAGCCCTGCACAGAGAGAGAGGGGTGAGCACGGGAGATGTTGCTGGGCAGCAGAGAAGGTGCCTCGAGCTGGTACGGCCCCACACAGGACAGTCAGCCCCCACGCTCCTAGGGCTCAGGGACCTTCCCACCTTGGCCCCCCCGCAGGAGAGGAATGCTCCTTTCCTAATTGTTTTTCACTGCCTGCAGTACCTGGGCCTCCCATTGCTCTCGCTCTTCTTTCCAAGCCTTCGGGGGTGCCACTTTTGCCCTTGCCTTCTGCTGGTACTTCTTGCGCAAGGAGTCCCAGAGCTTGCGTCGTTCCTCCTCCGTGCACACGCGGGGCTGTGCCTGCAGGGCCATGGCAATGCAGCAGCAGGCAGTGTTAGTCTCCCCGGCGGAGGGCTGCGGGGATTTTAGGTCTCCCCCTCCCTCCTGCCCCTTCTTTTCAGCCTCTCCGTCAGCCCTGCTTTGCTCGCAGTCCTCACAGGCCTGACCACAGAGCCTTTCTGCAATGACCCCTGAGCCAAGTGACCATGGGGCTGAAAGCAACCCAGCTGCTTGCGATCCCAGACAAGCCTGGCAGTGCCGTCGCCATTACAAACACCACCAAATCAAGTCTTTGGCTGTTTCTGGGGATGACAGAAGTGAAGGCTGTCTTCTAAATGGACAGAACGACCTACTGCCTCTTGAGAAATTCTCGGGAGAAGTGCTTCAGCCTTCAGCTAAGCAGACGGCAAGGCGTCTTGTAAGGCATGACATCCGTAGAACTATGCTTTTCTACAGGTGGATACGACACAGTCCCTCCAGGAGCCCATACCACGTACCGGTCCTGCCCTCCTCTTCCCTGGCCTAGCAGGGGGTGCAGGTTGGGGTGCAGCTTCCCGCAGTTGTTGGCTGCTGCGTGCCTCTTTCCCCGACTGACGCCACTGCAGCACTGCCAGCTCGCTGCAGACACACAGCGGGAGGAGGTGGTGTGAGCACAGGGGGACTGCTCTCCAGCCGGGGCTCCCAAGCTGGAGCTTGCAGAAGGCAGCTCTGCCGAGAGGCCGATGCCAGGAAAGCACCTCTCTCCCCTGGTGCTGCGGGGGGCGGGAGGAAGGGCACTGCGGGAGAGGAAGCACTGCCCGTGTCTGGAGAGATTTACCACTTGAGCTTGTCCTGCAGATCCATCTGGTCATCCCTCTGCCCCCTGCCATTGCGGGCGACCTGCCCCAGGATGCACGTCACCACCTCCCGCAGGGCCCGGTGTGTCCGTGGGGAAAGGCTCCTGCAACAGCAAGGACAAAGTCTCTCTGACCCTTCAGCCGTGACCCTCCTGCCTCTTCCCGCACCCAGCCCCACACATACGTGGCCCCATTCGGCCCCACAGCCCCTTTGAGGCAGGAGGAGTTGCAAGCCCCGGCTTTGGCCCCTGCCATCGGGCTCTAACCCAGCTCCTTCCCGTGGCTGGAGAAATCCCCGGGCGCTCTGTGCAGCCCCGTGGCTCAGCGGTTGGCTTCCTCGACCCACCACCGGTGGCTCACCACCACCCCACTGCCCCAGGCCTTGGCTGGAGCTGGAGCACTCTTACCGCTTAGGGGGGACAGCGTCATCCTCGTGGACTGTGGGTGGCTCTTCTCTGGCCTCTTCCCACTCCCCCATCATCGTCTCCAGGAGGTCGGGGCTGGAATCCCCCGTCTCCGTGCTAGTCGGGGGGCTGACTGACGATTGCTCAGAGGAACTGGATTCCTGCGCAGGAAGAGACTCTCATACAACAGCCCCGCACCCGGAGGGTGCTGCTTCCCAGCATGCAGACCCCCTGACCACTTCTGGCAGGGACGCTAGCGGGATGGGGAAAACCAGGAGACGGACCTCAGCACTCCCTTGGGGTGACGCCTGAGTGTCACCAGGGTTTCACTACAACGCCCTGTCACCCCTCTTGCTCGGGAAAGGCAGCAGTCACCCGCCCAGCTCTGCTGCAGCAACGCTCCTATGACGGCTTGGGTGCTAGAGGTACCTTGCAATCTCAGCCCCCCTGGAGGAGAAAGTGCTCTTTTTCTGCAGGAATTCAAAGTACCTGGCTCCTCTGCGTCTCCTCTTGTCTCTTAGCCTTCGCTTTGGGCGTCCCCTTTTCTCTCTTAGCCTTCGCTTTGGTCGCTGGCGGGGTTTGCCGTTTACTTTTTTGGTCTTCCGCCAGCTCTGTTTTCTTCTTTTCCTTTTCAGCCAAGTATTTCTGGATGTGTTCTGGAAGCTTCTCCTTCCTCTTTGAGTGTTTATTCTGGAGGGAGACCAAAAGGCAACAGCAGGCAGCTTAGTCTGCCCTGCAGAGGGCTGAGCTGTTTTCATTCCTACCCTCCCTTCTGCCCCTTCTCTTCTGCCTCTCTGTCCACGCTGGTTTGCTCCCAGGTTCCTGCAGGCTCCACCAAAGAGCCTGTCTGTAATGACCAGGGAGGTAAGCGACCACCAGGCTAAAAACCACCTGGCAGCTGGCTATCCCAGACAAGCCCTGCAGTCACGTTGCCGACAGAAACATCCACAAGTAAGGTCTTTGGGTGTGTTTCATGCGGCTAATGGAAGTGAAATGGCAGAGTAACCCGCCTCTCTTCAAGTAAGCACCAAAGCAACTAGTCAGTGGTCCCGTGAGCACAGAGTGAAGGATCTTGTGAGAATCGGCGTGCATGGAGCGGCGCTTCTTTACAGTCCAGTACCACACGCTCACTGCAGCAGCCCATGTCAGGTACCTTTTCTTTCCTCTCAATAGTTCTGGCAACGAAGTCTACTGTTCTGGGTTTGACCGGAGGAATTAGTTTCTCTTTCTCCTCCTTTTCCTTCAAGGACCTCCCCTGGATGGCCGGTAGCTGCCTGCAAAGACACAACAGGGTGCGTTGGCAGGAGCGCAGGAGGAGCTGGTTCTGCATCTTGTGCTTCCAAGTGGCGCACCTCCTTCTGCAGCAGAATGCGCTCTACTTGCCTCCTTGTGATCAAGTCCACAGAGACAGAGAAGACCCCAAGCTGTCAGACTCACATGTGCCCAACAGCCCCACTAAAACTCAGGATGCCCAGGTCTAGGCCCTCTCTTGCTGGAGCAACGAGAGGAACAGGGTCCCATGCTCGGAGGTACCGCTACGCCCTCCGGGTCAGGGCACTGAAGTCTGCTCAGTGGTCCGAAATACAGAGCGCTCACAGGCTGTACGAGCACATTGGGCGCCGGGGACGCAGTGTCAAAAGGAGGAGGACACGACCCCGTGAGAAAAGCAATCCTGCTGCTGAGCTCTCTTTGGCCCTTCTCTTTTGCAGGCCATAAGACAGGCGTGAGCATAGAAGAGGCTTCTGGTTAATCGGAGGGATCCTCTGCAGTAACTAACTGCAGAGCACTGTTCTCAGCAAACAGAAAGGTCGGGGTCATTTCCGTCTGAAGGGAAAGCCAGAAAGACCTTCCGCTCCTGGAATGAGCATTTGCAGTTAGTTACTCAACAGATCTGCACACCAGGAGGAGCACAGAAAGAAATGGTGCTGCCGGCAGAGTCTCCCAAGAAGCTAGAAGATGCTTGCCATGCACCAAGAAACCATTAGTTAGTAGGACGTGGGATAACCGCACTTGGAGTTCGTCTAGCCTCTGTGTCCAGGAGAAACATCGCACTCCCACCGAGACGAGAGCACGGGGTCACCCTCATCCATTTTTGCAAGTGTCTCACCTGGCACGAGGCTCACTCCCCTCAGCTTTCTGACCCTGCTCTGACTTTACAGTCATCGCGGGTAACCGCTTTGGAGAAAGCCTTGCTCGACGAAGGAGACGCTGCTCGGCAAGATCCTCTAGAAACAGGAAAAGAGACGATTCTTCAGGACAGTATCTTGGTGTTGTTCTGGGAACTGGGTGCCTATTGTGTCGCAGTTCCAACGAGAGTGACGTGCAGGTCTGCTCAAGCCTGTGGTAACCCTGATGCAGGTGGCCCTTTTCATCCCTTTGGATGAAAGCCATGTTTCCTGGGAGGTCTTAGGCCTTTTCCGACACTGTTTTTTTGTCCAGCTCCTCATGCCTACAGTGCACCATTATCGCCTGGGGAAAACTGTTTTGACGGCTTTCTCTCAGGCATGTGCTGAAATGGCGGGCTCCCTGGGAGATGCTGGTGGTCTCCAAGAGTCATTCTGGGGAGGGGAATCATTTAGCACAAGAGGAGCCGGCTCTTGGATTTCTGGACTGGTCCCACGCGCACAGGTTTGCTGCTGGGGCACGTTCACACCAAAGGCATTGCTTCGGAGACATTTGAGAATATGGTGGGAAGAAGCAAGGTTAGAGCGTTGCACTGTTTGCAGCACAGGCTGGGGAGTGGAGGCCACTGGGAAGGTGTCCTTCCGCAGCCCCAGCGGCCATTTGTGGTGCAGGGCTGTCCTGAGACCTTGTTCCGCAGTGGGTCACTGGAGCTTTACCATAATGGGTACAGAGAGTGACAGGAGGTGCCTCTCCCTCTTCCAGGCATCCTGGGGTAACCTAGGCTCTAATCCCCTCCGGACGCGGAGGAAGGAAAACCTACAGCCCCCTGCCAGCAACCCAGCGGTCCCTTATCTTTCTTTCCACTGCCATCACCTTTTCCCCAGCCCTGCTCTGGGGCGGCCTTCACATGTCCCGTCAGGTCTGCTTTCGCTGTTGGCATTTGAGGCACCGTCTCAAGCTTGTACCTGGAAAGAGGAAGAAGGCACCAGCCTGAAGGACAGACACCGCATTGTTTCCCAAGCAGCCCATCCCGGAGGACCAGAGGAGGAACTCCAGTGCCTGGAGGGGCAGGCGAGGCCCCGTCAGCCTGTGCCGGTGTTCTTCCATCCTTCCCGTGAGAATGGTCGTCCTCCCACAAAGCCCCCTTGCTGCTTCTGGGGAAAATGATTCCTCTCTCACTCACAGTGCGCATGGAGAGCAGACTGCTCTCTAGTGCGCTGATCATCCAACACCCTTTTGAATTCTGATCTTGTCCTCCAAGTTTCTTGCAGAGCCTCGCAGATTAATGCCTTTGCAGCTATAAGGAGTCACCTCCCTCCCCTCAGTCGTCGATGGCACTGCACAGCAACATTGGCACGAGACAGAGCTCTGGAGGACCCCACCAGATGCAAGCTCCTGTTTGGACAAGTAACCACCCCTCTACCCCTTGGCCCCAAGCAGAAGGCAGTCTCACGCACAGGAAAGAAAAAGGACAGGAGAAACCTGGTGGAAAAAGTTGTCTAAATGCCCCTCTAGGTTCACAGTAGGACAGACGCATAAAGCATTGTCCCTGTCCCATGTGCCTCCAAATGAAGTCAAACTGAACAAGAGCAAGCAGGGAGTTCCCTGCCAACAAGGCCTCTGAAACACTCGGTCCTCAATGCCGTCACGAGTACAGTTCTCAGCGCCTGGCAAGGCAGCCCTCCCAAGCACGAGCTGAGAAGCTGCTCGCTTGCTCAGCCAAGGGCTGCAGGAGCAAACATACCCTGGTAGGATGATAACACGTCCAGAAGAGGTCTGGGAAGCAGCAGTGTCATGGCGTGAGATGACCGAGTCCCTCATCTCTGGCATCTGCAATGAGGATGGAGACAGGTGACGGGAGATGGGGACACTGGGAAGGGCTGGCTGCTCAGTCCACCATAGACCAATGCAAGCAAAGAGCCAGAGCAGCCCAAGGGCTCTGGCCTCAGCAAGCCTTGCTCTGCCTGTGCCTCTGCTCCCTACCCCGAGAGTGGGGCAAGCAGCGCTCCCCACCATCAAGGCTGGCCTTTTGTCACAAAGCGAGGCCCCTCTGGGGGTGTCTCTTGCAAAGCCAGACCATTGCACGCAAAGGGAGTGCTCTACAGAGCGCCTGCTGTACTGTAGACCACGAGGAGCCCAAGTGGCTGAACAAGGCATGGCAGGCCAGGAGAAAGCAGCCCCCCAGCCCCCAGAACGCATTTCAGAAGAACCAGGAGTGGCGCTGGGAAAATGAAAACCCTACCTCGAGAACAGCTTGCAACATCTTGCCGGTCCCGTTCAGCCTTTTCAAAAAGTCAGTGTAAAATCTCATTTTTACGTCTTTTCCCTCGATGATCAGCATGCCCACGTCCCTCCAAACGAGGGCAACGTTCCTCCTGTTCTCTAGGCAGACACGGAAAAGACGCATGGTCCTGTCCATGCAAAGCTGCACCGTGCTCTCAGAGACAGCGTTGTCTGAGGCTATCCGAGCGTACGGCAGTTGCTCAAAATGTTGATGACCTGAAAAACAAGAGAAGAGGAACACATGAACTTGCAGAGCTGCTGAGCAGGCTACAATCAAAGGCCTGCAGCTTCCAGGCCCTCAGGCAACGCATTGCTACTGAGTTGTCCAGCTGGTACAGCGCCTCTGAGGAGAAGCTCGGGTCGCCCCTTCCTGTTGGAAGTGGAAAGTGAGGTGCGGAGTGGACAGCTATGGTTTCTCTGATACAGAAAGGGAAAGAAAGAGTCTCAGGCGCTTGGCAGGAAGAAGAGCCATGACTGCAGGACAAGGTGGGGAGACAGGCGCCAGGTCCCACGGCAAGCTGGAGGGTGCCAGGCCATCAGAGCCGTGCCCACACGCGGTGCTCTCTTTGTCGTTAGAGAGAAACGAACCCCAAACACAGACCCAAGCTCTTGGTGCCCCCCAGGGTCCTACGACGGCTGCTGCAATGGCAGCAGCGACTAGAAAGCACAGGCATCGTGGTCACTTGGGTTTTGGAACAAACCGTCTTTCCTCCCTGGGTTTCCCCTGCTTTTCCCCCTTGCAAAGAGGCTGTGAGAGCCGGGAAGAGCCCTGGCATTTGCCTGTACGAGGCCTAGTGCAGCAGAAAGAGGGAGCAAGAGTTGAAACGCCATGTAATGAGAAGACACAGCACCAATAAAACTGGAAGGAAACCTGTTGTTGAAGCAGGTCAAAGAGAGCGTGCTGTCATGCTGCATCACCAGAGGACGCTCTGGTGATTATTTAAAACAAATAGGTAGGCAGGGTCCTTTTCACAGCAGGCTGGTTTTGTCGAGCTGAAGCTGCTCTCAGGACTGCAGCGGGAGTTTGGTACTCCGCTCAGTCACCTCTGGAGAGCAGAGCACACCTCCCCACTCTGCTCAGGGGCAAGCGCCGCTTACAGTCTTTCTGCTTACCAGGAACGTCTATGTAACTATATCGGAGGTCATGATCCCGCGCAATAGCGTTTGCAAGATGAAACACGGGTCTCTCCACAACCACCAGATCCTTCTCCGTGCTGGCTACTCGCTCTCTGACAACCACAAAAGTCCCAAGTCCAGGAATGCGGACAGCCTGAAAGAGGTGAGATGGTGGATCAGAAGAAGTCTTGGAGGGACAGACGGATGACTTGTCAGAGAACGGTGATGGTGCTTCGTGCCCCGCCCAGGCCTGAGGTACGAAGGAGCAAGGTGGGCTCTTTGGAAACCTTGGGAGAAGAGAAACAGGGTCTGCGCTTTTCCCTCTCACTGCCCTTCGCCCATGAAGAACCAGATAGTTCAGGAAAAGTTGACAAACATCCTTTGGCTCGACAAGATAAAAGGCGGGGGGGATCCCACACTTGGAATAAAGCCTCGAGTGTCCCAGGCTTCTGTTTTGTCATGCAACTCTGACCGTGGGGACTCCAGAAGCCCCAGAAAAAGCCCAGCCCTTTTTCCGACGCTAGGCCTTATTGTACATCTGAATGGACAGAGGAGGTGGTCCGTCGCACATCTGTGCATTGCAGTGTCGTGCTGGAGCATTGTTCCTGCTTTCAAAGGAGGGCAAGAACAATTGCACTCCATGGCAAAGGGCTGTCAGGACTTCATCAACCTTCATTGGGATGTGAGGGGAGGAGGAGGAGGTAAGTCCCACCTGGTGGAGGGCCAACTGTTGTCTGAGGTAACATGATGCGCTGGCCCAAATATTTGCGAACTCTGGAAAAACAAGGGAAAGACATGTCATGCTCCGAGGCAGCAACCTCAAAACCATTCAGCCCACTCCTGTCCAAGGACCGATGCATTTCTAACACAAGCATTTTGGATGGTCTCTTTAGAGCCCGGCAAGAACCAAAGGACACCTCAGCCTGCCTCCAAGAGAGCTCCTTTGCTTTCAGGTGCAGCTCTCCAGGGTGTGACCCACTGCCACGGGAAACCTCAGTGGATTGCCACGCCAGTGAGGGCACGGTCTTGGAGGCTCAGGGCAGGCCCTGGTGTCCCCCCAGCAGGGGCCAGCTTCCCTGTGTCGCATCTCCGAACACACCGACTCCGCACGGTTCACGAACACCTTCAGCTCTTCCAGTCGGACATGAGCTCAGGGTGGGCAATGCCCACCACCAGGCAAGGAGCAGCCCTTTGGGGCCAGGGACTTCTGCCTGGGGTGCCCCAGGAAGGCAGGGGCTGCGTCAGGAAGAGAACCGGGAGCCCTGGCTGCCAAATCAGCCCCTCAGTCCTTAGGGGGATGGTCAAGCAGGTCCCTCCTTGCAGTCACCGGTCCCGAGCAGCCACCCCCACAGCCCTTGGGGTTTCCATGCCTGGTTTCAGAGATGTCCTTGACCAGCCACCACTCCTGAAATTGGGTCTGAAGGCCTTACCGGAACTCTTGAGCTTCCCAGTTGTTGGAGACAAGTGAGGCCGCACGAAGAGGACGTTTGCCATCTTAGTTCCACCCTTGCTCCAGGTCAACAACTGCAGCAGGTGGCTGGCCGATGGCTTTCTTGCTTCCTGCAAAAAGGCTCCTCGTCCTCTCTGCTCTCCGCCTCCTCCTCCGCCCTTCACCACCCCCAGTGCTGCTGTGCTGCCTCTCTCTGCCTTCTCCTCCTCACTGCAGAGCAGCTCCTCCAGAGCAGAGAGGTGGCGAGAGCAGCCCCCAGCACCTGGAGTCCCCTCAGCCTCGCCGGGGTGTGTGGGGCGGATGCTGGTCACGATGGGGAATGGGGGCTGTCACCACTGTGACCCCAGACCGTGTCACAGAGGGGCTGCACACACTCGCCTCCCCCTCCCCACCCACCCAGGCCCTGCCACCCCATCACCCCTCTTCGGTTCCCCCAACAGAGATGTTCCCTCTCTGGCTGCCTGTCCTGGTTTCGGCAGGGATAGAGTTAATTTCCTTCCTAGGAGCTGGTACAGTGCTGTGTTTTGGATTTAGGATGAGAACAAAGTTGGTAACACACCGATGTTTTAGTTGTTGCTAGGTAGTGCTTACACTAGTCAAGGACTTTTTAATTTCCCATGCTCTACCCACTGAGAAGGCTGGAGGTGCACAAGAAGCTGGGAGGGGGCACAGCCAAACTGGCCAAACATTCCATACCATGTGGCGTCATGCTCAGTACATGAACTGGGGAAAGCTGGCCGGGGGGGCCGCTGCTGGGGACTGGCTGGGCATTGGTTGGCAGGTGGTGAGCAATTGCGCTGTGCACCACTTGCTTTGTGTATTATTATTATTATTATTACATTATTATTATTTTATTCCAATTATTAAACTGTTTTTATCTTAACCCACAAGTTTTTCTCACTTGTGCTTTTCCAATTCTCTCCCCCATCCCGCCAGGGATGGGGGGGAGGAGTGAGCAAGCGGCTGTGTGGTGCTCAGTTGCCGACTGAGGTTAAACCACGACATTTAGCTACTTTGTTTTGACAAAGAGAACCGTATGTCTCCTTAGTATTTCTTTTTTTTGGTATCACTGCAGTGGGCAGGGGCTTCAGGGAGCTGCCTCCACCTCACTGTCTCCTGTCCAGGAGGGGTTTCCCCAGGCTGGAGCTCGCCCCTGCCACGTCCCCACATGGGGACACCGGGCTGTAAGTGCTTATGGGCTTCCTTCTACCCTTCCCTGCTTCCTCCTGCCTCTCTTACCCAACATGTCTGCAGCGGGGAGCAGCGGGCTCCCCTGACTGGCGAAGCTTTGGCAGGCGATGGCTGCTCACACCTGCTTTGGAGCTGGCTGGAACTGTCTCCAACTGGCCCCGGCAGCACCTGACCCGCTCCCACGCGGGTCCCGCTGCAGCTCCCGCTGCTCTCCCCTTGCCATCCACGCCCAGCACAGAGCACCCTTGCCCCCGCAAAACACGTGTTTAAGGACCCTTGGGACATGCATCCATTACAAATGCTGCCTTTAGCGTCCTCACAGTGGAAATGAACTGCACCCCTCTGCCCTCAGAGCAGACCACAGGGGTTACTCCTAACGGTGGGGCACATATATTGCTGAAATCCCCCCCTTGCAAACCCGGCTGAGGGGCTCAATGTTGTCACAGCCCTGAAGTTCATCAGCCCCCTTGACACTTTCTCTAGTGTTGGCCCTACTATTGCACTGTCAGCATCATCCGTGATGCTGATCTCACCTCTGTTTCCCAGCATATACCTGTCCAAGTATGACAAGCGTAGGTCACTCCTTGACCATCTGGGCATCCCACCACCTCATCAGGCATTGCCCGAGGGGCATTACCTGTCTGTTACAGCATCCAGGAACAGCCAAGAGCTGTGACAAACCGAGGTGCTAAGGGAGAACCTGTCTGTGCCCAATTTACTTAAAAAAGAATGATAACTTTTCTTTTTAGATCCATTCCAAATCTCCTGGTGAGACTGCACCATTGCCAAGAATACAGTCAGCAAGGTTTGTAAGAAGAAGGAATACATTAGACTGGGAGAGCTTATGTAGTCTGGGATTTTGGCCTTTTTTTTTCTAGCCACTTCAGTCCATCTAATAAAACCTGGCTGCTTCTTTGTAGTAGTAGTAGTAGTATTACTGCAAACAAGTTCAAAACTAGAAACATAAAAGTGTATCTGGCTGTACAAGTAGTGCAGTGGTGCAACATGTAACCTTGAGGGCACCTGGTCTCACCCAGAAAAATCGTGGTCCTGAGCTGGGAGCCTAGGCTTCCTCTGTGATGCATGAAAATCAGACACCCAAGATGATACCGACGCATGCAGAGCAGGAATCAGCCACGAGAAACACTGCAAAACAAGTGGGTCTGCTCTTGTCTTGGCCTTAAACAATTTATTCTGGGTTTCACAAGTCTGAGTCTTCCCCTTCAAGCGCTCTCCAAGTCAGTGAAGGAGAGACTATTATATAAAGCGCATCTAAGGAGACAGATGCAGTAACTTTCTTTTCTCTAGTAGCTCAGTATTTAAAATTCTCACCAAGATAACAAAAAGCTAGGATCATTTTCTTCCTCTGCCTGAGAGGTTATAAATCTGTATCTCTCACCTCTTGCAAACAGTCTAACAATCAGATCAATTCAGAAGGGAGGACCCTTACTGCCTCTCCTTGAAAAGGCTTCAATTTGCAGGAAATTATAACAAATGCATTTGTCCCAATAGAAGGGGACAGTTTGCTATCAGAACGCTTCCCTGCATGGAAAAGAAGACCTGGATTTCTGTCCTTCAATATCCTGCAATACCGGTTTAATATAAACTATATAAACTATAATTGAAACAGTGCCTGAAACTGATGTGGTAGGTATGCTGTGAGGTCGCCCCTTTACGTCTGGCTGTGCAGCTGAGGGAAGGAGTGAAAAGCCAGGTCCCTGGCTCACATTTAGTCTGGGATGCTTATTTGCACCGTACTGTCAAACCTTAGGCAGCTGCAGGCAGAGGTATGGTTTAGGCGCCTTTGGAATTAGGTATCCTGGTGCTTCAAAAGGCTGTTGAGCGGTGAATGTAAATTTTATTTCTATGTAGTATTTCACTTAGGTGCCAACATACCTACTTGCATCATCTCTTGAACCACAGTAGATGTTCCAGTTTCTTCAGCATCTTCACCCGAAGTGTGAAATCCTGACTCTGCTGAATTGCAAAATTCCCCTGGTTTTAACAGGGCTGAGAATTTACCTCTGAAGCAGAAAGAATGAGGAATAATGAGTAAGAAAGAATGAGCATCAATTTGAGGAACAAGAATAAAAGCATCAGTGAAGACAGACTGGGCCGTTCCTTTTTCAGATCAGCTGAATTATGAAATTTATCTCCCTCTGTAAGTTAGCTCTACGCACAGCTCCATGGGCTTCATCATTTCTGCTTAAGCCATCCCAAGTATTCTGCTGACTTCTAGTCACATTGTCAAAATCCAAACAAAAATAGCAAATAAAATATTCAAATTAAAACAATATTGAGAAATGCAGCAAAGTTGATCAAGACACTTACTTACTTACTGAATGAGTTAATTTTTACAGGGAGAGAATGAGTAGGTCAGAATGCTTCGCACTATACAGCAAACATGAGAAGGCTGAACAAAGGCATACTGTATAATAAAGGATGGCATATAGGATATATAAAGGATATAGATATTTCCCCTTCCCTAAAACAAAACAAGATAGTTTAAAACCAGCATGCTGAATACACACACAGGCATACACGCACAGTTGTTCTGTGGAACTCTGCCAAATGTTCAGGCACTTATTTAAAACAACTTGTTTAAAAACAAGAGAATAAACCAAAAGATTTCTATTAGAAGAACAATGAAGAGATCCACAAGTTGCATTAAAGGAGATTAACAAGCAAACCTCAAACTCCTTCTGTGTGTGGGACATACAGACTCATACACAAATAGTCACTCATGCAGAAATAGTCACTAAATGCCTGAAGGCCCCTGCTGGAGAGGTTACTGATAACTGTCCACTACAGAGACTCCTCTGAGGCCTCTGGTGGTGCCAGGTAGTGCCAGGGACAGGCTGTTGGACCAGACGGACCCCATGTTTGATGTGCTATGGCAGCTCCTGCATACTTGGAGCTAAGCACTGACACTGATATGAAAGGCCCGTGGGGACGTTAGTTGGCTGTTTTGACAGAAGTACCAGTTTTTAGACGTGTCAGAGTGTGCACCTGAGAATGGGACAAACAACGGTTGACATCCTTGAGGGCTCATTAAAAGGGCTCAGTACTTTTCGAGTTAAGCTTTTTGTATTTTCCACTGACAATGCAGCTTCAAATGCTACTGTCTAAACTGAGAAATATCAATCCAAGCATAGCAAATATGTGCTCTCTCATTGCTTAGCAGTGATTTGGGGATCCAGGTCAATCATTACTAGTCAGAAAAAAACAGTTTAACATGTCTATTGCTGCTTTTCTCCCAGTGCACAGGCAAATTTCTTAAAGATCATGTTACATTTTTGCTTGGGTATAGGATACTAGAAAAAAGAAATCTATTACAAGGTAACTGAACCCATAGGTGAATAACATAGATGTTTGGATGTAAAATGTCCAATAATGATTGCCAGAGTGAAACTTCTGTGTCAGCATCTACAAAATTAATTACGAGCAATGTTCATCTTCCTAAGAAATAAATTGTGTCACTTCAGTACTTCTGTGTCAATTTAGTATAAATAGCAAGGGAAACTGAGATGACGCTGCGTACCACAGCTTTTTTTTCTGAGAGGTTGCCAAAGCCAAATCCTATCATTGGATTATTTAACAAAATTGATCCCGAATGCTAGAAGGACAAGAAAATGTTTTGCCGTCAAAGGGAGATGTGCAATGAGCCAGAGTGAAGGACTGGCATATTACTTAAATGAAAGCGTACAGCCACCGTGTTGTCCTGTAGGATGGCTCCAGGCACCGCATGTTAAGCAATTTGCAGTGAGAAACTAACTACTAAAAAATGTTGTTTTGTTTCAGAACCCTTCCACCAAACCCATGCTGTCAGCCCAAGCTAAAGGCCAAATCACAGTTTTCTACTGTGAACAGAGAAGCTCATGAATAGATGGAAATGTTTTCCATATGTCAGAGTGCAGGTGATGAGGAGGTGGTTCAAAATGTAGCTGAAATATCAAGGGACTAGACTCACATGAATACACTTGGACACATAATGGTTTTGGATACATGCTGAGGTCTCCGCTGTGCTGACCACACTTCAGAATAGAGCTGGCGTGGGCTTTAAAACATGGTATATGAAAGAAAGACCTGTAAGAAACAAAAAAGTCCTTTCTGTTCAAGCAGATGATCAATACAGCTTGTGACTTTTCTGAAGCTCAGCAACTAAACAGAAGATCAGATTTTTAACAGGGGTATAACAATTGCAGCTCAGTTTCTATAGCTCTTCTTTGTGGAGTGGTCTTACTTCCATTGCAATTCACATAATATTTGTTTGGATAATATGGAAGAATATATAAGCCATAGCCCTTTCTAACGTGTATTTATTGATTGAATAAGTGATTTGATAGCACTCTGACACATTTATATAACGTGGATTTTGGTTCTGAAAAGCTGTCAGCATTCCTTTAAGTATATCATAAGTTACTTTGCCTCAACTTACCAACAAAAATGAGATGCATCAGTGGTAAGACGCTGAGCTAGACTGAGCTATGACTTGGCTGAGCTGTTGCATGATACAGCATTTCTGACTTACCAGAATCGGCAAAACAAATATTCATTCATTAAACATATCATATAAGCCCAAAGTAATTAGAGGCAAATAAAAATTGTAGTTTAAGGCATTTGACCAATCCCCTGCCAGTCTAATTTCCCTTAAAAAGCATATATATAAAACTTTCCCTTAAAAAGCATATATATATATATATATACACATTTTATAATCCTGAGTGGATTAAACTTTTTATCTCAGCATGCCATAATGTCTCAATTTCTTCCTTTATGTTAGTACAACAGTAGGAATAGGAATTATTAATGCACATTTGTTAAAATAAACCTAAACATTGGTGGTCACAGGATCTCGCAGCCTTTGCAAAGTACAGTTAACTGAGTATCAGGGAAAATTATCTTCTATAATGGACATCTTTAGGAATTTCATATCATTGTTTTTTTCACTTTTCACTGATTGAGGCTTTCTTTAAGGACCATTTTAATTTTTCTTCCATTTTTAAATTGTCTCTCCAGAAAATATTTAATGCTGGATTGGAACAGAATGAGCTGACGCATTTTGGATTCTTAGACAGTTTCCAGTGATCCATTTTGTATGACCTGATGAAATGCCTCATGAAAGGCAGGCTTGGGTTCCTGTGCTTCTGTTGGCCTTTATGGTCTAGGTGTGGTATGGTCTTAACTGTGTTGGTTGCATCTCTTTTCTTGTTAAAACAACACAGAAGAAAAACTCAGAATATCTATTCCATATGGAAGACAGTGACTCAAAGCACTCAAACTGTGACATGCCCGAGAGGAGAAACTGTCGGACCAAGATGGAATGAAACATTTCAACATTTTAAAATCCAATTTTCTCAGAAATTTTCATTTCAGGAAAGAAGAGTGCTGTTTTGACTCCTCATGCTGATTGGGATGAAAAGAAGATTTTAAATGGAATTTTCCTTGCAATGTAAATTGGAAGTTTGAATAGCTCCCTGCAATGTTAAAGTATGTATCATATGCGATTTTAAACTTCTTGCTACCCTCCTGTGGATGAAATGAATAATTACTTCAGTAACAATGTGGGGGAAAAAAACAAAACAGGGAAATAACTGCCTTAGTAGAAGGTAAATTCCAGATAGATTAATAAGATCTATTGTCTTGGGACATGAATGCTGATTCCGCTCCTCAAGAAAACTGTTGAAATCATGCAAATCATATTTAATGTCTGTCACACTTTTCTGTATAATGTAGACAACAGTTTAGCAACTGAAGGGTTGGTTGTGAAGATAAAATAAATAAAGTGTATTAAAATCCTTAGAACAAAGACAGACAGAAGTGCAAATCATTTTTATGAAGCACACTGATGCTAGACCAACCTTGTTGTTACCGTAAGTCGGCAGATGAAAAACTCTCTAAGACTCAATTTGGAGTTTTAGAAAGTAGGCATTCTTTATTGCGGCGCCGGGTGCAAGATGGAATTTCCACAAATCAAGCACACCTATGGCTATATCACCGTTATATTTATGCATGGAAATTATAAGATAGTACACTCCCAGTTACAATGATTGGTTAGTGATTTACATATAATATTGGTTATGTCATTCTCTTCTGTTACTATGCTTGCGCAGGGGAAGGGTCTTCACCTGGGCAAGGGTCTTCTTGACCTGTGGGTGTGTTTTTTAGTATTATAATGAAGGCAGTTCACTTGAGGACACCTTAAAAGTAAGTTTTGTTGCCAAGTTGGCCAGCTAGATATCTACCTTGCCAGGTTGTCAGATAACTCATCCTATATACAATAGAACCTAAGGGCTCTGGTTGTGGTCTAGAGAGTCCAGAGAATAGGGACTTCAAGCAACACAGCCTCAGATAATAAGTAACACAGCAGCCTCTACATAACGCTACCATAGAGGCTAACTTACTGAAATCAAGATGTTCTTATAGTTGATTATTTCACAACCTAACATAAAAAGATTCAGTAAAACTTCAGATAATCTTCAACATTGTGATCAACCAACAAGTTCCAGGATGACAGAAAACATGGGACTTAATCTAAACAGCCCCTAAAACTGCTACCATACGCAGCTGGGCTACCATACAGGATGTTGAATGATTTTCAGTTCTCCTTTTCCGTCACCATAGCGGAGGATGGATGGGTTGATTAGAAAGCCATCTCAAACCTTAGATCCAGCGCACTCCTGGATTTAGAGCTCCTGTCAAATTGCTTTGTCACGAGAAGATGAAGAGAAATGACACAAGAAGCTACACCTGAAATTAACAACAGAGAAAAAAAAAAGAGAAGAAAAAACAAACCAGAAGGTCTTTACCACAGGCAACTAACCTGCCTGTGAAAAATAACACCTGCTTTCTCTTTTTATCTGTTAACGCTTAAGCCCCCTTTTCTAAGACAACCTCAGTTCTACATTTGTTCTTTCTTGTCAAAAAATCTTGAGAGGCAGCATCACTTGTAACACAGTTGGTATTACGCAAAAAGACAGGACTTCACGCTGTGGAATGATCTGCCAGAATATCTCACGTCATAATTCAAACCAGCACCTATGAAACAGAGTAAAGTTCTTCATGTAAATTTTTGTCCAAAATGGTACAATTTTTTTTAAAGCAGATTGTGGAGTTTAGAACCCAAATCCTGAGCGTAAGCCTGTAGGTCTTGTGTTCCCAATCTCTTTGACACTGCTGAGAGTCTCATACAGACCTGTCACCATTTGGTTGGGTTGTGCTAAAGCACAAATGGAACTACATCAATTTTCTGGGGACAAAGACCATAGAATCATAGAATCACTTAGGTTGAAAAAGACCTTTAAGATCATTGAGTCCAACCGTAAACCTAACACTGCCAAGTCCACCACTACACCATGTCCCTAAGCGCCACATCTACAGGGCTTTTAAATACCTCCAGGGATGGGGACTCAACCATTTCTCTGGGCAGCCTGTTCTAATGCTTGACAACCCTTTCAGTGAAGAAATTTTTCCTCACATCCAATCTAAACCTCCCCTGGCACAACCTGAGGCCATTTCCTCTCGTCCTATCGCTTGTTACTTGGGAGAAGAGACCGACACCACCTCGCTACAACCTCCTTTCAGATAGTTGTAGAGAGCGATGAGGTCTCCCCTCAGCCTCCTTTTCTCCAGGCTAAACAACCCCAGTTCCCTCAGCCGCTCCTCATCAGACTTGTTCTCCAGACCCTCCACCAGCCTCGTTGCCCTTCTCTGGACACGCTCCAGCACCTCGACGTCCTTCTTGTAGTGAGGGGCCCAAAACTGAACACAGTATTCGAGGTGCGGCCTCACCAGTGCCGAGTACAGGGGCACGATCACTTCCCTGCTCCTGCTGGCCACACTATTCCTGATACAGGCCAGGACGCCATTGGCCTTCTTGGCCGCCTGGGCACACTGCCGGCTCATGTTCAGCCGTCGACCAACACCCCCAGGTCCTTTTCTGCCGGGCAGCTTTCCAGCCACTCTTCCCCAAGCCTGTAGCGCTGCATGGGGTTGTTGTGGCCGAAGTGCAGGACCCGGCACTTGGCCTTGTTGAATCTCATACAGTTGGCCTGGGCCCATCGATCCAGCCTGTCCAGGTCCCTCTGTAGGGCCTTCCTACCCTCGAGCAGATCAACACTCCCGCCCAACTTGGTGTCATCTGCAAACTTACTGAGGGTGCACTCAATCCCCTCATCCAGATCATTGATAAAGATATTGAACAAGACCGGCCCCAAAACTGAGCCCTGGGGAACACCGCTCATGACCGGCTGCCAACTGGATTTAACTCCATTCTCAACTCTCTGGGCCCAGCCATCCAGCCAGTTTTTGACCCAGCGCAGAGTACACCTGTCTAAGCCGTGAGCTGCCAGTTTCTCTAGGAGAATGCTGTGGGAGACGGTGTCAAAGGCCTTCCTGAAGTCCAGGTAGACCACATCCACAGCCTTTCCCTCATCCACTAGGCGGGTCACCTGGTCATAGAAGGAGATCAGGTTGGTCAAGCAGGACCTGCCTCTCATGAATCCGTGCTGGCTGGGCCTGATCCCCTGGTTGTCCCGCACATACCTTGTGAGTGCCCTCAAGATGAACCGCTCCATAATCTTCCCCGGCACCGAGGTCAGGCTGACAGGCCTGTAGTTCCCCGGATCCTCCTTCCGGCCCTTCTTGTAGATGGGCGTCACATTGGCAAGCCTCCAGTCGTCCGGGACCTCCCCCATTAACCAGAACTGCTGATAAATGATGGAGAGCGGCTTGGTGAGCTCCTCTGCCAGCTCCCTCAGCACTCTCGGGTGGATCCCATCCAGCCCCATAGACTTGTGAGCGTCCAGGTGGCGTAGCAGTTCGTTAACTGCTTCCTCTTGGATTATGGGGGGTTCATCCTGCTCGTCTTCCAGCTCAGGGGGCTGAGTACCCTGAGGATAACTGGTCTGCCTGTTAAAGGCTGAGGCAAAGAAGGCATTGAGTACCTCAGCCTGTTCCTCATCCTCGGTGACAATGTTCCCCCCCGCATCCAATAAAGGATGGAGATTCTCCTTGGCTCTCTTCTTGTCATTAATATATTTGTAAAAACATTTTTTGTTGTCTTTAACGACAGCGGCCAGATTGCGTTCTAGCTGGGCTTTTGCCTTTCTCATTTCCTCTCTGCACAACCTAACAAGATCCCTGTACTCTCCTTGAGTTGCCTGCCCCTTCTTCCACAAGCGGTAAACTCTCCTTTTTTTCCTGAGTCCCAGCAAGAGCTCCCCGTTCAGCCAGGCCGGTCGTCTTCCCCGCCTGTTCTTCTTACGGCGTATGGGGACAGCCTGCTCCTGCGCCTTTAAGACTTCCTTCTTGAAGATCGTCCAGCCTTCCTGGACCCCTTTGCCCTTCAGGACCTTCTCCCAAGGGACTCTCTCAACCAGCGTCCTGAACAGGCCAAAGTCCGCCCTCCGGAAGTCCATGGTTGCAGTTTTGCTGCCCCCCCTCCTTACTTCACCAAGAATGGAGAATTCTATCATTTCATGGTCGCTAAGCCCAAGATGGCCTCTGACCACCACATCTCCCACCAGTCCTTCTCTGTTTGTAAACAGCAGGTCGAGCGAGGCACCTCCCCTGGTAGGCTCACTTACCAGCTGTGTCAGGAAGTTGTCTTCCACACACTCCAGGAACCTCCTAGACTGTTTCCTCTCTGCCATGTTGTATTTCCAGCAGATGTCCGGGAAGTTGAAGTCCCCCACGAGAACAAGGGCTAGTGGTTGAGAGACTTCTGTCAGCCGCTTGTAGAATGCTTCATCCACCTCTTCATCCTGGTTGGGTGGTCTAGAACAGACTCCCAGCAGGATATCTGCCTCGTTGGCCTTCCCCCTCATCCTTAACCATAAACACTCAACTGTATCATCATCACAATCGTTGAGCTCTAGACAATCAAAACACTCCCTAACATACAGGGCCAGCCCACCGCCTCTTCTTCCTCGCCTGTCCCTTCTGAAGAGTTTATAGCCATCCATTGCAGCACTCCAACCGTGAGAGTCACCCCACCATGTTTCTGTGACGGCGACTAAGTCATATCTATCCTGCTGCACGATGGCTTCCAGCTCCTCCTGTTTGCCGCCCATGCTGCGTGCATTGGTGTAGATGCACTTGAGATGGGCTATCGATTTTGCCCCCAGCATTGGCATGCCACCCCTAGGCTCATCTCTAGTGAGCCTGGTTTTATCCCCTTCCCCCTTCGAACCTAGTTTAAAGCCCTCTCAATGAGCCCCGCCAATTCATGAGCGATGATCCTTTTCCCCCTGTGAGACAGCTGAACTCCGTCTGCCGCCAGCAGGCCCAGTGCCGTGTAAACCTCCCCATGATCAAAACAGCCAAAATTCCTCCGATGGCACCAGCCCCTGAGCCACGTGT
Source organism: Aptenodytes patagonicus (assembly GCF_965638725.1). Classification (NCBI taxonomy): domain Eukaryota; kingdom Metazoa; phylum Chordata; class Aves; order Sphenisciformes; family Spheniscidae; genus Aptenodytes; species Aptenodytes patagonicus. Next base: position 3,320,932 of record NC_134961.1, read on the forward strand.
TGATCAGGTGTGTTTTCCTGCTCCTTTCGGTATCCTTCCCTGCCACTGCAGGGATAGAGGAAAACACTACCTGTGCTCCTGACCCTTCAACCAGTCGTCCCAGTGCCCTGAAGTGCCTTTTGATCACTTCAGGACTTCTCTCTGGAACCTCATTACTGCCAGCCTGTATAACCAACAGCGGGTAGTAGTCAGAAGGCCGTACCAGACCAGGGAGTTTCCTAGTAATGTTTCTGACCCGGGCCCCAGGGGGGCAGCAGACTTCCCTGTGGGATGGGTCTGGTCGGCATATCGGGCCCTCTGTTCCCCTCAGAAGGGAATCGCCTATGGCAATTACCCTCCTTTTTTTCTTAGCAGAGGCAGTCATAATGTGTGGGGCTGACTGCCTCACCCTAGGCAACCCCCTGGATGGACCTTCGTCTACATCCTCATTTGCCTGGCTCTCAAGTTCCAGGGCCCCATATCTGTTCTGTAAGGGCAACCGGGAAGGTGAGGGAGGCCGGGCGGGGGTTCGCCTGGCACCCCGAGCAGGGACCTGTTTCCATTCCCCCCCATCGCTTAGGTCCCCTCCTTCTACATGGTGGCAAGAGGGCAGGGGATCCTCTGCTTCTTGTGGAGCCTCCATCTGCTGCCTTTGCCTCAGGGATGGTAGGGTGCAGCTCCACCAATCTATCTCCCTCTCACACTCCCTGATACTCCTCAACCTTTCCACCTCCTCCTTCAGCTCTGCCACCAAGCTGAGCAGATCATCCACCTGGTCACACCACACACAGGTGTTGTCTCTGTTGCCCTCCGGTACAAGTGACAGGCTCAGGCACTCCCTGCAGCCAGAGACCTGGACAGCTGTACGCTTGCGTGAGGGCTCCGTCTGGGTCGCCACATTCCTTCTGGCGACGGCTTTCGGCCGAGTGGGAACCATAGCTGGTCCTCTTCTGGGAGGGCGATGACTACTAGTTGAGTTGGCCTCTAGAGCCAGGAGGGGGACTGCGCCCTGCCCGCTCGCCTTCCCTGCACGCCCTCCCTTGTGAACTGCCACTCAAACTGCTGTGCCACGCCCTTCTGACGCGCCACGCCCTGTTTGCCCACCCTGTTCGCCGCACTCCGGGTCGCTCGCGCTCCCTGGGGGCTGCTCTTGTATGTGAGGGGGTTTGGCTGCCATCCCTCTTGTCCCCACCCATGCTGAGTCAGAGCTGCCACTCATCAGGAGCTCCCTCCTCCGGCTTGGGGCGGGGAGGCTGGGGCACCCTCTCACTCCCTGCGCTTTTGCCTTCATAGGTTTTGCCGCAGTTTTGCCACTTTAGGAAGGGTCCCCCGGCGCGATCCTCCGCTCCGGAGCCCTTCGCCTCAGTGGCTTTGCTGGAATCCGGGAGGTTCCTGGAAGGCATCGATGATAACTTCCTTCTCCAAGTGGTAGAGGAGCCAACGAGGAGAAGTGCTATGCTGGACCTTGTTCTCACCAACAAGGAGGGGCTGGTGGGGAATGTGAAGCTCAAGGGCAGCCTGGGCTGCAGCGACCACGAAATGGTGGAGTTCAAGATACTCAGGGCACCGAGGAGGGTGCACAGCAAGCTCACTACCATGGACCTCAGGAGAGCAGACTTTGGCCTCTTCAGGGATCTGCTTGGTAGAGTACCATGGGACAAAGCCCTGGAGGGAAGAGGGGCCCAAGAAAGCTGGGTAATATTCAAGGATCACCTCCTCCAAGCTCAGGAGCGATGCATCCCAACAAAGAGGAAGTCGGGCAAAAACGCCAGGAGGCCTGCATGGATGAACAAGGAGCTCCTGGACACACTCAGACACAAAAAGGAAGCCTACAGAGGGTGGAAGCAAGGACAGGGAGCCTGGGAGGAATACAGAGAAATTGTCCGAGCAGCCGGGGATCAGGTGAGGAAAGCTAAAGCCCTGATAGAATTAAATCTGGCCAGGGACGTCAGGGGCAACAAGAAAAGATTCTACAGGTACATCGGGGATAAAAGGAAGACTAGAGAAAACGTGGGCCCTCTCCAGAAGGAAATGGGAGACCTGGTTACCTGGGATATGGAGAAGGCGGAGGTACTCAATGACTTTTTTGCCTCGGTCTTCACCGGTAAGTGCTTGAGCCTCCCGGCCCAAGCCACAGAAGGCAAAGGCGGGGACTGGGAGAATGAAGAGCCGCCCACTGTGGGAGAACTTCAGGTTCGAGACCATCTAAGGCACCTGAAGGTGCACAAGTCCATGGGACCCGATGAGATCCATCCGCGGGTCCTGAAGGAACTGGCGGATGAAGTTGCTAAGCCACTCTCCATCGTATTTGAGAAGTCGTGGCAGTCCGGGGAAGTTCCCACTGACTGGAAAAGGGGAAACATAACCCCCCATTTTTAAAAAGGGGAAAAAGGAAGACCCAGGGACCTACAGACAGTTTTATTTAACTTAGGTTTTGCAACAATCTTTACATTTAATAAAAAACTACATTTGAGGAAATATAAATATTTTCTGGATATCTTTGTAGATCTGCAGGATTTGTGGATGAGTTAAAAAAAGAACAACAAAACCAAAAAACCACAACGAACACATAATTAAAGAAATACCGTAAATACACAATGGTTAAAGCACAGTACTACTCAGTGTCTGTTAGTGTATGTGTTTTTGCCCCCCAACCTGAGAGCCTCTTAATATCACAAGTAAGAGAGACCATTAAAGACAGAAACTTTTAACAGGTATTGGTTGATCAGTCTGGTTCAGTTCCTGGGTGTGCTTTGTGTGGAGCGGGAGTGATCCTTCATTGCTCCTTGTAAAAGCTGTTTGGCAAGCTGAGGTGGAATTTGTAACTCCCTAGAAGTCTTGATAATAAAATAAGAATTCATCGTGAAAAAATCCGTATACAAAAACAATCTTTTGAAGTAGGCAGAATATGCTCTTGGTGTCAGGTTATACTAGTAGTTCTTAATGCATATTCAGTACAATAACTTTTTTTAAGGTTTACCATTTTCTGCATTTGGAAACAGCCAGGTTCCAGGTAAGAGAAGAGAAGGAAATAAGTATTTTTAAGCTAAGAGTAGTTCTGTTGCAGGCTGTCTCCTTTTTACTGAGCTTTTCTTTTAAATTAGTAGAACTATTCTTTTGCCAGCCTCCCAGCCATGGATTTCAATTAGGACACTACAGTGTCTAAATGTATCACATTTTATATTCGTTTAAAGAATAACTTGTTATCAGACTCTCCCTAGATCGCTTGAAGCCCATCATACTTTATGGAAAAGGGAATTAGGGGAGTTATTCCTGACTCTCCAAGCAGAACACCTGAATCTAGAGAGCTGGGATGCTACTTCTAAAATGTGTTTTAGGGAACAATGAAAATAAAAGTATTGATTGCTGTAGTCGCGGAAGAGTGCTGTAGTGCCAGGGCGAAAACTTCCGTGTGAAGTTTTTAACATTGTTTTGTCAAATTTATGTGTGTTCTGTGTTCCTTCATTTACAGAACAGTGTACTTTGCTTGCCGACTTCTAAACTGTGCTGTTCTCACTCTGTACTCAGGGAATACAGTAGTTCCTGCTCCTCTCTTAGGGCTGTCAGCAGTTTTGCATTTGTTTTCTTTCCTCCAACATGACTTTTCTCCTAGATTTTTTTTTTTAATATCTTTTCCATAATATACTTATGTTTTTCACACTTCTTTTCTGGCTTTTATCCTAGGTTTTGGTGGGTGGGTTGTCCGTCCCTCCGTCCCCGCCTTTCAAGAACAGATGCAAATGCAGCCAGAGCTTATGATGCTGATCCATTGCTTATTTGTGAGCTGCTTGGTGGTGGTAACAGATAGTGGGTATCTGCAACCAAAGGTGCAGCTGAGCAGGTGGTAGACAAATTGATCAGGAACAACTGCCAGGAAGCCTGACTCAATAACAGATGCTTTATGACCAATTAGTTAGGCTCTTTAAGAGAAATAGAAATTATGAAAAATGAACAGCAGCGCTTTTCTTCCTTCTTTTTCTTGATTAAATTAGCTCTGCTGTTCTAGGTGGATCAAACAGCCTTTGAGCATTCAGGCCCTTCTTTCAGTCACCTTCAAGTCATGTGATGGAACAATTTCCACAAAGCTTGTCCGTTTTATATAGTTATATCAGTTAATCTAAGAAGAAATAATGTTTCTCTCCAAAACCCCCTTCTCACTTATACCCTTACACTGTCAAAGTTACAGTAATAATAATGATGATGATGATGATGCTATTTCTGACTCTTCGCTTGCATGCAGCTACTTCAAGGGCACGTTTGATAAAAAGGTGTTGCGTTAGCTAAAATCAAGATGGAGGAGGAGAGTCAGCTTGCACGAGTAGTCAAAAGAATTTGCTGTCCTAAAGTAGTGTAAATTTGCAATTTAGCTGTCTGTTTCAAGATGCATTGAATTATTGGATTTATTTTCACCGGCTTTAGTGGATTTTGCATGAGACTATTATGAAACTGTGTTTTCCGCCAGAACAGGAGGGAATATCTAGGCACGTCTTCACTAAGCGAGGAAGTCGTTCCAGCAGTTCTGATTGCTGTAATGCTGTAATTAACTCCTTGCAAGAACAAGGAAGACAATAATTTTGGCATGTTCACGCAGCAGCATTGTTTTCTGTACAACTGTTCCATCACATTCCCAGACTTTGCATTTTCTAGCAGTTGGGTGCATTCGTGCATCCTATCATCTCAACGTGAGCTTTATAAAATTACGGTGATGAACAGCATTCGTGGTAATACTGTAAATGTAGCTTTCATTGAATCCCTGTAGTTAAAGGCCGAGAGTACTTGTTGTGAATCACGAGGACGTGCTACTTCAGCGTAAAACTAACAGGAAGAGAGATTTCTAGGAGCTATAATAAAAGTTGAAGACTTCTAGTCCTCAGCTGTTTTTTCAGTTACTGTTCTTGGACGAAATAATAAGAAGCACTGGACAAAGAAATGTAATCTGTATCTAGGGTTTGTATTTACTGCAAATTCTCTAGGTTTTGCCAAATTCTTCAGGTTTTGTACCAGGCACTTTTATACTAGGCTGCCACTTCCGACTGCTGGCTGAGACCAATGTTTGGGCTCGTGAAGAAAAGTGGAGGTTTTTCACCTAAAGATTCAGACCCAAGAGAGAAGTTGTCCAAACATTGACCAGCTGAATTTGAGAGCAGCAGAATTTGTAGTCAAGTTTCCTGTCTTCGTGCATTGCAGTCCCTGTTAACTTGACATAAGTGAGTTTGGGTTGATTCATACTGATCTTGTCCTCACTTGTATTGAAACTTGGTTTATTTACACATTAAAAAAAAAAAAAAAGAGGGTGCTAGCTGCATATGATTAAACTTATTTTCAGGAGATTTATTTTCTAAAAAATGCCGATTTTCTGATAAAATCATATCTGTGCTTTAATAAAATGACACGAGGATATTGAGCCTCATGCGTTAAGGCTAAGGTGTCCATTGCAATGACCGGGAGGAAGTTTTATCTTATGTCATTGACTAGATATCCACAAGTGTTACTATGTCCTCCTCTAAGAGTCTGTCCGTCGGCAGAGATTGACCGTTGTACTTGGTGGGACCCACTGTCTTCAAACAATTCAAGTTTACAACAATTCAAGTTAGGGTTAAGTTGCAAGAGGAAAGGTAACAACGATGCTTCTGTTAGAGCAGCTGTAGTGTTGTCTGCTGTTGCGGATGTGGAAATAGGAAGCGCTATTTAAAACCAGGCAAGTGGCTCTTGGGTCTTTTTTATTTTTTAAGTAGCACCATTGCTAGTTTCTCCTCAGCACTTGCTAGCCTTCTCCCCTTTTCGTTAGTTGAGCCATCACTACTTCTGTGTCAGAGCTCATTGGAAAGAGCGAGGGCTAACATATTCCCTCTAGCTTCTGGTAGCTCAGTGCAGACTGAGGAAATCTGCCCTTCCAGCCCTGGGATATTCTGAACCTGTAGAAGTTCACAGCTTAATAACTGAAACTTTTGAGCTGCTCACCTCATCAACTCCATCTTCTCAGGTCTGGCTTCACTTCTGCTGCCCTCTTGCAAATTCTCCTCTTAGCAGCGTAGACAAGTGCTCTTTCTGCCTGATGTTGTCTTCCATACAGCACAGGAAAAAATAAGATCCGGCTGTAGGAATATTCTCCATAATTTCATTTTACTTGCAAGGACTTGTGTTCAGTCCTGCTGCTTCTATGCTAGCTGATCCTTATTGCTTGAAGCATTAGGTAGTAAATACCGCTATCAGTAACTTCGTTGGTCTCAACGCCTGCCTTTTAAGTCTCTAAAAAGAAAACAGGGCTGACTGAGTAAAGAAATCAAATAGTCGCCATTTTTGTTTTCACACAGTGGCTCTTGCTTTTAAGGATCTTTATGGCTGTTAATGTGGTATTGAAACTAAAAGCCAGTGAAATCATACTGTAAAAGTTACTTTGTTCAGATTCCCGCATAAGCTGTTAGACCTCATTTCTGCAACAGATGTGGTGTTGATATTCCAGAATGGAAGACCCTTAAAAAAACTTTACTCTTTCTTCCCATAACTAAGAGTTAGGAGTATAAAGAGGAGACCAAAGCAAAGCCAGTTGTCTTTTATGAAGAAGCTGTCTCTGAGGGTACTCTTCAACCGAAGTAACATAATTCTGGTCCGCTTTATAAAATAGCAATCCCTCCCTAAGTGGATAGCCCAGGGTTTCATGAAAGTCTGGAAGAGTAGGGTCACAAGAGTAGCATTTCTATAATGAAAAGTAAGGTGATAGAAAAGATTGAGTGCTGTTGTGAATCTGCACTGCAAACCCTTACATTTCTTTGTTCATTCCTATAGCCATGGTTGTATTTGACTCTGTATCCCTAATAAGTGCGTATTCACAAACTTTTGTTAATGGTGCCTGTAAATACTTCTCTTTCAATGTATTCAGGGCTACGACTGTTCGTTACAAAGGCAGAAACCTTCGTATCAAAGCCCCGATGTGCAGGGCTTTGAAGAAACTCTGTGATCCAGATGGTAAGTAAGAGATGCTGGAACGTGAAAGGGTTTTAACAGATGGTTGGAAGAACGTGAGAGAGAGTAGGCCTGTTTTGGTGTGTACATCACTGGCAGGGGGATTTGTGCTATTTCACATTTGTGTTGGGCACAGATATGTCCCTATTGTGTTACTTACCCTGTTTGCTTGTATAATCCCAATAACTTAGGGCCCACCCAGCTCTCTAAATCTTGGAGTATGTCACTAGCTAAATTGAAAAGGAAATAGCTACACCAGACAAGGTCGCTACTGCTTTGCCAGTTGTGCTTTCAAAGTTTAGTCCCTTGTGCCAGTGAATACGCAGTAGTACATTGTTTAGCATTGAGCATCTTAGATTTTTTTTTTTTACCTTCTCCAGTTCAGCTATGTGTGATTTTTTTTTATTATTATTTTTCTTTTCTTCCCCCCCAATAAGTAGAATCAGTACAGTTTAAAGGTCTGAAATACTGTACGCGTTCAAAGTTTCCAGCCACCTGATTTTGACACTGCTTGCTCAACTGGAAGCTCCAGTACCGCTGCAGTGTCCAAGGAAAAAAATAAACATATTGGAACAGGAGGTAATCTAAGGAAGCAGGCTCCACTGGTGAAGCTGAGCTGCCTAAGTTGTCGCTAGGTGATGCTGATGTCTGTGATGCTTTTTTTTCATGTAACTGAGCATATAGCGTTCTGACTGAGTTGTCCTTGCTTTGACCCGTGCCCTTTGTGCTTCATCTCCCTTCAGGTGTTAGTGATGAAGAGGACCAGAAGCCAGTACGTCTTCCTCTCAAGGTCCCTGTGGAGTTGCAGCCACGAAATAATCATGCATGGGCTCGAGTACAGAGTCTTGCCCAGAATCCACGGCTTAGGTAATGAAGAACTGATTGTGGTGCTCAGAACAGAATAGAGAAATATATGAGCAGCATTCCAGCATCTTCCTCTCTCTTCAGGGTTCTCTTTGCCGACTGGGCAGGTCGTCTTTGACAATGCAGTTTGCCTAAATGTACTTACTCTGAAGGCTTGTCCAGCCAGGGTACATGATTGTTGTAAACATGAGATATCAGACTTGAAAATTAGATTACTGTTGTTCTTTATATCTTTTAATTTGAGTAATGATAGGAGCTACTAGAGTTGGAGATGAATATACTTTGAGCCACTTACACCCAGTTGTCAGAGCAGAGTGCAAGTAAAATGGAGATATGCAGCACTAGTTCTACTAAAATTTCTATTGAACGTACCATGAGACAGGGGCACAGGGGACGGAAGTAAAACAATGGTCGGAGGTGTCTGCACCAAGACTCTGAACCTGTCAACTGCAACACAGTGATACTAGCAGAAAGGAAGGTATTTGTAGCTTAATCTCCTGCCTGCAAAATGTAGTTGGTGCTGTCGTTTCAGTGTCATCAGTGGCTGTTCATCCTAGTACTTGCATCTAGTCCAAAACTCAGGGCAGAAAACACGAGGCCGCTGTGGTGTTGATTGTTCTTTCAAATAGAGTACTTCAGTATAATGACCGAAGATGGTGCAGAGAGGAGAATGAAGATTTTTGGCATTAGGTTTATTTTGTAAAATGCTTTAAGAGCAAAAAGTAAATGTTTGGGGTTTTTTTTGTGCCCCTTTCTCTATTTCTTTCTATACTTCATGTGGTAGCTTTGTGCCTTGCCTGCAGTTTTGCACTTCAGCTAAATCTTCCCATCTTTTCCTATCTTCTTCCATCTGGAGAAACTAGTATCTTGAATCATGGCAATCAGATTTATCTGATATCTATAAAATGAGATTTATCTTTCATTTATCTGAGAGATCTTAGATCTTTCTTAGTTGTGAGTTACCTAGATTTTAAAGTTGCGGCATAACATATGTTTTTTGCTTTTGTGGGTTTTTTTCTTAGCGCTTGGGAGTGGTAGGTGTGTTCTCTGTGCTTGTACTACAGAATGCCAGTTTCTTCCCTTAATTCCCATTCTGGCATCAAGGCTGTGACTTGAACTTCTGCTGACACTTTTCCTCTATTCCCTTGCTTTGTTTATCTCGCATACAGGATGATTGTGGAGTTACATCGAAAGGTCTCCAGCCTCATTGAGTTCCTGAAGCAGAAGTGGGCTCTCCATGAAGTGCGTATTGTATCCTTTTTCTGCTTAGTCTGTTCTGTATGCTGTGTCCTGGGAGCAATTCCCTTCCTATGCGAAGTTCATTTCTGCATCAGAAATGTGATTCTACCTCATAAATTTACCAGCCCGTGCTTAGTAAAGCTAGAGGTCAGTATCTCAGCACCACTAATGGAGCTTTTCATGGGAAACCCCATAATAGTCCACTTTTACCTCCACTCTTCTCTACTATGAACCCCTGAAAAACTCATTAGTAATAAGGGAAGCTCCCTGCCTTTATTTCATTTCCTTAAACAGTGCGCTTAGTCTGTTCATTATAGATGGGTGACCACCGCAGAAGCCTGGCTAATAGCTGATGATTTTGTTTCCAGTTTCAGCAAAGAGATTAAGGACAGATCTTTCCACTTGCTTTATGCAGTTTCACCAAATGAAGGCTTAAGCTTCTTGTCTAGGTAGCTGCTGCTACCTGTTAGGTATCTATATGCTGTCTGAGCCATACAACATTAGAGATATCCCTACCTCTGAACTTTGATCCATGGAGTAGAAGGATTTGTGAGTTAACAGCCATTCTGTTCTCCTGTTGACTGGTATGCTGTATCCTGTTCTTAGTCCTTTAATTCAGGCTTTTCTTTTTAATTTGTGAGCCTGGGAAGAAGTAGCAGCATAGCACTTGAAACTTAGAAGGGTGTCAAAACACGTAAGGTGGAGGTTACTGCACAGTAAGGGGAGTCTGTTTTGCTGTGCAGTGACGTTGGGGTTTTTTTGCTTGGTTTTGTTGGGGTTTGTTGGTTGGTTGGGTTCTTTTACAATTACAAAGGTGTGTGAAGCAGAGATAAGTAATTTTGTCTGGAACAGAGATTTAGTTTGTGCTTGTAGCAGGTCTTCAGTGTAGTCCTTATCCCCACAAAAGAACTTAATTTCTGATCATAGAGTCTTCATGTCTGTGCTGAATAGAGGACGTGTCCTTGATCAGCTACTTTCTTTTTTTTTTTTTTTTTTTTTTAACTTGCGAAATAGGCTACCGGGTGTTTGTTTGGAAGGGGCAGATGATCGTTGTATTCTTTGACACGTCTTTTTTTAGCGTAAAACACTAGAAGAACGGCAGCTTCAAGACTCCAGAGACTCGGAAACAAGAGGCAGCTTCTCAGAGGAGAAAGTGATGCTCCATCTCTTTCCAGGAGAGAACTGTACACTCACTCCGCTGCCTGGGGTAGCCAGAGTGGTCCACTCCAAGGCTTTCTGCACAGTGCATTGGCAGGAAACTGGCAAATGCAAACAGAACACGAAAGACTCTCACTTACTACCCCCTGCACAGATCTTAGGCATACAGAGTGGTCAGGGAACAGCTAGGGGACAGCTAAAATACACGCGGGGAACAGAAGGTAAGGGTGTTGGAAGGGCAGAGAGCACTACAGAGTCAAGCAGAACCTCTCAGCCCACAGCTGAAGTTTCTGCAAGCACTGAAGATGGTGCCCCGGAGACTGGCCTGGTGGAAGGAACAGCCTCCAATCTTGGCATCACTAATTCTCTCCAAAAACCGCCTTCTGGACTCCAAGATCCAGGAGGGAACCACGAAAAGCTGAGCTCAGCGGCCTTCTGTGTGGAGGGCAGGGAGGCCCTGGCTAGTGACCAAGCAACTGTGTTACCATCGTGCAGCACAGCTTGTGCTTGCAGTAAGATCCCTGATGTGGAGGAGCTCTCTCTGCTTGATCCATTCCCACGGTACATGAAGTCCTGTCAGGACCTGATCGTCCCAGAGAAGTGTTCTTGCACAGACAAACTGCATGGGAAAGACTCTACTCCAGCAGCTGGTGATACTTCTCCTGTGGCTTTTCCAAGTGGGAGGAGCACAGAGACATCTGACTCCTATTCACAGCTACCGCGAGGTGGTGTGGCTTCACCCGGCAGTGGCCCATCCAGATACGAAACTCAGGCTAGCCACAGCCAGGGCCAGCAGCTTGATGCTTGTGCCAAGGATATAACAGATGCAGTAATGGAGGATTCTCAAGAGAAGCTGGGCTCCTCATTTCCACCTCCACCTCAGGGACAATCTAGTACAAAGTCTCTCAAGGATGACCCAAGCCGGCTCTCTCAACAGGTTAGAGAAGAAGGATGGAGCCTGCGAACTTCTGAGAGCCTTACGCTGGCTGAAGTCTACCTCATGATGGGCAAACCGAACAAGTTGCAGCTGGAATATGACTGGCTGGCCGTCTTGGAGCCAGAAGCCCAGGATGCTAGGGAGCAAACATCTGAGTCAAGTGCTGTTCCTTCATGTACCACCTTTCACAAGCAGAGACTCCTAAACTGCCTTTTAAAACTCATCTCTACTGAAGTCAATCCCAAACCAGTAAGTAGTTCTTGTTCATGCTCCAGATGCTAAACTCTCACTTGATCTGGGGAATAATTGCCCAGTTCTGTTTTCATAGTAAATCAGTGACCAGCCTTGTCAAGATCTTGGAGATTCCTGTGTTTAAAAAAAAACCAAAAACACCCAAACAAAAACAACAACAAAACCCAAACACCACCACAACCCGGCTTGCTACAGAGCGGACTTTTCCTCAACATGCTGCATTTGCTTTTTACACTACCTTTTAGTTTCTGGTTTGCTGTGAGTCTCAGTGGTATTACAGTGAACATTTAATGTGACTACTGAAAAGATCAGTCATGGGGTTAGGTTGGGTAGGTGCCTTCTATTCTCTCAGGTTTATAGAACTAAAGAACAGCCCAGGTTGGAAGGGACCTTGGAAGATCATCTGGTCCAACCTTCTGTGGGAAATGGAGCCTAGATGACAGAGGGAGCCTAGGTGAGATTAATATTCCACATGAAAAGTGCAACCCTTAATTTCCAGTGTCTGTGTAGTTCAAGTTACACTAAGTGTAAGTGTGAAAAGAATTCATTTTTTTGGGATAGCATAGCCAATATAACTGTGTCTGCCACAGTGATTTTTGGAAAAGCTCCCAGGCTCTAGGGTAGTTGTTTAACAGACCCAGAAAAATATCTTCTTCCTTAGGCAGACAACCGGGAATGAACTTGCTTTCCTTCTTGTGCATTGTAACCAATGTTTAAGACCTGTCCCTGTGATACCGGGGCAGCCGTTTCCACCTAGTGCAACCGATTGAAACCTAGTAAAACATCCTTTTAAAGACCAAAAGGACACTGAATTCACCAGATGAGACTGAATTCCTGTGCGGGAGATACGATAAGTTAAAGATACCATTTGCATTGTATTTCCAGCATAGGCTGCAAATGTATCACTATTCCCAAACACACATAGTTCTTTGATCTTTCTTTGTTGGCACAGATTTACCACCCCCACCCCCCCCAAGCTCCTTTTGATCCTGATTTTATAGACATAGAAGGTAGGATTTTATAAATTTAAAACCATCTTTGCTCAGATATAGCTCCAGATACAGACTTTGTTTAAACTGTAAAGACTTTTGGTCTGACATCTCAGAGGTCTGTGACAATGTCTCCTCTTTCGGCATCTACTTTTACTTCTGGTGACACATGTGACAGCCAGGGATGACATGATGAAACAATCACGAACTAGAAGGAAGGACATCTCCTTAGACTTGGGGGGAGAGGGATAGAAGAGGGGGGAAAAAACCCAGCAGTTATTATTTGCAAGTGTTTTCCTGTCACTTCAGCACTCTTAGTGTCTTAATCAAAGTAGTGTAGTGCTCCTGAAAAATAATTCTTTCAGATATGTACCATATCGTACATTCCAATGAAAAGTAACGTATACTTTTATTTGTCAAATACCACTTTATACTGGCTGTTTTTCAGAAAAAGAGATACTCTTCTTGTGGCAATGAATGTCGTGGGACTGATACATATTCAAGAGGCGAGGATGATACTGCCTAATTGAAAGTACTGTAGACTTTTTGAAAGTTTTGTCTCTTAAATCCTCTGCATTTCATCAAATAATGACAGGAACCATAATATTTTTGCCACAGGGTACTTTAACAGAGGAAGGACTGATTGTCTAGATCCTTGCTGTTTTCTCAAGATAATATGTAACAAAGCTAAAATGGCCAACTGTGCTGTGGTTCATTCCTTTAAATGAAGATTACCAGCATAAAGCAAACTATAGCAAATTGCATTGCAGTCAAGTGTGGGTGGTAATTTTATGCCTGTGATTGCACACAGATTCCTTAAAAAGGGAGCATTTTCTAGAAAAGCATTTAAACAACTTAATGAAAGAACTGGATAGGCCTGGAAAATTAGTAAGCACCTTGCCATGTGCCTCTTGTCAGTGCTGTATTACAGTATGAAATAGGAGAAGGGATGGGAAGAAGTTCAAAACTATTGGTCTCTACTTGATTAGAATTAAGAGCAAAGTATTTTTGTCCAAGTATACTTCCAACCAGAGGTGCTCTCTGGATAGGTAGAGTTTATGAAAATTAATTTTGCACTGAATTAAAACCAACACCTTTTCCATTAGTGTGACAATTCTGTGTCTTTACCTTTTTTCTATTTCTTTTTTTTTTTTCTTTTTATCCTGGGGTAGTCCAGCACACTGAAGCTTGTGTAGTGTTAACCCGATTGTAACATAAATTAATGATATTGAACCGATGATGTTTAACACTGCTAAATGCACAGGCAGGGAATTTCAGCTGCCCACCGCGCACACACAGAGGTATTGGTTAGGGTACTTAAAGATGTTGTAGTATGTCAGATTATTATTTTTTTTAAGCTTCCTAAGTAGAATGAGTTTAACAATATACTTCTTGTAACAGTACACAATATTCATGTAATGTGTGTGCATTTTTAGACGCCCGAGATGAGCTCTGTGGCCACATCCCCTATAAAGCCTGCTCAAGAGGAGCAGTCACTGACTCCTCCGGGAAAGGTGATTGCCATCAGCACCAGGAGTCCAGGTTGTGCACGAAATCAGTCTGCCCTTCGCAACAACAAGACTTTTTCTCCTGGTGCTGCTTCCAGCTCCTCAGGTGAGTATTCATAAAAATCCATTTCAAGAGATCAGACCCAGGCCATGAGCACCTTGTACCATGATGAGCACGTCCCAGTAATGTAACGCTGGGAGAATGAGTGTTCTTACTTTTACGAACTTAACTGTTTCAGAACATTGGTATGTGTTAATTTGCTTTAGAGTTGTCCTAAATTCAGTGCTTCTTTGAACCTTGAAAAACAATGTGTGCCAATAATACAGTTTACAGCCTGGAAGAACTCTCACGAGTCTCTCCTACAGAAGATGCTGGTGTTTGTTAGGAGCTGACTGATACAGGGCGTGGGATCTCAACAGAGTGAGGGCTTACAGAGCAGGAGAGTAAATATATGGTGTAAAGTTTGTTGATAAAACAATTACTGAAAATTTTCTGTGCCATTCTGCCATTATAAAATACGGAATGATTATGAATTACCTTTTCTTTTAATAGAAGGTACAGCTGCTATAACTTGTGAGCCCTAGCCATGCAGACCAAGAATTTCAGTTCTATTCTTCAGTCCCGTTGCATTTGCCAGCAAACGTTTTATGACTTTAGAAAAGTCTGTGAAGGTGTCAGGGTTACTGGGAACTATTGTGATTCTTATGCTGTCCTTTTCACACCCGTGCTGTAAGAAGCAGTGGACCATGAGCAATTTAACCGATGCTGTAAAACATACTTAGTGCTCTGTGTGGTTTTCATTTTAGAATGGCATTATAGCAATTTCATCTTTGTCTAAAGCTTACTTGCAGACAAGGACGTACTTACTTAAATATCTAGTAAAAAGCCAATAATTTAATAGATCAAGCAGATAAATTGTTACATTTCAGTAAGATACACAGGCCTGAAGGACCTACCTTTTTAAATCAGACTTGCGAGTAGAATCAAGCTTACTTAGTTTGCAAAATTCATTTTTACGAGATTGTACTTTATGCTGCCCTAATGCCTTGAGAATCCTTTCTGAAGCCTTTTAAGTAACGGTAAGGATCATCCGCTGAGGATACCAGACAGAAACAGCAAGAAGATAACAATGCTTTGTATCTGATCTCTTAGAAACAGACACCTGTTCTGTTTACACAGAGCTTCGTTGATTCAAAACCAAATATAATTGTCCATGTTAGTCTTTGATTCGCATCACTGAATTACAAGTAGGGTTGTGCAGCACTATGGTTTAAGATACCATAATGAAACACATAGTCTTTAGTGCAAAGTCAGGACGTGAAAAATACAGACTATGTATTCCTGCTTTTGTACAGTACCAAAGGTAGGTTGACAGTTGGACTCGATGATCTTAGAGGTCTTTTCCAGCCTTAATGGTTCTATGATTCTATAGCCAAGTTGGCTTCAGCTGAGCTGTTTGGCTTGAACAGAGGAGCAGTAAAAGTGTGTTCAGTACAACATTCTACCTAGTTAATTAGTATAGCTTCTCAGCAGTTCTGCCTGGGGTAATGCACTCAGCTTGGGCCTCAGGTAATGGCATCCAGCACGTCACACACATACCCAAGCAAGTCTGATACCTTCACCCTAAGTTGTGTTGTTTTGGTAGACAAACTGAATGCCTTTTATCAGCCCTGATAAGGGTGTTCTGGATCTAAAATAGGATTGTTTGTGGTCTGCAACCTTTAGTATACAGTAATTATCAAGCTTCTTTGTATCCTCACATGCAGTGCTATTAAGTGACTGCAGTAATTTGGCTGTCAGAAAGCAAACGGCTAGGTTACTTTTGGTGATGAGCCTTCTAGGTGCCTTCCCTCATAGACTTTGGTCCTGAGTCCGTCTAGGTGCTAACTGCTTTTTGGTTTTCGTCTTCTGGGTTTTTTTTAATTGAAGATAAATTGATTTGGCCTTCTCAGTAGAAAATAAAGATTAGAAGATAGCCTGTGTCTACTCCAGAAGAACTGAAAGTGTTAGCAAACTGACAGTTCCACAAAAGCCACGCAGGTAGCTGGAGAGACAAAAGAGAGGATAAGAAGAATCATGCAAAGAGATTTAGAAAAAGTGAAGCAGCAGCTGTGATGCAACATCACCTGTAGTGCTTAAAATATCATTACGTAATTATAGTTGCATCCGTTTATTGCTTTTTTTAAAGATAATATCATGTGTATTATCTTTAACAATTCTCTCTAACTCCTGGTCAGGCAGGAGGCACAAATTTATATGTCTGCCTGGAATTGATTTTTAGATACATTGGCACACTAATTTTAACTAAGCTTTGGAAAAACAACCGAATCTAGAGCAGCAGGGTGGAGGGTGGCAATTTCATCTTTTAAATAGGAGGATAATAAAACCTGCAGGTTTATTAGGTAAATAAAGCTTCATGTTCTTCAGAACACTTCTTGAATACTGTTGCGTATACCCATCTCTGCCTTAGGGTGGCCCAAGCTTGTGCTGTACTGTATTCCTGCCTAGGGCAGCGGGCATGACTAGGGATCGTTGCCCACCTTGCTTCTTCCCCCTCTGGGTGAGTCAGGTGCCTGCTGCCTGCCAGCTGAGATCTCCAGCCCAGCAATAGAGGCTGGAGCACCGTGACAAGTATGAGTGCAATACGAGTGTGAAAATAGCCGTTACTCTCTGTTGTAATGAAACCCGATGTTTTATGCACAGCAAGCACTTCTGTGGAAGAGAGGCAGGTACGCCTCTTGGTCATCTCAGAATGACATACTGACAATACTGGTTTTCATCCTAGCTGGATGCCTGCAGAGTGGGCACAGCACTGTGGAATCCTACAGTATTTTTTAAAGTTCAATGTAAAGGAAGACGTTTTTTACTTGGACCAGATGCCGTTATTTCAATGTGCCAAATGTATTTCTAAGACAATCCATCTTTTGGAAGGTATTTTGGTAAATTGATCCCTGCTCTTTCTCTGTCACCAGAATCGCTTTATTGGGGTTGCACTTGGAATCACCACAGGGTGGTGGTGGGGAGCGTAAACAAAATATAAACATTGTAGAATGAGTCTGTGTTTGTATTACCTTCCCCTACAAAAGGAATGGTGGATATATAGTTTGTTTAGTGGGAAGGGCCTTCAAGTATTTCTACAGGCTGAATAGATAAACTGGTTAACATGGTCTGTGTGGGGCTTAAAACTGGCTGCTTAACTTCTAGTTTCTTTAGTAGCGTAAAATTGCATTTAACCCCCTTCTTCCAAGGATTTCAAAGCAAGTGAATGTTTGCAGTGTCCTTGTGAAGCAGGTAAATACTGTCAATTTGCAGGTGGGAAAACTGAAGTATCAAGAGTTTCATGATTTGAGTTCACAAGCAGATGGTGGCAGAGCCAGGATCCATTAAGTCCCAGCTCTCTGTATGATCCTCCAATTACTAAAGAGTTACTTTCTTTTTGTTTTCACTTTACTTCATTTAAATTGCTGTCAAAATCTTCTAGGTTTGAGAAACCTCCCTAGACCTCTCTTGGTGGCTGGTCCTTCAAGTTCTGGAAGCACTGATGCGGATGGTGGACTCTTTGCAGTTCCTACAACTCTCCCACCCAACAGCCGCCATGGGAAACTGTTCTTGCCTAGCAAAGAAGCAGAACTGACCTTCCGGCAGCACTTAGATACAATCAGTGTAAGTGAGATGACTGACTGAATGAAAAAAGTAGCATATTGTGCCTGAACCAGCTTCTAGTCGGTATTACAGGGGTTTTTTTGGTTCATCAGCAAGTATGGGCTTCCCTATGAAGCAGTGCTTCTAGTGATGCTCAAGCATAACATTTTATTAGCTGAGATTAGTCAGATTTTGACTATGTAACTCTGCTTTGAAGTGACATCACCTCTTCAGGCCTGAATCTGAATGCCATCACACAGCCTGATGAAACTGGTTCACTCTCTAATTAAGTTGCTCCAGCAAATATATTTGCCAGGTTTAGCAAAACTGATATCCTTCTTATCGTGCAGCTACTTTTAATACCTCATTGCTGTATTAAATTCAAATACTCGTTTTATTTTTATATATACAGTCTCACTAACAACTTCTGGCAAGCTGCAGTAGCTAAGAAGTGAAATGGCTTTTTTGGGAGAAAGCTTTATCTCCGTAAAACAAGAAGAAAAAAAACCATGCCTGGTGGAAAATTTTCCTACTCTAGCAGAAAGATTATTCTACTGTCTGAAACAAAACGCAGTATTTTAATAAATAGTTATAACTTTACTGAAAAACAGAGTCTGGGGGGTATAATTTATTCTGTGTCTGCATGCTTAAAATACTTTCTAATGCATTTCCTGCTCTTGTCCAGATGCAGTCGGACTTCTTCTTGCCAAAGCCGAGGAAGTTACGGAACAGGCACTTGCGGAAGCCATTAGTAGTACAGGTCAGACCAATTTGCAAAGTGTGAAATGCCTGTTTTGCTTCCTGAGTAGATATCAGTAAGGCTATACTGATTTGCACCTAACTGAAAAAACCCTGAACTTCCCTCGTACATCCGCTGGAAGAGTGAAGCTGAACATATGAAGGAACAAGCATTTTAGTCTATATTGTAGCCAGCCATGTTACATTCCCTATGTGAGGAATGTCAGCAACAGTAGTAGTCCAGTGCATGAGGTAGTTTGGAAAAAATAAAAAAGGCCCTCACCTGAAAGCAGGTTCTGCTGTTTGGGCCTGCTGGTACTGATGCACAGGCAGTGTGTTCACGTGGTATCCTGGTCTGTCATTGTTAGAGCTGTCAGTGCTAATGCAACAAGATCCCCCTTTAGGTATTTTTTCCTGCTTCCTACGCACTAATGGCTGTTAAACTGGGGTGGGTATAAACCTCTGTAGTGAAATAAAACATAACACTATTTAAAAGAACAATGATTTCTGGAACAAATGGGTCTTGCAAAGAGATGTATGGAAGAGGTAGCCTGTTGTCATGGAACTTTGGTGGTAGGCAGGCGTTAACCTCCCTTAGACTACTCTGATAACCCAGCAAAAAGGCACGTGCCACTGTGAAACTGCAGGTGGGGAACATACAAGAAATCTAAAACCAAAATAATGGAAACTTGTTTAGGGAAAACAAAGTTACCGAGTGTCAATATACCCTTTTGTCTCTTCTGCTCTGTATAAGAGTAGGAGACCTAGAAATCACATACATGCTGTTTTCTGGTACTGAGATTTTCTGGTCTATGCAATTCCATTTGTTTTAAGAGCTCCCAAGTACATACAGCTGCCTCATGAATTCACACTTGATTAATTGTAATGGAAGATCAGTTTGCACACAGGCTAGATCCCATCCTTAAGATCACTGCTGTAACTCTGTGGGAGATTTGAAAATTACCACAAGTATAATCAGAAAGGAATATAGTTCTAATTAGCATTTCTCTGAGAATTGTCCATGTGGAAATTTTCTCTTAGAGTAGTTTACAGAGAAAACACATGATTCCTGTCTGTAGCTTCTTTCTCAAGATTACACAGACCTTATTGCTGTGTCTGTTGCATGATAGTCACGCCGTGTAAATACTCTGCTTATTCTGGAAGGTATCATGAACTTCTGTGCCTTAAAAGATGAGCTTTACCCTCTGTTCTGTGTTTAAATATGTTCTGGTTTATTGTTGTTTCTCCCACATAGAGAACACTGCTCCCGAGGCCATCTGGAAATCCATCCCAGCATGTCTGTTCCTTTTCTATCTTATCCAACTCATCCATTACAGGTGAGTCTGCATGTCTTCTATCCCTTTTATGCTGCCATGAGATGGACTAGAAAGTGTCTCTTAAAACTGCATAAAGGAATAATTTCTAAAAAGAGGAAAACATCCTTTCAAAACCACAGAGTCCTTTACTAGTTGCTTGAGTCACTTCCTACAGGATGATGTGATTGTTCTCCATCATTGTTAAGCAAGTCATGATTATGATAGAAATTTTTTTCTTCCGTTTCCCAGTATTGAAAGCAGGGAAGAGTAAGGAGTTCTCTACAGGGAGACAAAATTTTGGAATAAATTACTTAGATAAGAATTTTTGTTCTGTAGGGTGTAATAATTTGTCTAGATTTTTTAATGGACTTTTCCTAGTACTGTTTAAATCTCATACACTATAATCAATGTACTGCCCATTTGCCCTTTTCTGCTAATACACTCTTGAGTACAATGGTAGCACAGGTGATCCCCCATCTCGGCTTAAATCTCAAAATCAACATGAGACAGCTTCAAGAACACAGCAACACTTGCTGTTGCATTTTTGTGATAAGGCACTGGTTAGCTTGCATTGGTATTTCAAGTCTGTTTCCACTCCGCTACTCGTCTCCACTACTTGCATTTCCGGAGCTCGCTACTGCTTGGAATTTGTTTGCTTCCACTGAACTGTGTTGTGCTCTGCTTTAAAGATGTTAGATTTCATTTGCTTGAGAGGTATTTAATCCTTCACCCTAGGGAGAGGTTCGTTTCGGCCAATCCAGTCCTCACTGACTAAAGCTGCTGTTTCTCGTCCGATTGTGCCCAAAGTTCTTCCAACACAGGCTACCAACCATCTGTCCAGTAAGTCACTTCTTAAACAGAATGAGTGTCACGGTCTGTTGTGATCTGTATGATGTTACGTTGTTGGTTTCTATTTCCTAGGTAAAATCATTAGTGCCTTTGGAAGTTAAAGAAAACAGCTGTGTTAATGACAACTTTACTTTCTATGACTTTGTGTGGCTGCAGAAAGGGAGCAGTCAGTGGTGGGACAGCCTTGAACTAGGTTCCTTCACTGTGTCTGACCTGCAGGCAAAGCAAGGGGTTAGAATTTGTGATGGTTTGTTGTCAGACCACTTTGAAAAGGGGTTGTGACATATTTGAAAGAAACTTGCAAACAGCTTATCTACTAACATGGGATTATGAATTCTACAAGAAAACAACATGCTGGTGTACTCCAAGCAAATACTGTCTTGCAACAAAAGAATGGGTCCCTTAATTAGAATGATTAGTGAGGTGAAAGCAATACCTGCCTCTGTTTTACTTAGAGGATTCTCTGTGATGGGAAGACAGTCAGATGTTTTAAGTGGATTTGAAAAGATCTGGGTGAGGTTGACCCTGCAACAACATAAGAATTTTTTATATTGAATCTAAATGGCTGCTAGAGGCAAGATAACAAAATAAGGCTGTGTTGTTTTTATAGCTCCTCTAGTAAACCGTATGAAATTTCTAGAAATTGCATAACCAAGTACTTAACCATTTGCAGGACAAAAAAGAAAAAAAAATAGAGGGAAAGGGCGGGGGGAGGGCTGGGATGTTCCTCTAAACTGTTTTGATATACCTGATAACATGTTGGAACAGGGCAGAAAAATTAAACATTTTAGCTGAAAGAAATGTTATACTTTGAAGAGGAACAACTGATACAGCTGATCAGATAATTACCATTTTTGCTTTTTGCATGTGTTTAAGTTTTGACTCTGGGCAACTTTTAAAAAATCACCTTTTAGATGAGTCACAACAAAGTAATTGCCTGAAGAAAAGGCTTGCAATGTGTTTTTTGCTTTTTTGTTTCACAAAAGGTGCTATCGACTTGGCAGCTAAAAGTGCTGGTATTATCCCTGGTAGCCCTGTGCCTGTCCTGGATGCAGATGGTTTGTCGGGTGTATCTCCACTGTCACCAGATGGAGTGACCACGGTGGTAACAGGGCAGGAGTCAACAGTAGTGCATCAGAATGGAGGCTCCATCACCACTGTAGAGGTCAGTCTCTTGAGCATGCTTTTTAAAGTAGTTCAGTGTCTCGCTCTTTCATTGTGTAAAAAAGCTGTATTATTAATGACTGCTTCAGCGAGCTTTCTCCTGGAGCTTGCTGTTAAACACTTTTATCATGGCAAACCCAATCTATGTTGTATAGTGCGTATTTCAGGGTTGAGGGATCAGATCATCATCACATTGAACAGATTTCCATCCTATAGAACAGCTTTCAGCTGTGAGACTGTTGAAGTTGGCCATCCAGAAATCTGGGCTTGAAAAGAAACAGTAGCATTTCAACAGACAGTAATTCAGGAGGGAATTTGGGGCAAAACATGGACTTTTAGGGATGTATTTGGAATGGAAGCTGTGATTTCTCCTTGCAGTTTCTTTCATTGAGACCCAAGATACATGTTGGTCCGTGTCATTTTCTCAGGGAGTCGATGGACGATTTTGAAAGGCACGATATGTAAAAGGAGTATGCATAAACGGTGATAGGCACTTGTCTCTTACCTCCCCAGCTCTATTTGCAGCATTTTGTGTAAATGTTTGTCACTCACATGATTTCTGTTGTGCTTCTAGGGCTCGGGCCCTGGGTGTCGGGTTCCATTCATCAGCCTACCAACACGGCATGAGCAGGAGGCAGTTCCTGATGGCTTCCAGGTAGAGTATGTGTTGAAAGAACAGTTGTATGAAATAGGTAATGTTCTGAAAACACCACTGGTATTACTAGTTAAAACCCCTTGTTCCCAGGTAATTGTACGCCATTGGTACTGTTTTGTGAGAATTGAAATCTCTAGCATCTGAAGAAATTTAAAGAAAGGGATTTAGGAAAGCTGCTTGAAGTTATGTGGGTACCATTCTCTAAAAAAGCAAAGCGAAGCTGACAGTCTCTGACCTCTGAAGGACAAACAGGTTTTACGTATTTCTTGATACAGTGGAGGAGTTTATAATTGCTGTGCTATATCGTACGTGTGTATTTTAGACTTCATAAAGAAAGATTTCAGCAATTGGCAGTCCCGCTGCTTGTATGTTGCTAAAGAAGGAATATTAAGACTAAAAGCGTGATTGTAATGCCAGCATCCTCTTCAGAGAATCACTTTTCTTTATGCTGGATCCAATAAGACATAGATACTTAAAAAGTAACTGTGGCAGCACCTAAGTTGTAAGTGTCATCATCCTACCCCAACTTCCTTCTCCAGCGGGATCCAGGACCTTGCGTTAGATACTCAAGCCTCAGAATACAGGCTTTTCTTTTTTCCAGTGGAGGCACTTTCCACCCTTCTGTGACAGGTACATGTGAAAAAGGTCAAATTAATTTGATTGGAGAGCATAAAGGAGGAGAAGAATTTTTTTTTTTTTTTTTTTTAATAGCACAGATGTTAGGACATGGACCTACTAGGCATTCGTTTGTGGTAACGGGGCCTTAGGTTCTGGTTCTTGCTCTCAGGACAGCTTTGTATATACTACATCAGAAAAAAACCACAAACAGTTCTATGATGAGGTATTAATAATGAGACTCCTCAAAAAAGATCAGTTGAGTTTTGGGAAGTCTGGCTGTAAAGAGGAGTGAGTTAGCAGTTTAAAATATTTATATACCCTTCAAGCAGTTACAGGTTTTTTGCCTATACAAAGGCAAATTAATACTTAATTCTTAAGAACTGTCTTGTAGGTTCATCAAAATCATGTTAATTTTATTATTATGCTTGTTTCTGTTACGTAGGCTGTATTAAATATTCTTTGGAATGTTACAGACCCGTATTTTTTCAGATGATTTGGCAGGATATGGGCTGAAGCATATTTGTTTATGCTTACAGATATTTTTTGTGGAAAAAAAAACCAAACAAATTTATTATATAAATAATATATTCCTAAAATTTCAGGAATATTAGCTGCTGGATTATTAGTCGTCTTTTTTTTTTTCCTTAAAGTCTGATCTTAATCTGATGCTTAGGAGCTAAGCTGTTGCTTTTCAGACGGATTTCCAAGTCCTTCATAAATTTATGAACAATTAACTCTGTTTCTTGTAACAGGGCGCATCAGTCCTTTCTCTGTCAGAACTGTCCAAGACTCCCCTCCAAAATGGTCTTTCCACCCCTCCGCTTCCCTCATCAGAGGCTTCCAGTACCCGGCTCTCTCCTCCCAATGTTTCTGCTCTCTTGGATATTTCGCTGCCTGGACCACCTGAAGATGTGCTTTCTCAAGGGGAACCTGCCACTCAAATCAGTGATTCTATCATTGAAATAGCTATCAGCTCTGGTCAATACAGTAAGTCTGAGCTTGGCTAAAATCTTCCCATTAACTTAAAAAAAAATCCCTGTCATCTTACATGTCAGCAGAAACTTTTCCAGGAAGCAGTTCTTGGGTTTTTTGGGTTTTTTTTAATATCTGTTGGAAATAAAATTATGTGCCTAGCCTTTATTTTCTAGCATATATAGGTGGTTTTTTGTTGGTTGTTGGGTTTTTTTCCCCTTTCTAAACATAAATTGGTGTAGTGTCCTGTAGCTTTACCGCATTGACTGAATCAGTGATTCCTGACATTGGCTTACAGGTGAAGGTGTTTCTCTCTCTCCTGCAAAGCTGAACGGCAGTGACAGCTCCAAAAGTCTTCCATCCCCATCCAGTAGTCCTCAACAGAACTGGATTGCCTCTCCCAGCCATGATCCCCAGTGGTACCCCAATGACTCCACAGACTCGTCTCTCAGCAGCTTGTTTTGTAAGTGTCAGTATGCAGAGAACTGCAACAAAAAAGCTCTTCCCTTTCAAAAAAAAAAAAAAAAAAAAAAGCACTGTTTATTACAAGTGAATCCTTTGGAAAATCATAAACCCAGTAGGACATTTGTAGAATTCTTCCCTTACTTCTTGCTTTCATTTCAACAGTGCTGCCTTCAGACCGTTTTCCTTCTCTTTACAAGTCTGTTCCTGAAAAGATCCTATTGCTAGATTGGGGCCCTTACCTTGGGACAAATAATTCCTTGGCAGTTCTTTGTAGTCTGTTTGGAGCCTGACTCATCAGATAGGTTGAGACATTTTGGCTGTTCTGCCAAAATGAAAAGATGCCCTTGGCTCTGCTGTTGGAAAAATAGACTCCGTTCTGTGCTTGGTGAGCATAATCCCAAAGACGTGAGATCACTGGGTTTGTTTGGGCTTTGGTTGGTGGTTTTTTTTAATTAGTATTTAATGGGGCCAGTGTAATGAGTCTCTGTACTGTTAGCAGCGTGCTGATGGTGTTCACGCTGGTAAGACATAATTTTTAAGCGATAAATAGATATCTGTCCTCCATTTTCAATTTCCTTGTCCTTCTCTTTATCCTCCCAATTGCAAACATTCAGTGCAGTGACTTACTGATGTGCCTGTTCTTTATAGCAAGTTTCATCTCCCCTGAGAAGGGACGAAAAATGTTGCCAACTCCTGTTGGGACTGCCAGTGGCACCTCCTTACTGGGACCCAGCCTTCTGGATGGAAACTCACGGGACTCTTTTGTGTCACGGTCTCTGGCAGATGTAGCAGAGGTATGTCATCAAATTACATCCAGCTGTCTGCTTCCTTTTTTAGAGCAGTGTTATTGTATATTGTCCGTCATACCTTCCTGAGATACTTAAGGCAAAGATGCTTTGACATCTGCACTTTAGCTTAGTAAAACAGGGTTACAGTCTTAACAGAAAGATGTAAAATGACTTGAGGGTATACTGCACCAGAGCTGGTGCAGGAAGCTGTTGGGAGCACCTTCGACCCAGGTTCTTTTTGCTGGGGGAGGTCGTGTTTACCTTGTTGGACATATCTTTGTTTCGACAGAGTTGTAATCCTTCTGTTTTGTGTGTCCTGCTTTGTAGAGCAGGAATTGAAAATACCAAAGATGAGAGAAAGGTTAATACTGATGCAGCTACAGTACAGTCGGAGGACTGGTAGAAAAAATACATAGGTCCAGAAGGAAGAAGCAGGAAATGGCTAATACTGAGTTACCTGAGAGAACGGCAGGTCCTTATGCTGCTGAGTTATTTTCTCTGTTGGTAGAATTATCCTTCTGTTTTGAAACCTTTTGGAGGGGTAGAGTGAAGACTAGCATTTACTAAGGCTTTGACACGCTTGAGGACAGAGCTCCCTTTCAGAGGGACAGAGACAGACTGGAGGAATGAGCTGCCAGGAAAATTACGGAATTCAGCAAGGACAAATGCAAAGTCCTGCCCGTGGGAAGGAATAACCCCGACAGCACTATAGGCTGGAGACTGACTGTTTAGGACGCAGCTCTGCTGAGAAGTACCTGGGCATCTTGACAGACGGCAAGCTGAACATGAGCCAGGATGTTCTGTGGCAGCTAAGACGACCAACAGTGTCGCGGGCTGTTTCAGCAGGAGAATACCTAGTAGGCTGAACAACGTGGCGATTATCCCACTCTACTCAACAGCTGTGAGACCACGTCTAGAATATTGTGACCAGTTTTGAGCACCCAATACAGGAAAGGCATAGATAAACTGGAGCAAGTTCAGCAGAGGGCCACCAAGATGATTAGGGGGCTGAAGCACCCGTCTGTGAGGAAAGGCTGATGGTACTGGGCTTGTTCAACCTGGAGGAGGCGTCGGGGCAGGAGGGACCTAACTGCCTGCCAGTACTTGCAGGGTGGTCATCACAAAGATGTAGCCAGGCCCTTCACAGAGTGGTGATGCATGGTGGGAGGAATCAGAGCAAAAGCTGAACTGAGAAAGGTTCTGACTACATATAAAGAAAAACTTTTTCACCCTGAGGACAGTCAGGCAGGGGAACAGGTTGCCTAGAGACGTTGTGCAGCGTCTGTCTTCAGAGCTTTTTACGACTAACATGGATAAAGCCCTGAGTAAGCTGGTCCGTCCTCCTAGGTGAACCTGCTTTGAGCAGGAGGTTGAACTAGAGACCTCTTCAGCTCCCTTCCAATCTTAATTGTCCTACAGTTTACAGTCGTTGACTCAGTGTAACATCATGTACATTGTAACTTTGTGGGGGCTTGCCCTGATGGAAGGAAAACATCATTCCTCCGTTGCCCTTTGGATTTGAGTAAGGAGGTTCTGTACAGACCTTGTAACCAGAAGCTGCAGCAAGCTCATGCTGTTTTAATGTGCCCTTGGCAGCTTCAGACTCCACACACAGCTCCACTTCCTGGCAGAAATAAGATTCTGCTTACTAGGTGGTGAGAATCTGTCAAGGCGTGTGTTAATTAAAGGATTATATCATAATTTATTTGTGTGGATTTGAAGTGACGTTGCAGCCCTTGATCTTACAAACTGCCTTCAGAAGAAAATGGGATATGGCACCATTTTAGGCACGCCACATGAAATTCCACCTGAACACAAGAAAACTTTTTTAATGTGAGGGTGGTCAAACACTGAAACAAGTTGACCAGAGAGGTTGTGGAATCTCCATTCGTGGAGATAACTCAACACCTGGCTGGACAAGGTCCAGGGCAACCTGTCCTAGCTGACCCTACTTGAGCAGGCTGGTTGGACAAAAGGATCTCAAGGTGTCCCTTCCAACCTCAACAGTTCTGTGGTTCTGTGAAATTTCCACTGACATGTAGTTCTTCTCTTCTCTCTTCTCTTTTCTAGGTGGTGGATTCCCAGCTGGCTTGCATGATGAATGAGAACAGCATAGATTACATATCTCGTTTTAATGACCTTGCCCAGGAACTGTCAATACCTGAGCCAACCCGCAGGGAAATTCTGTTTGATGGAGGAGGAGGTGGTCCCCCAATTGGGGATCTCTCACAGTGAGTGTATGAGACCAGCAGGCTGGTGTAGACTGTTCAGCTAAAGTTGGAGCTTGCAGCGCTGGATCATGGCAAGGGCAGGTTGCAGAGAAGCAGCTGAGGCTCAGTTGTCCCTGTCTTGTGCCCTTCTTTCTAAAAGATAAGCATTGTCTTCAAAGGTCTGAAGAAGTACTTGCAAGTCCTGGAATGTGCAATATACTTGGAACAACGAAACATGGCGTAGTATTACAGGAAATGGTGTGTCCCCTGCATCAGCGATGTAAGATGGCAGGTTTATGGGACAGTCCTGGACTTGTACTTTGGAATGGCCTAAGCAAGAAGCTTAAGCAGGGAAGGGTATTGCCAGAAGCTCCCCTACGCGAATTATTTTTTGCGTAGTAATCAAAATGCCATGATTTGGGATCCACATTGAAGTTTTGGAGGATGAAGGGTGGGGGTGGGTATGGGAACCATTTTGCATCTTGACATGTCCTAGTTGGCACTCTTTTTATCAACCAGTCAAACTGAAGTTTCTTGCACTCTCTTCAAAGGCGCTGCAACTCTACGATGCTTCGTTTTTATAGACCATTCTGTTTCTTTGGCTATGTTTTGTTGTTTGACCATTCCAGCAGGGGCACGTACCTGTTTTCTTGTTTTGTAGGGGAGCTCTGATTCACCCTACTCCCAGTATTGCATGGATCCTTGGGGAGTTTCCTCTATTTTTAAACCCCATCACGTGTCACAGTCATCATCATCCTGACTGCACTCATATTCTCCACCTTTGAGATTCTTCATCGCATTGCACAGTTCACCCCATGAGTGGGAGAGTGCTTTGTTTGCTTTCCCTGAAGAACGGTTGCTTTTTAAGTCAGGAGACACTGCAAAAGAGCTTACTGGAGTCATTATGAAAGCTTTGTCATAATTAGTCTTGGCTTTGCTGGAAACCTGTATATATTGCCATCTTTCTTCACAAAAACTGAGGATTTACCTGGGAGAGGAAATAGGAAAGAATATTGTCATGTATAGAAACAAATAATATGTGAATGCTAAAGTTGTTAAGATCTGTTTTGTGTCATGAAGAGGAGAGGTGTCAAGCCCTAGCTTAAGCCCTTAGTCCTTCCTTATTTCCTCCTTGTTCTGTGAATTCCAGGTGCTCTGTAGTACCTCAGGGCATCATTTTTCATTATAGTCACTCCCAGGCACTAGTGGATCTGGTACTCCATCTACTAAATCCCTATGCATTTAATGTTAGTGTTCCAATATTTGAAAGACCCAGATCCTGATACCAGCGGGTTCAAAGGAATAGAAAGTTACTTTCTCTACAGCTGGTTGTCCGTCGATTCTACCTTTATAACTCAGGAGACTTTTCCTATTTCCTTTCCTGCTGGTCACGAGGGAGAATACCTTTATTGTGCCCCTTTTTTTAAGCACTTGTCTGCTTCTCCAGTAAGAGGATGTCCCTTGGCCGTTTTAAGTAGCTCTGAACTTATCCAAGGGACTAGTCCTATATAAACCTCAACTTTATATTATTAATAAATAAACAAAACTTCTCCATCTCTTAGGCTATTATCAGGGGTTCATTTTCCCAACTTGCACTATACTTGGTGGATGTAGTTCTACCTGCCTTTAGCTACTTTTACAAGGCATTTGACTGGGAGTTTCTTCTTGTAACCTTGCTCACGATGCACTGATTGGATTTGCTGTTTTCCCAGTCACTTTACCCTGCTTTCTGCAGATTTTTTTTTAACCGCTATGTAGTTTGCCTTATGCTTTCTGTCGTTAAGAGAAAAATGTAACACGTTTTCTGATGCACCTTTTGTGTGGCCCAGAGCAACCTTCCTGATTTCACTCAAAAAGTAGTGAGATTTGGATGACATTCCAAGACCCCACGTATCAGGTTGCTACATTCTCCTCCGACGTAGGAACCATACGGATGTGTAAAAACAGCGTTAGTACAATTAGATGGTCCCAACAGGGAGGCAAACCTGTATTACTAGCAAGAAAACAATCATGACTAGAAGAATGGAGAATTTAATACCTGTGGGCTAACTTTGTATTCTGACTGCATGTCATGTGGGATATTAAGTCCTTCTGTCATTATTCCTCTTTCATTATTCTTACAGAGCCTTGTTTGACAATTCTGATGCAATTATCAGGAAATCATGTAAACCTAGAATACAAAAAGTTGAAGGCTGTCAGAAACATGAAGCTGAGGAGTGTATCGTTCTCAGCATTCATCCTTGGTATGGAGAGGATACCCATTAATCTCAAGAGTCATTCCCTCTAAAACTTTTAAGTTTCACTTAGAGTTGAGCTGTATTTTGGTTCGGCCTTTCCCAGCTTGTTTCCTCTTGGTTTTGGCTTCTTAACGTTAGTAATGCTGATTATCCTATATGCTGTACCTCCAAAAATCCTTCGGACTTGCAGGACAAAAGTAGAGGGCTCCTACTGTACCTGTGGATTATAGGACATGCAGGAGGAGATGTTGATACATTCTAATCAAGTACTGTATTAAAAAAAAAAATCTGAACTCTCATTCTTAAACTTCTGAATATTGAAAGACCAGCCTGATGGTCTACAGTGTATTTACGTAGCTTGACAAGCATTTCCTCTGTATCGATGCTGGTAGCGGAGTGGATGTGACGCTGGTTTTGACTCTTGGGTTGCCTAGAATAAGTGCCAGTGTTGCTGCGCCTATATGGCAGAGCACTTCATCGATGAAGATCTGTGAAGACTTTCTGCCGCCTGATACGGGGAGCTGTCAAGCTGCCCTTTCTCAGCCCATTCAGTTGCCATAGGGGAATAATAGAATTGCAGAATGAAGTCAGCACAGTGGCTATTTTTAACGATGCCATGAGATCAGAAAACGTTAATATCCTGAACCTTTGCAAGTAGACTTGGACTGCCAAGTCATAACAAAAGTGGAAATGACAGAGGTCAGTTCAGCACTCAGAATTTTGTGGTTAGAAATGTGTTTGGCATCAGCCTCTTAAAAGTTGTTATTATGAAACAGAATTTGGTTTCAGAAATGTCATGCTTTGCAAACTGCAGTTTAATAATAAAGCCCTTTCAGGACAAGTAAGTCTTATCAGGGAAAAACGTGAAAATAACGTAGGTCATTGCGGTAATTTTGAATTGATGCAGAATTTGTTATCCTTATTATGTGAAAGGTCACTTAAACCCACCTCTGATTCCACCAGTTCTAGATTTCAGGTGGATGTGCTTTACAATACTAATCATCATCAGTTTGTGCCTAAGACTGCTAAGTGAAAAATCGGGGTGGGGTGGGTGGGTGTAGGAGGTGTGTGGGGGTATGTATATACACACACACTATATATATATATGTACACACACACATATATATGTATGCTTGTGTGTGTGTGTATATATATATTTTTTGTAGAACACAAAACTCTTTCAATTTTAATTATTTCAGCTTCCCCAACAGAAGTAACAAAATCCGTATGTGTAACAATGTCAGCCTATCCTAAGCAAACATTCCAGCAAGTTATACTGAAATGCACGCAGGATTGTTTTTGAGGTAAACAGGACTTCGTTAGCTTAATAGCTTCTTGGGGCACTGTAAGGTGGTTGGAGAGGACAAATGGACACTAACAACCTCCAGTTCTAGTATTAATTGCTCTAGGCTTTCCCCGTGTTGGATTAGTGACTATATATAATAAGGAAGTTCTGAGTAGCTCAGCAAGGTGAATGGCAGAAAATTCAGTCTTTGTTGCCATCATAGTCTGGGTGAAAAGCAGTACTGCATCCTAAGAGTTCGATCTACCCATGTGTGCGCTAACTGGGTTTTCTGCTGGGTGTTGCATCCTGATTACCCACACAATTCATTTATCCTTTATCACTAAATCTACTAAGCATAGGAATACTAATTGGTTTTAATATGGCATTGTTAAGCCTTTTCTTGACACCCCTCTTTGTATTTCTAAATGGAATTAAATGGCTTGGATCAAATCTAATCTATAAAGACATCTCATTTACTGACTCCGCAGATCCCAGAGTGGAAATTACGTTGCATTTTGGTTTTTACACTCAGACTTTGGATGCATTTATAAGGAAAGTACTGCACTTTTTTTTAACCTTTTCAAACCTTTGAATCTCTTAATTTCACAGCAAGTTGTAAATGTTAACTAAGTGAAACCTTGGCAAGCACTACGGCAATAAGTTATCATTAATTACTGAAACATGGTAACTGCTTTAGAGCTTATGGTTCTGGCAGCAAAATTTAATGCTGTTTCTTTTAATAATAGTTAAGCCATATCATCTAAGGTTTCTGGCTTGTTTGAGATGTGAATTTGTTTTATAGATTATAAATATACCTATATAGTGTATGTATAAAGCAGAATGCCTGTCCTTACTGATTATTTTTTGTACCATATTGTAAATTATATTATTTATTCTTTACCAATTTTGGAAAAAGGTGTTTTGGTTATTTAATATAATATACAAAAGCTGTTAAACTTCCTCTGTTTAAATTTCCAATTCAACTTGTAAAGCTGTTTTTATTCTTGTGCATAAATACATACTAATACTTGGTCTAACTTATGTCCAGTGTGTTACTTGCCCTTCACGCCCTATCAGATTTTTCCATTAACCTTTATTTACATAACAGTGGCCCCTGGGGGGGTGTCTAAAAATTTGTCCGTAAGGCCAAGCCTTCCGAGGTGAAATTCTAGTTTCAGTGAAATCAGTGGCATAACTTCCACTGACATCTCCCATCCCAGAATTTTCATGGTTTTCACCACAGTGAGAGGTTTTGGTTGGGTTTGGTTTTGCTTTGCAGCTTCCATTCCCAGTAGCGTCCGCTAATTGTGCGCGTCAGAAATGGGTCAAACCAGAGGGCTGTCTGTCCTGAACGTCCTCTCTTTGTCCATGGTCACCTGTAACAAGGGGAAGAAAGGAAAAAACCAACCAACCAAACAACAAAAAAAACTACCAAGCAAAAGGGTACAATAAAAAGGGTATCGTATATCTTGGTTTGGGTTTTTTTTCCCCCTAGGTTGTTTTTTTTCCTTCACAGCTTCAGATAAGCAGGAACTTAGATGTAGAGGTGGTATTCAGGCCATCACGTTTTATATAGCCACTACCAGAAAAACTTTTTCACCTTGAGGACAGTCAGGCAGGGGAACAGGTTGCCCAGAGAGGTTGTGCAGTGTCTCTCTTCAGAGCTTTCCAAGACAAAACTGAATAAAGCCCAGAGGATGCTGGTCTGATCTAGCTCACCCTGCTTTGAGCAGGAGGTTAGACTCTAGTCCTGAGGTTCCTTTCAAGCTGAATTATCCTGTGATCTTTGTCATGAACTAGTTCCTTTTGGTACACATTTAGGATTTTGGTCTCTGCAATATGCAATGGCAGCTTTAGTTTAATTACGCGTTGAGAAAGTGCAAGAGTGTTCTTAAAACTAGATGATAAGAAATGAGGAACGTTTTAAAAAGCTCAACACAAACCCGCGTAGTAATATTCTTTGATGCTTCCTTTCCATCCAAAGAGTGAGGACTTATCTCTACCACTTGTGTACTGAGAAAACTGGACTGCGTGACCAAGTTTGAGCTCTTTCCGTGCAGCTTCTCACCTCTACCATGCTGTGACAAAGGCTCACAGCTAAGAGAGACCTTCACTTCTTTCCCACCTTATGTCAAAGCTGGTACTGAATCCTACCACTTTCTTTTCTCACAGACTATCTAATTTTGCCCTTAATGACCAAAACTTAACACTGTCAAAACAGAAGGAATGAGTCGGAAGTAACAAATGATTAGTAAAGTAAGAAATGGAGCAAAGCAAGATGTTGCAGTTAGAGTGCACATTTTTGGTGTGGTGGTGTTTTGTTTGAGGTTTTTTTTAATCCTTCAAGACAAAAGCAGCAGTACGGCTGCTTCCAAATTTACTTCTTGGCATATGGAAAGCTGTGGAGCCATTAAGTAAAATCTCCAGCTGAAAAAGTTAACTTGTAATGTTACTATCAACCAAAAACGTTTGGCTAAAACGGCCATGCAACTGTTGGCTCCTCGAGTGTAACTGTACCAGCTCCTGGGAGCACAGGTTCTCCAGGAAACCAGTGGCTTTCGCGTGGCAGTTGCCCAGCGCTGCTTCAGCCGTGAGCGATTTACGGACACCGTTTCCCGGGACAGGGACCGAGGTGAATTCTAGCAGGTGGATTGTTTACTGTCAGGTTGCACGCTGGGGTCGATAGCTGTGTATGCACGTTGCCTCCCCACCAGCTGCGCTTCGTGAGACTGAGGTGTGACCCTCTCCTCTCCTCTCCTCTCCGACAAAGCTGGGTGAAGCGTCAGAGGTTCCCAACAGACGCGGTGCTGAAGTCACCAGGTTATAAAGTCGCCTCTGCGGTTACTCCTTATGGTGGTTTTCCTCCCGCGTTTCGCTTTACCTTGACGTTTTTGGGTGAAATGCCCGTATGAGGCCCCCGGGGCCGGGCAGCACGACTGAAGCGCGGACCGGAGCCGACCCCTCTCGGGGCCGTGGCAGCCGCTTGCCACAGGGCGCCCCCCCTCAGCGGACAAAAGCCGGCCTTTTTCGCCCGGGAGGCAGGGCCGGCTGGGCTCGTCCGTGGGGAAGGGACTACACGCTCCGGAGCCCGCCCTCGGGAGCGGGCGGCTGCGGCCGGGGCTGCGGAGGGGCGGCTGCCGGGCCGGGCCGGGCCGCGCCCCCTCAGCGGGCAGACGACCAGGCCAGCTGCGGACGCCGCACCCCTCTGCCGGCCGCTTACCGTCGCGGTGCCGCTGCCCTACCGGGCCCTTTAAATGCCCTCCCCCCGCTCGTCCCGCTCCGCCTCTCAGCCAGTGTGGTTCTGCCGTTCCCTCTGACGGACGCGCGGTCTTACCAATGGGAGGCGGCCCGGATGAATGACGACGCGGGCCCTTTTCAAGCTTCCCTCCCTCTGCGAGGCTCACCGGACAGGCGGGATGTCGACCGGGCGGGCTGCGCTCGATAGGCTGCTCGACGTGATGGGCAGTTGGGTCAACCAACGGTGGGGCAGGGCGGGCCCGCCGGCGCTACCTGCGGTCCAGGCAGCCGAGGAGGAGCGCCGCGCGCGAGGCTGTGGAGTGGAGCCCGTCGTCCGCCACCATGTTCCAGGGCCCCGAGGCCGACTCGGCCAAGCCCAGCTCCAGGTGGCGCAGCGGGGGTGGATTGGCGGTGCGGGGGTGAAGGGGGGAACGGGAAGAGCCGTGCGGCGGCGCAGAGCCCGCGGCGGGGCTTTGTTCGGGGTGAGGGAGAGGCGGGAGAGGCGCAGGCTGAGGCTGAGGCTGCGGCTGCGGCGCGGCGCTGAGGGCGGGTGCTCCGGCTGCGGCGCGGCGCTGAGGGGCGGGAGGCAGATGGGGGGGCTCTGGCTGAGGGGAGCGGGTCCGTGCTGGGGGGGCCTTTTCGGCCGCGGTGGGCGGGAACGCCGCCCCCCATCCCTCCGGTAGCTGCTGGGGCAGGAGGCCGGCGCAGGGCGGCGGCGCTCGCCGCCTGCCCGGTGACCCTGCCGTGCCTCAGTTTACCTCTGCCGCGCCCCGGGGGCGGGGGGGGGTGGCGCCGCCGGCGGAGCGGGCGGTGTGGGGAGCGGCGCCGCGCCGCGCTCCCGGCGGTGCGTGCCGCCTTGGGCTCGGGGCCACGCCTGGGACACGCGGAGAGAGAGCGGGCAGGGCCGGTCCCCGTGGGGCTGCAGCGCTCGGCGCCGGCCCCGGCCCGCCGAGAGGGGGGTTGAGCTCCTGCTGGGGGTTACCGAGGTGGAGAGGGCGTCTGGATCCCGAGGGGATTCCCGTGCGGGAGGAGAGGCCTGGCGCTGTGGAGGCCCTCCTTCCCCCGTGTTTGTACCTCCTCAGGGAGGGAGGAGGAGGACGTGGTTACGCTCTGTGAAGCGTTGAGAGGATCCGACACAAACGCCTGCATAAGCATAAGCAGATGTTACCTTGTTTTCGCCCTATGAAGTTGAACTATATTGTTATACTTGGACGAGGGCGTATATCGTAATAACTTGGAGCTGGAGTGATTAATCCATCTGTGAGGTAA
Organism: Aptenodytes patagonicus; assembly: GCF_965638725.1. Classification (NCBI taxonomy): domain Eukaryota; kingdom Metazoa; phylum Chordata; class Aves; order Sphenisciformes; family Spheniscidae; genus Aptenodytes; species Aptenodytes patagonicus. The sequence continues at coordinate 3,356,267 of NC_134961.1, forward strand.
TTATGTGCTCGGAGGGGAAGGAAGGAAGTGTTTTGAAACTGCGTAAGGGTGCTCTAAGTTTGCCTTTTATTCCAGTCGCTTTAAGCTATGACCTGGTTGTAAAAGACTCCTGAGGATGCTCTGCCCTTAGTATAGTCTCCGAGAAGCTTCTCTTCTCATCGTAATTTTGGACCGTGTTTAACTTATAAATTTGGTTTCTGGATGGAGTCTGGAATGCAGATCATCATAACTTTAGTTAACAGCAAGCAAAGGTGGTCGTGTTACAGCTTGTTCTCTGGCATTGTGGCAGAGTGTTTTCATCGTGCCTGAGAACAATCTATAGCAACGCAGACAACTATATAAACGGACTGGCACAGCAAGCATGCTTACTGCAGCACTGCAATACATTACGTTATTGGATTTTATAGTGGTCTCCGAGATGGTGACTATTGACGTACGGCCTGTGCTGTCAAAAGCAAAAAGTACTTGGTTTAAGGGCACTTTTTCCAGAGCTTATTCTATTAATTCCCTAAAATTAATATTTGATGATAACTTTATTTGATGGTAACTTTACTTGATGATAATGCAAATCCTTTTGCAGTTCTTGATGTGTAGAAGTTTCTCTAGTTAAAACTGAGCCTAATTCAAAATCCTTGCAGCAACCACCAACAGCTGTGGAAGTGGGAAAAAATAACTCTTCCTAATGTGAAAATCTTTGTGAGGAAATTATAAACAAATGCGTTGCATTTCATAATACAGGGGTGTTACTGTTAGAAATAAATTATGTGAAAAATATCTTAAAGGAAAGCTTCCACTGAAATCATTGTCCAGTGAGACGTGTCTCTAGTGATCCAGTTAATGTGTACAGTGATACAGCGAACAACTAGTTTTATTTTATTAAACTTTGTATTTTTAAGGAAGTTTTGCTTTTCCAAAATAAAACAAGGAATTGCGTGTCTAAGAGTTGCTGTTGCTCTGAAAGCAAAGCAGGACAGAGTTGTATCATTCTACTGTTGGTGCACGCTATAAAGCTCTTATGTATCCTCAATTCAGCTCGTATACGAGCAGTTTCACAACTACTGTATAGAGCTGAAAATGTTAACTGTGGCCATCTTGGAAATGTAATACACGTGTTCCCCTCTGCCCCATCAGTTTTATGGCAGAGTACTGCAGAGCTTTCAGATCAAGAGCATAACTGACTTAGCAAAGCTTGCTGTTTGTTTATAAGGTGAGTGAGCTATTTAATGAGCCATGAGTTTGTATTGATCCATCAGCAGGAGTGCCCCCAGGAACTTTCTGGTCTTTGCTTGAGAGCCTGGTGTTCCAAACCTTAACACCTGCTTTCTGCTAGTTACCTTAGTGATGGTCTCTGGCATATAATGCAACTCTCCGATTTTACCTGCTTTATTAGAAGTGTCTGAAAACTAGTAGGACTTCAGTGTTTAACTTTCAGGGAGAATTAAAAAAAATATATATTTAATTTATATAGCCAGTGTCTTGAAGTAATGGATAAGCCTTGGCGCACCTCTTCCGTAGGTCAGCTGAAAGGTTTAATGAGGAAAAGGCATTCAAATTCAAGTGTGTTAGAATGTAGGAAAAAAAGATGACAAGAACTAATTAAAATTCTTCAAGCCTGCCAGAAGAGAACAAAGCAATTAGTAGAGGCTTTTAAACTTACAGGGTAGGGTTCTTAATTTAGCTGTTCTAGATGAATTGACAGACTTCTAGTCTACTGGAGGGAAGTGGGAGAAGAGACAGATTTAGATTGCATAGAAAACAAAGGGTTTTTTTCATTACTGTTTAACAGAATAAAACAACGCCTCCCCCCCCCGCCCCCTGCCAAAGGAAGAAAGAAGATCTAACTTATCTGGCTGCAAGACACAAAAATATCTCTATGTAAACTGGCATAGTACCAATATAAACTAAAATTACTATAAAGTATAAACTAAAATTAATATAAAGTGTATGTTGAATTTCCTTGTACTCTGTTGAAGCAGCTCACGCTGGCTTATCAAGTTTAGCATGCTGTTTTCCTTTGGTAGGATTCACAGGCCAAATCTTACCTTCTTATTTGGTATGGGAGACCTGCGCATCTCACTCTGATCTAGAACTGAGTGTCATGGGAGTACAAGGAGGTCAGCAATGCTCTAGAGGCTACATGGCAAGAAAATAGTTTTGTATTCTCCCCAGTTTTTGGCTGAAGTGAAGGAATGCAAAACCCTGTCCTCTGTGCTATGATAAGCTGGAAGACCTTGTTGCTGTACTTCAGTATTTTTGGTAATTCCTGTGAATGACTTAGTTATCTGACTTTGCATTAGTTAGAATTTTATGGACCTGGTGCTGCAGTCGCTTGAAAGTTTATGGAATATTTGGAAGGTTCCTAGCAATTAGAAGTTTCTGAAATTGAGGAGGCAAATCCACTTTGTGTATGTAGAGTCAAGACATTCTTTTGCGCTATGCTGGCAGAAAAGGTCACCTCTTATGCTGATTTCAAAGTGCCTCATAAGCACCTCAGGTGATGCCTCTGACTTATTCATTGCAACAGTAGGGTTTTCTTAGTATGTATACTGAGCTGAAAATGGGAGGACGATACAAGAGCAATCAGTGGTGGATTTCTTTTGATGCTTAATTAAGTTTGTTAACTGAATAATCAAGACCTTTAATCTTAAAATGGGGTTTCTCTAGAATTTTTTTCTGCAATGGATCTTCAGTCCAGTTGCAGGAATGAGAACTAATTTGATTCTTATGACTGGTTGTTTTTCTTAAACCAAAAAAATCTGAATGTAGTTATTTTGTTATTCCCTCCTACGCTTGTAGGCGTGTGTTAAAAAACCTGCGTGGTAAATGGAGTGAATCTGTAATGTAAGAAACTCCATCCGTATAAACTACATTTCTCTTCCTTTCAATCTCTTTGATAGTATACTTAGAACTCAAGAAAGACTAGATGCGTTAAAAAAAAAAAAAAGCTGAAAAGAATGGGTAAAGTCAGAAATCGCTTAAATTACATGAGGGATACTAGCAGACCTATTTCTTTAACAGGAGCCCCTTCCCAAACTCCTCTAGGGTGGTTTTGTGGGTTTTTTTTGTTGTTGTTGTTCCCTTTTCTCTTCCTTCCATCTCCCAAGTTTAAATGCTTAAACTGCCTCATGATTTCTGGACCATTGTGAATGACCAAAATACATAATTTGCCTAGATGATGTCTGTTTTATAGCAGTTTTAGACCTTCTAAGATATGTAGAAAGCCTATAGCACAGTTGGATCTGTAGTCTGTTGGATGCTAAATTGTAAATAAACCTTCTGCTCCGATATGATCTTACCTGTGCAGTGGACGAGACAGTTGTCCTGTCTACTGAAATTCTAGTTAGTGCCTCAAGCTAAAGGGGTTCATTAAATCCACAGTTGTACTAAGGGTTAAAATATTGAAATTGGCCAGTAAAGACAGTCTCTCTGAGGCTGGTTCTGGCTATATAAACTACTCCCAGACTAAAAGAGGAACTTTTTTCCTCCTTCCTCTCAAAGAGGATAGAACGGCTTTCTGCATCCTGAGATCTGAAATGCTGACAAAGCTCATTTTCTGACAGGGTAGCCAAATATCTCTGCTATTGTGAAATTAAATCTTAGAGTTAAATTGGCGTATATCTTGGCTCCGAGAGGAACCTCTTTTTATGCCTGGCAGATATCTAACCTGAAACGGCTTGCTCCTGTCACAGATCTATGGAGGGGATGTGTTGTATTAATTCAAAGAATTCTGTTCAGGTGGAGTGGGATAAAGATCTTGCAATTTATAACTTTTACCTGTATAAAAGTAAAGGTTAGTTTAGGTCCCAGACCAGGTATTCAAATTAGAAGAGGTATAACTCACCTGTTACTATTGCTCAGCTGCTAAGATTGTGGGTAATTGGTCAAGCAGACATAACTGCAAAAATTATTTTTGATACCTAGGTATTCATTGCTTTCCCATGCTTTTTCTGTTAATTGTCCAATTAATTCCACTGATTCTACTCCCACGCAGTAGTTCAGTTCCTTTTCAGGACAGGACCTGAAGTCTGTTGAGCAAGGCATAGGTATTAACTGTGGACTTACTACTTAAGGACAAGCATGACTTCTGGTAGGTTTTCAAGAAGTCAGTCCATTTCTGTTGTAACCTCCAATTTTTATGAGGATCTGTTTGATACACCGAAGCGCAGAGCTTTGGTTGTAAGGGATTTCCATCTTGACCACTAAAAATTTGGCTTCTTGGCATTCCACTTTTCCATTCTAAACTCAACCATTGGTTATCATATTAGCTACTGTAGAAACTAGCAAATTTTTTTTTGTAGTTATGAAATGTCTGCTTTTAACTAAAAGTCAGTGGGTTTCAATTGTGTTACAGGTACAAAGTCAGTGCGTGCAGTTTTGCAGAAAGTCTGATTCTGTAATGGTTATTTTTAAAAGGCTAACCAGAGTTGTACGTCTTAATCTCCTGTTGCTTCTGGAAGACCACAGTTAGCATGGCCATTTGTTCTGGTGGCACTGTTATGACCATTCCAAGTAATCGTAGGTAACATAATGATCAAATTGACTGACAAAGGAGGCTGGCAATATTTGTGCTGAACTTGAGAATATTTTATTAGAACAGCTCTTGAAAAGTAAATACTTCATGGACGTAGCAGAATTACCTGAAGTAACTTCAGATCAGAGTAGTTATTCATAACATACAAGGGAGAATGGGGAGGGGACATCAAATACGTTGAATGCTGTAAATTTCAAACAAACTTTTCTCTCTCGCTTCTCTCATTCTGCAATGTAGGGTGTTGAAGCCCCCTGGAGGAGGTTCTAGTAATCTCTTTGGGAACACAGAAGAAGTTTCTTCTTCAAGCAGGCCACACCGGATGGCATCCAATATCTTTGGAGCATCAGAAGAACCTCAAAACATTCCAAAAAGAACAAACCCTCCAGGTAAGAGCAGCCACCTCCTTCAGCACAGTTGGGCTCTGAATTGCAGCACAGAACTGGTTTCGTATTCCTAAAGTGGAACACTGTGATCTGTCTGTCTTTTTTAGTTGCATTTTTACAAATTGAGTGGGCTTGAACAATAAATCTATTCAGACTGCTGAATATATGAATATTTCGGTGATCTACATGTTCACAGACTTCTTAGCACATCATCCAAGTCTAATTCTTTTCGAGTTGAGGTCTAGGAAAAGATGAAAGGAAACTGCTTCTATTCTAAAGCTGTGTCATCAGTTAGCTGCAGCAAGTACAGCGGTGAATCTGAGATCCTCTAGTGAATTCTTGTAACAAAGGATTTCAACTAGTATCTTCAGGCAAGCAAAAGTAAGTCTCTAGGCAGTAGGGTCCTAGAAGTCTTTGAACTCATATCTTTTTAAAATTTTTTTAATATAGTGTGGTAAAACTAAGTCATCTAGAAAAAAAGCTAACAACTGCCTTGCAGGGGGAAAAGAAAGTGGTATTTTTGAGGATTCTAGTTCTGCTCAGCCTCGTCCACGCATGAATCCACCTGGTGGGAAGACAAGTGATATCTTTGGATCTCCTGTATCTACCAGCGTTGTGCGAGCACACCCAAACAAGCCTAAGGTATTTGTACTTCTTTCGCTGTCAAACCAAGAAGCTAGCAGCTCAGTGAGTTGCCTTACAGTCTTGTCACAATGCAATGCCGGTATTCTTTTTAAGATGACAGACCTGAATTATGCATAGGGTGACTTCAAATTAGACAGTTATTCCTGAAGTCTCTTTCTGATAGCTTGTTATCTTTGGTATATCAGATCTCAGCGTGCTCTGTAGTTTGCAGTCAAACTATTAATTAGACTATGGATGTGTATTCAAAAAAAAAAAAAAATGCTTCTGAAGCCTTTGGTCTTCCTTGTAAGTGAGGTACAGCTGGAGTTCTTGGCACACAGTCAAGAGGCATTTAAGCTAGATAGGGAGGAGACACTTCTCTTTATTCTGCCGTTTGGCAGAGGTGATCTTGATACCAATTCTGGAAAGTCGGTGAACACCAGTGAGCTACAGTCATAAATCTTCATGAGGCCTGGCTGTGCCTTTCACCTCTCTTAAATATATGTATCTCCATTCAGCATGAAAGCACTTTAGCACGAGACTAAGCTTAAGTGATCAACAGCTAACTCAAGATCAGCTCTGAGTGTCAGGTCCAGCATGCACTTGATTTTGTGATGTCAGACAAAAGCGTGTCTTGCTATATGAGTTGTCATTTTTTGATCTTAAAGCTGGGATGTGTAATAGTTGGAGAGGCTTGTAGTTATGACCAAATCTGGTTTTGGATAAAAGGAGGATACATTGCCAATTACTTTATTTCTGTATTTAAATGCTCTATATTTGGATTTACAGCCTGCTGCCTTACTCTAAGTAGATACTATTAAGTGAGCAGCTACTGTTTTGGCAATGCTTTTGACATGTCGGATAGCCTGGAAACTTAACATCCCATGAAACACGGCTTGTTGTCTTTGTGCTGAAAAAGTAGTAGTAGTAAATAAAAAACCAGTCCCCCCTGGGCTGCAACCCCGACCCACACCCTGTGGGTGTCGGGCCTCTGAGGAGCCCCTTGGTCCCTCTGCACATCCACCCGTAGTCTCTCAGCACGTACGGAGACCGCGGTCCCTTTCGGACAGGGACCGTCTCTTCGTTTTGCACCTCTCCAGCGCGAAGCAGTGACGCCCTGCTCCTTCAGATGGGCTCCTTGCTGCTGTCCACTTCACCTACCAAATCAAGAGATGGTGACGTTGCATGCCATCCGACACCGTGTTTTATTCCACTGCATCCTGGTGAATTAATACTTGTGCGTTTAAAAAGAGGTGGATGTTCTCGGGTGGCTGTGGACAGGGAGTGTTAGTTTGTGGTCTGTGTTAGCTGCTCTTGTGAGGCCAGCAACATTTTTGTAGGCCACTACAGGAGTCCAGTGTGCACGTGTCCCCTGCCAGGCCCAAGCAGGAGGCTTGGAGCAGCGAAGGGCAGCGTGGTGCCCTTTCCCCTGGAGCGAGGGGCTCTGCCCTCAGCCCACCAGAGGTCATTGCTTGGTCTCCTGCTCTCGGCTCTCTCCTCACGAACCGGAGGGCTGGCTCCTGGCCGTGCCACAGCTTTCTTCATCTCAGGGAGCCCCACGGTCAGCGCTGAGGCTGTGCGGCTGCTATCAGCCTTCAGCCCTGCACTGGGGCATCGGACATGGCACGGGGCGAGGCACGGCAGGGGCTTGGCGTCTCACCCAGCCTTTCTCTCTGCTTGCAGCCCAGCTACCCGCTCCCCAGCCCTGCTGGCACTTCAGTAGTGGGGACCAGGGGAAAGAGCTTTCCTGGCCGGGGCAATGGGAGAGTTGGGTGCAGAAATGCTTTCTAGGTTGGTGCTGGGAGCCCCCGAGGAGGAAGCAGCCTGTCCAAAGGTGCCTGATCCTCCCCTGCCCATCAGGAGACCCTGCTGCTCCTCAGGGGTGGCAGTGCCCAAGGAGGCGCCATTGGCTGCCTGCTGCCCGCCCTGGCAGGCCCTGGGATGCACAGCAAGGCACTGGGAGGTCCCTGGGTGCCATGAGAAAGGCACAGCAATTCAGCAGTGTAAAATGGAAATGGTATATTTCTATGTAGGCAAAGTCAGGTCCCCGCAAAATCAGGGCTTTTCAGGAAAAAATAGCCTGCAGAGCATTAACAGACTGACCCAATCTCATGGAGCGCCGTTAAGCCTGCCTGGGCTCTGGAAGCGTCACTGCCACCGCCTGCATGGAGTCCCTGCGGAGCCCAGGCAGGGTGCCCAAAAGCCAGCAGTTCCGAGCTGCCTTCCCTCCTACTGCACAGCCCGCTCTCAGGCCCCCTGTTGCATGCATTGTGGCAACCCAGGTGTCTGGAGAGGAGTTTTCGGAGGTGTCCCCCTCTCACCTCAGCTCCACCCTGCCTTTCTAACCAGGAGGTGTCGAACAAAAGGCTTGGGAGCCCGAGCAGAGCTTTGGCAGAGTCAAGCTACCCAGCTGAAAAGCTGCCCCCCCCCATAACGGTTCCTGCCTGGGGTTTCATTGGCCCTGCGGCACACGGTGGTGCCTGCACAGCTCTGGGTACCCCTGACAGCGCTGGCCTGGGTGCCCCACTGTGCGAGTCCACGGATGCTTCCCCCTGCAGCTCTGCTCCCCTGGGTGCCCAGCACTACTCTTCCTTCTCCTCCTCCTCCTCTGCCTGTCCTCTCCCCCCGAGGAAAATCCCCTCCTCAGCAGGGACGTGCAGCCGCAGCAGGGCAGACTGCCAGAGACCAGGAGGCACACGGGCCACAAAGAGCAGGGCTGCAGCCAAGCCGGTACAGCAAAGCCTTGGGAGAGGGCTGCCCGTGGAGCAGGACTGAAGCTCCAGCCCTCTTCCCTGCAGTGGCCTTTCCCTGCCCCACCAAAGCTCACCCACTGTCGAGTGCACATTTCACAGCCACCGATGAAAGACCCACAGTGTCAGACCCAGTGGTTTGCAGATGGGGCTTTACTGAACAGAAGGAAGCGTTGGTGATAACAGCCTGGCTGGCCGGCACTGGCGCTTGTCATGCTGGAGGAGGCTCTTGCTGGACATCTCTCTCAGGAGCCTCTGTGCCCGAGAGGCTCTCCTGGCACTCGCCGATGTGGACTAGATCTGCTCCCCAGAGCTGCGGAGTTGAAAACAAAGCTCTGTAGTCTTGTATGCACAGGGAGGTGCAGAGCAACTCTACAAGTCTAGTCAGGACACACGTGGTGGGATCTGCTTCTGTCTGGAGAGAGCAGGCCCGTAGTCCCTGTAATGCAATCCCAGCCTGCTGCTCTCCACGCCACGAGGGCTGTCAGGAAAAGACCCTCTTTGCCCAGGGGCTGCGGGGAGTCAAAGGAAGAAAGGGCACTGCCGGCCAGGGCCAAACACTGGGCATGTTTGGAGATCCTTACCTGAGGGACGACTCCTCACCACCACGGCAATGGGCTCTTCCCTCTACCTTCTCAAGGAGGCGGGTCGCTGCTCCTCGCAAAGCCCAGTAGGTCCATGGGGAAAGGCTCCTACCGCAGCAAGGACAAAGTCTCACATCTCAACCGAGACCCTCCTGCCTCTCCCCTCTCCCAGTTGCCCCCACCCCCACGGTCCCATTCAACCTCACAGCCCCCTCGGTGCCGGCTGTGCTTGGGGCTGCAGAGCGGCACCTGGCATTGGGGACTGACCTGTGCCCTTGTCGAGGCACAAGAAAGGAGAGGATGCTGTCTGTATCCAGCCCCGAGGCTCTGGGATTTGCTTCCCCCACCCACAGCTGGGTCACCAGCCCCCAGCTGGCCCAGGTCTGGCCTGAAGCTGGCCCACACTCACCTTTTCAGAGGTGAGGACCCTGAAAGGCAAAGACTCAACTTGTCCTCTGGGCTCTCCTCATCCTCCACGGATGGCTCTTTTCTGCCCTCTCCCCACCACTCTGGAGTGTCACGAATGCAGGAGCCCTGCACAGAGAGAGAGGGGTGAGCACGGGAGATGTTGCTGGGCAGCAGAGAAGGTGCCTCGAGCTGGTACGGCCCCACACAGGACAGTCAGCCCCCACGCTCCTAGGGCTCAGGGACCTTCCCACCTTGGCCCCCCCGCAGGAGAGGAATGCTCCTTTCCTAATTGTTTTTCACTGCCTGCAGTACCTGGGCCTCCCATTGCTCTCGCTCTTCTTTCCAAGCCTTCGGGGGTGCCACTTTTGCCCTTGCCTTCTGCTGGTACTTCTTGCGCAAGGAGTCCCAGAGCTTGCGTCGTTCCTCCTCCGTGCACACGCGGGGCTGTGCCTGCAGGGCCATGGCAATGCAGCAGCAGGCAGTGTTAGTCTCCCCGGCGGAGGGCTGCGGGGATTTTAGGTCTCCCCCTCCCTCCTGCCCCTTCTTTTCAGCCTCTCCGTCAGCCCTGCTTTGCTCGCAGTCCTCACAGGCCCGACCGCAGAGCCTTTCTGCAATGACCCCTGAGCCAGGTGACCATGGGGCTGAAAGCAACCCAGCTGCTTGCGATCCCAGACAAGCCTGGCAGTGCCGTCGCCATTACAAACACCACCAAATCAAGTCTTTGGGTGTTTCTGGGGATGACAGAAGTGAAGGCTGTCTTCTAAATGGACAGAACGACCTGCTGCCTCTTGAGAAATTCTCGGGAGAAGTGCTTCAGCCTTCAGCTAAGCAGACGGCAAGGCGTCTTGTAAGGCATGACATCCGTAGAACTATGCTTTTCTACAGGTGGATACGACACAGTCCCTCCAGGAGCCCATACCACGTACCGGTCCTGCCCTCCTCTTCCCTGGCCTAGCAGGGGGTGCAGGTTGGGGTGCAGCTTCCCGCAGTTGTTGGCTGCTGCGTGCCTCTTTCCCCGACCGACGCCACTGCAGCACTGCCAGCTCGCTGCAGACACACAGCGGGAGGAGGTGGTGTGAGCACAGGGGGACTGCTCTCCAGCCGGGGCTCCCAAGCTGGAGCTTGCAGAAGGCAGCTCTGCCGAGAGGCCGATGCCAGGAAAGCACCTCTCTCCCCTGGTGCTGCGGGGGGCGGGAGGAAGGGCACTGCGGGAGAGGAAGCACTGCCCGTGTCTGGAGAGATTTACCACTTGAGCTTGTCCTGCAGATCCATCTGGTCATCCCTCTGCCCCCTGCCATTGCGGGCGACCTGCCCCAGGATGCACGTCACCACCTCCCACAGGGCCCGGTGTGTCCGTGGGGAAAGGCTCCTGCAACAGCAAGGACAAAGTCTCTCTGACCCTTCAGCCGTGACCCTCCTGCCTCTTCCCGCACCCAGCCCCACACATACGTGGCCCCATTCGGCCCCACAGCCCCTTTGAGGCAGGAGGAGTTGCAAGCCCCGGCTTTGGCCCCTGCCATCGGGCTCTAACCCAGCTCCTTCCCGTGGCTGGAGAAATCCCCGGGCGCTCTGTGCAGCCCCGTGGCTCAGCGGTTGGCTTCCTTGACCCACCACCGGTGGCTCACCACCACCCCACTGCCCCAGGCCTTGGCTGGAGCTGGAGCACTCTTACCGCTTAGGGGGGACAGCGTCATCCTCGTGGACTGTGGGTGGCTCTTCTCTGGCCTCTTCCCACTCCTCCATCATCGTCTCCAGGAGGTCGGGGCTGGAATCCCCCGTCTCCGTGCTAGTCGGGGGGCTGACTGACGATTGCTCAGAGGAACTGGATTCCTGCGCAGGAAGAGACTCTCATACAACAGCCCCGCACCCGGAGGGTGCTGCTTCCCAGCATGCAGACCCCCTGACCACTTCTGGCAGGGACGCTAGCGGGACGGGGAAAACCAGGAGACGGACCTCAGCACTCCCTTGGGGTGACGCCTGAGTGTCACCAGGGTTTCACTACAACGCCCTGTCACCCCTCTTGCTCGGGAAAGGCAGCAGTCACCCGCCCAGCTCTGCTGCAGCAACGCTCCTATGACGGCTTGGGTGCTAGAGGTACCTTGCAATCTCAGCCCCCCTGGAGGAGAAAGTGCTCTTTTTCTGCAGGAATTCAAAGTACCTGGCTCCTCTGCGTCTCCTCTTGTCTCTTAGCCTTCGCTTTGGGCGTCCCCTTTTCTCTCTTAGCCTTCGCTTTGGTCGCTGGCGGGGTTTGCCGTTTACTTTTTTGGTCTTCCGCCAGCTCTGTTTTCTTCTTTTCCTTTTCAGCCAAGTATTTCTGGATGTGTTCTGGAAGCTTCTCCTTCGTCTTTGAGTGTTTATTCTGGAGGGAGACCAAAAGGCAACAGCAGGCAGCTTAGTCTGCCCTGCAGAGGGCTGAGCTGTTTTCATTCCTACCCTCCCTTCTGCCCCTTCTCTTCTGCCTCTCTGTCCACGCTGGTTTGCTCCCAGGTTCCTGCAGGCTCCACCAAAGAGCCTGTCTGTAATGACCAGGGAGCTAAGCGACCACCAGGCTAAAAACCACCTGGCAGCTGGCTATCCCAGACAAGCCCTGCAGTCACGTTGCCGACAGAAACATCCACAAGTAAGGTCTTTGGGTGTGTTTCATGCGGCTAATGGAAGTGAAATGGCAGAGTAACCCGCCTCTCTTCAAGTAAGCACCAAAGCAACTAGTCAGTGGTCCCGTGAGCACAGAGTGAAGAATCTTGTGAGAATCGGCGTGCATGGAGCGGCGCTTCTTTACAGTCCAGTACCACACGCTCACTGCAGCAGCCCATGTCAGGTACCTTTTCTTTCCTCTCAATAGTTCTGGCAACGAAGTCTACTGTTCTGGGTTTGACCGGAGGAATTAGTTTCTCTTTCTCCTCCTTTTCCTTCAAGGACCTCCCCTGGATGGCCGGTAGCTGCCTGCAAAGACACAACAGGGTGCGTTGGCAGGAGCGCAGGAGGAGCTGGTTCTGCATCTTGTGCTTCCAAGTGGCGCACCTCCTTCTGCAGCAGAATGCGCTCTACTTGCCTCCTTGTGATCAAGTCCACAGAGACAGAGAAGACCCCAAGCTGTCAGACTCACATGTGCCCAACAGCCCCACTAAAACTCAGGATGCCCAGGTCTAGGCCCTCTCTTGCTGGAGCAACGAGAGGAACAGGGTCCCATGCTCGGAGGTACCGCTACGCCCTCCGGGTCAGGGCACTGAAGTCTGCTCAGTGGTCCAAAATACAGAGCGCTCACAGGCTGTACGAGCACATTGGGCGCCGGGGACGCAGTGTCAAAAGGAGGAGGACACGACCCCGTGAGAAAAGCAATCCTGCTGCTGAGCTCTCTTTGGCCCTTCTCTTTTGCAGGCCATAAGACAGGCGTGAGCATAGAAGAGGCTTCTGGTTAATCGGAGGGATCCTCTGCAGTAACTAACTGCAGAGCACTGTTCTCAGCAAACAGAAAGGTCGGGGTCATTTCCGTCTGAAGGGAAAGCCAGAAAGACCTTCCGCTCCTGGAATGAGCATTTGCAGTTAGTTACTCAACAGATCTGCACACCAGGAGGAGCACAGAAAGAAATGGTGCTGCCGGCAGAGTCTCCCAAGAAGCTAGAAGATGCTTGCCATGCACCAAGAAACCATTAGTTAGTGGGACGAGGGATAACCGCACTTGGAGTTCGTCTAGCCTCTGTGTCCAGGAGAAACATCGCACTCCCACCGAGACGAGAGCACGGGGTCACCCTCATCCATTTTTGCAAGTGTCTCACCTGGCACGAGGCTCACTCCCCTCAGCTTTCTGACCCTGCTCTGACTTTACAGTCATCGCGGGTAACCGCTTTGGAGAAAGCCTTGCTCGACGAAGGAGACGCTTCTCGGCAAGATCCTCTAGAAACAGGAAAAGAGACGATTCTTCAGGACAGTATCTTGGTGTTGTTCTGGGAACTGGGTGCCTATTGTGTCGCAGTTCCAACGAGAGTGACGTGCAGGTCTGCTCAAGCCTGTGGTAACCCTGATGCAGGTGGCCCTTTTCATCCCTTTGGATGAAAGCCATGTTTCCTGGGAGGTCTTAGGCCTTTTCCGACACTGTTTTTTTGTCCAGCTCCTCATGCCTACAGTGCACCATTATCGCCTGGGGAAAACTGTTTTGACGGCTTTCTCTCAGGCATGTGCTGAAATGGCGGGCTCCCTGGGAGATGCTGGTGGTCTCCAAGAGTCATTCTGGGGAGGGGAATCATTTAGCACAAGAGGAGCCGGCTCTTGGATTTCTGGACTGGTCCCACGCGCACAGGTTTGCTGCTGGGGCACGTTCACACCAAAGGCATTGCTTCGGAGACATTTGAGAATATGGTGGGAAGAAGCAAGGTTAGAGCGTTGCACTGTTTGCAGCACAGGCTGGGGAGTGGAGGCCACTGGGAAGGTGTCCTTCCGCAGCCCCAGCGGCCATTTGTGGTGCAGGGCTGTCCTGAGACCTTGTTCCGCAGTGGGTCACTGGAGCTTTACCATAATGGGTACAGAGAGTGACAGGAGGTGCCTCTCCCTCTTCCAGGCATCCTGGGGTAACCTAGGCTCTAATCCCCTCCGGACGCGGAGGAAGGAAAACCTACAGCCCCCTGCCAGCAACCCGCTGGTCCCTTACCTTTCTTTCCACTGCCATCACCTTTTCCCCAGCCCTGCTCTGGGGCGGCCTTCACATGTCCCGTCAGGTCTGCTTTCGCTGTTGGCATTTGAGGCACCGTCTCAAGCTTGTACCTGGAAAGAGGAAGAAGGCACCAGCCTGAAGGACAGACACCGCATTGTTTCCCAAGCAGCCCATCCCGGAGGACCAGAGGAGGAACTCCAGTGCCTGGAGGGGCAGGCGAGGCCCCGTCAGCCTGTGCCGGTGTTCTTCCATCCTTCCCGTGAGAATGGTCGTCCTCCCACAAAGCCCCCTTGCTGCTTCTGGGGAAAATGATTCCTCTCTCACTCACAGTGCGCATGGAGAGCAGACTGCTCTCTAGTGCGCTGATCATCCAACACCCTTTTGAATTCTGATCTTGTCCTCCAAGTTTCTTGCAGAGCCTCGCAGATTAATGCCTTTGCAGCTATAAGGAGTCACCTCCCTCCCCTCAGTCGTCGATGGCACTGCACAGCAACATTGGCACGAGACAGAGCTCTGGAGGACCCCACCAGATGCAAGCTCCTGTTTGGACAAGTAACCACGCCTCTACCCCTTGGCCCCAAGCAGAAGGCAGTCTCACGCACAGGAAAGAAAAAGGGCAGGAGAAACCTGGTGGAAAAAGTTGTCTAAATGCCCCTCTAGGTTCACAGTAGGACAGACGCATAAAGCATTGTCCCTGTCCCATGTGCCTCCAAATGAAGTCAAACTGAACAAGAGCAAGCAGGGAGTTCCCTGCCAACAAGGCCTCTGAAACACTCGGTCCTCAATGCCGTCACGAGTACAGTTCTCAGCGCCTGGCAAGGCAGCCCTCCCAAGCACGAGCTGAGAAGCTGCTCGCTTGCTCAGCCAAGGGCTGCAGGAGCAAACATACCCTGGTAGGATGATAACACGTCCAGAAGAGGTCTGGGAAGCAGCAGTGTCATGGCGTGAGATGACCGAGTCCCTCATCTCTGGCATCTGCAACGAGGATGGAGACAGGTGACGGGAGATGGGGACACTGGGAAGGGCTGGCTGCTCAGTCCACCATAGACCAATGCAAGCAAAGAGCCAGAGCAGCCCAAGGGCTCTGGCCTCAGCAAGCCTTGCTCTGCCTGTGCCTCTGCTCCCTACCCCGAGAGTGGGGCAAGCAGCGCTCCCCACCATCAAGGCTGGCCTTTTGTCACAAAGCGAGGCCCCTCTGGGGGTGTCTCTTGCAAAGCCAGACCATTGCACGCAAAGGAAGTGCTCTACAGAGCGCCTGCTGTACTGTAGACCACGAGGAGCCCAAGTGGCTGAACAAGGCATGGCAGGCCAGGAGAAAGCAGCCCCCCAGCCCCCAGAACGCATTTCAGAAGAACCAGGAGTGGCGCTGGGAAAATGAAAACCCTACCTCGAGAACAGCTTGCAACATCTTGCCGGTCCCGTTCAGCCTTTTCAAAAAGTCAGTGTAAAATCTCATTTTTACGTCTTTTCCCTCGATGATCAGCATGCCCACGTCCCTCCAAACGAGGGCAACGTTCCTCCTGTTCTCTAGGCAGACACGGAAAAGACGCATGGTCCTGTCCATGCAAAGCTGCACCGTGCTCTCAGAGACAGCGTTGTCTGAGGCTATCCGAGCGTACGGCAGTTGCTCAAAATGTTGATGACCTGAAAAACAAGAGAAGAGGAACACATGAACTTGCAGAGCTGCTAAGCAGGCTACAGTCAAAGGTCTGCAGCTTCCAGGCCCTCAGGCAATGCATTGCTACTGAGTTGTCCAGCTGGTACAGCGCCTCTGAGGAGAAGCTCGGGTCGCCCCTTCCTGTTGGAAGTGGAAAGTGAGGTGCGGAGTGGACAGCTATGGTTTCTCTGATACAGAAAGGGAAAGAAAGAGTCTCAGGCGCTTGGCAGGAAGAAGAGCCATGACTGCAGGACAAGGTGGGGAGACAGGCGCCAGGTCCCACGGCAAGCTGGAGGGTGCCAGGCCATCAGAGCCGTGCCCACACGCGGTGCTCTCTTTGTCGTTAGAGAGAAACGAACCCCAAACACAGACCCAAGCTCTTGGTGCCCCCCAGGGTCCTACGACGGCTGCTGCAATGGCAGCAGCGACTAGAAAGCACAGGCATCGTGGTCACTTGGGTTTTGGAACAAACCGTCTTTCCTCCCTGGGTTTCCCCTGCTTTTCCCCCTTGCAAAGAGGCTGTGAGAGCCGGGAAGAGCCCTGGCATTTGCCTGTACGAGGCCTAGTGCAGCAGAAAGAGGGAGCAAGAGTTGAAACGCCATGTAATGAGAAGACACAGCACCAACAAAACTGGAAGGAAACCTGTTGTTGAAGCAGGTCAAAGAGAGCGTGCTGTCATGCTGCATCACCAGAGGACGCTCTGGTGATTATTTAAAACAAATAGGTAGGCAGGGTCCTTTTCACAGCAGGCTGGTTTTGTCGAGCTGAAGCTGCTCTCAGGACTGCAGCGGGAGTTTGGTACTCCGCTCACCAGTCACCTCTGGAGAGCAGAGCACACCTCCCCACTCTGCTCAGGGGCAAGCGCCGCTTACAGTCTTTCTGCTTACCAGGAACGTCTATGTAACTATATCGGAGGTCATGATCCCGCGCAATAGCGTTTGCAAGATGAAACACGGGTCTCTCCACAACCACCAGATCCTTCTCCGTGCTGGCTACTCGCTCTCTGACAACCACAAAAGTCCCAAGTCCAGGAATGCGGACAGCCTGAAAGAGGTGAGATGGTGGATCAGAAGAAGTCTTGGAGGGACAGACGGATGACTTGTCAGAGAACGGTGATGGTGCTTAGTGCCCCGCCCAGGCCTGAGGTACGAAGGAGCAAGGTGGGCTCTTTGGAAACCTTGGGAGAAGAGAAACAGGGTCTGCGCTTTTCCCTCACACTCCCCTTCGCCCATGAAGAACCAGATAGTTCAGGAAAAGTTGACAAACATCCTTTGGCTCGACAAGATAAAAGGCGGGGGGGATCCCACACTTGGAATAAAGCCTCGAGTGTCCCAGGCTTCCGTTTTGTCATGCAACTCTGACCGTGGGGACTCCAGAAGCCCCAGAAAAAGCCCAGCCCTTTTTCCGACGCTAGGCCTTATTGTACATCTGAATGGACAGAGGAGGTGGTCCGTCGCACATCTGTGCATTGCAGTGTCATGCTGGAGCATTGTTCCTGCTTTCAAAGGAGGGCAAGAACAATTGCACTCCATGGCAAAGGGCTGTCAGGACTTCATCAACCTTCATCGGGATGTGAGGGGAGGAGGAGGAGGTAAGTCCCACCTGGTGGAGGGCCAGCTGTTGTCTGAGGTAACACGATGCGCTGGCCCAAATATTTGCGAACTCTGGAAAAACAAGGGAAAGACATGTCATGCTCCGAGGCAGCAACCTCAAAACCATTCAGCCCACTCCTGTCCAAGGACCGATGCATTTCTAACACAAGCATTTTGGATGGTCTCTTTAGAGCCCGGCAAGAACCAAAGGACACCTCAGCCTGCCTCCAAGAGAGCTCCTTTGCTTTCAGGTGCAGCTCTCCAGGGTGTGACCCACTGCCACGGGAAACCTCAGTGGATTGCCACGCCAGTGAGGGCACGGTCTTGGAGGCTCAGGGCAGGCCCTGGTGTCCCCCCAGCAGGGGCCAGCTTCCCTGTGTCGCATCTCCGAACACACCGACTCCGCACGGCTCACGAACACCTTCAGCTCTTCCACTCGGACATGAGCTCAGGGTGGGCAATGCCCACCACCAGGCAAGGAGCAGCCCTTTGGGGCCAGGGACTTCTGCCTGGGGTGCCCCAGGAAGGCAGGGGCTGCGTCAGGAAGAGAACCGGGAGCCCTGGCTGCCAAATCAGCCCCTCAGTCCTTAGGGGGATGGTCAAGCAGGTCCCTCCTTGCAGTCACCGGTCCCGAGCAGCCACCCCCACAGCCCTCGGGGTTTCCATGCCTGGTTTCAGAGATGTCCTTGACCAGCCACCACTCCTGAAATTGGGTCTGAAGGCCTTACCGGAACTCTTGAGCTTCTCAGTTGTTGGAGACAAGTGAGGCCGCACGAAGAGGACGTTTGCCATCTTAGTTCCACCCTTGCTCCAGGTCAACAACTGCAGCAGGTGGCTGGCCGATGGCTTTCTTGCTTCCTGCAAAAAGGCTCCTCGTCCTCTCTGCTCTCCGCCTCCTCCTCCTATGCCCTTCACCACCCCCAGTGCTGCTGTGCTGCCTCTCTCTGCCTTCTCCTCCTCACTGCAGAGCAGCTCCTCCGGAGCAGAGAGGTGGCGAGAGCAGCCCCCAGCACCTGGAGTCCCCTCAGCCTCGCCGGGGTGTGTGGGGCGGATGCTGGTCACGATGGGGAATGGGGGCTGTCACCACTGTGACCCCAGACCGTGTCACAGAGGGGCTGCACACACTCGCCTCCCCCTCCCCACCCACCCAGGCCCTGCCACCCCATCACCCCTCTTCGGTTCCCCCAACAGAGATGTTCCCTCTCTGGCTGCCTGTCCTGGTTTCGGCAGGGATAGAGTTAATTTCCTTCCTAGGAGCTGGTACAGTGCTGTGTTTTGGATTTAGGGTGAGAACAAAGTTGGTAACACACCGATGTTTTAGTTGTTGCTAGGTAGTGCTTACACTAGTCAAGGACTTTTTAATTTCCCATGCTCTACCCACTGAGAAGGCTGGAGGTGCACAAGAAGCTGGGAGGGGGCACAGCCAAACTGGCCAAACATTCCATACCATGTGGCGTCATGCTCAGTACATGAACTGGGGAAAGCTGGCCGGGGGGGCCGCTGCTGGGGACTGGCTGGGCATCGGTTGGCAGGTGGTGAGCAATTGCGCTGTGCACCACTTGCTTTGTGTATTATTATTATTATTATTACATTATTATTATTTTATTCCAATTATTAAACTGTTTTTATCTTAACCCACAAGTTTTTCTCACTTGTGCTTTTCCAATTCTCTCCCCCATCCCACCAGGGATGGGGGGGAGGAGTGAGCAAGCGGCTGTGTGGTGCTCAGTTGCCGACTGAGGTTAAACCACGACATTTAGCTACTTTGTTTTGACAAAGAGAACCGTATGTCTCCTTAGTATTTCTTTTATTTGGTATCACTGCAGTGGGCAGGGGCTTCAGGGAGCTGCCTCCACCTCACTGTCTCCTGTCCAGGAGGGGTTTCCCCAGGCTGGAGCTCGCCCCTGCCACATCCCCACATGGGGACACCGGGCTGTAAGTGCTTATGGGCTTCCTTCTACCCTTCCCTGCTTCCTCCTGCCTCTCTTACCCAACATGTCTGCAGCGGGGAGCAGCGGGCTCCCCTGACTGGCGAAGCTTTGGCAGGCGATGGCTGCTCACACCTGCTTTGGAGCTGGCTGGAACTGTCTCCAACTGGCCCCGGCAGCACCTGACCCGCTCCCACGCGGGTCCCGCTGCAGCTCCCGCTGCTCTCCCCTTGCCATCCACGCCCAGCACAGAGCACCCTTGCCCCCGCAAAACACGTGTTTAAGGACCCTTGGGACATGCATCCATTACAAATGCTGCCTTTAGCGTCCTCACAGTGGAAATGAACTGCACCCCTCTGCCCTCAGAGCAGACCACAGGGGTTACTCCTAACGGTGGGGCACATATATTGCTGAAATCCCCCCCTTGCAAACCCGGCTGAGGGGCTCAATGTTGTCACAGCCCTGAAGTTCATCAGCCCCCTTGACACTTTCTCTAGTGTTGGCCCTACTATTGCACTGTCAGCATCATCCGTGATGCTGATCTCACCTCTGTTTCCCAGCATATACCTGTCCCAAGTATGACAAGCGTAGGTCACTCCTTGACCATCTGGGCATCCCACCACCTCATCAGGCATTGCCCGAGGGGCATTACCTGTCTGTTACAGCATCCAGGAACAGCCAAGAGCTGTGACAAACCGAGGTGCTAAGGGAGAACCTGTCTGTGCCCAATTTACTTAAAAAAGAATGATAACTTTTCTTTTTAGATCCATTCCAAATCTCCTGGTGAGACTGCACCATTGCCAAGAATACAGTCAGCAAGGTTTGTAAGAAGAAGGAATACATTAGACTGGGAGAGCTTATGTAGTCTGGGATTTTGGCCTTTTTTTTTCTAGCCACTTCAGTCCATCTAATAAAACCTGGCTGCTTCTTTGTAGTAGTAGTAGTAGTATTACTGCAAACAAGTTCAAAACTAGAAACATAAAAGTGTATCTGGCTGTACAAGTAGTGCAGTGGTGCAACATGTAACCTTGAGGGCACCTGGTCTCACCCAGAAAAATCATGGTCCTGAGCTGGGAGCCTAGGCTTCCTCTGTGATGCATGAAAATCAGACACCCAAGATGATACCGACGCATGCAGAGCAGGAATCAGCCACGAGAAACACTGAAAAACAAGTGGGTCTGCTCTTGTCTTGGCCTTAAACAATTTATTCTGGGTTTCACAAGTCTGAGTCTTCCCCTTCAAGCGCTCTCCAAGTCAGTGAAGGAGAGACTATTATATAAAGCGCATCTAAGGAGACAGATGCAGTAACTTTCTTTTCTCTAGTAGCTCAGTATTTAAAATTCTCACCAAGATAACAAAAAGCTAGGATCATTTTCTTCCTCTGCCTGAGAGGTTATAAATCTGTATCTCTCACCTCTTGCAAACAGTCTAACAATCAGATCAATTCAGAAGGGAGGACCCTTACTGCCTCTCCTTGAAAAGGCTTCAATTTGCAGGAAATTATAACAAATGCATTTGTCCCAATAGAAGGGGACAGTTTGCTATCAGAACGCTTCCCTGCATGGAAAAGAAGACCTGGATTTCTGTCCTTCAATATCCTGCAATACCGGTTTAATATAAACTATATAAACTATAATTGAAACAGTGCCTGAAACTGATGTGGTAGGTATGCTGTGAGGTCGCCCCTTTACGTCTGGCTGTGCAGCTGAGGGAAGGAGTGAAAAGCCAGGTCCCTGGCTCACATTTAGTCTGGGATGCTTATTTGCACCGTACTGTCAAACCTTAGGCAGCTGCAGGCAGAGGTATGGTTTAGGCGCCTTTGGAATTAGGTATCCTGGTGCTTCAAAAGGCTGTTGAGCGGTGAATGTAAATTTTATTTCTATGTAGTATTTCACTTAGGTGCCAACATACCTACTTGCATCATCTCTTGAACCACAGTAGATGTTCCAGTTTCTTCAGCATCTTCACCCGAAGTGTGAAATCCTGACTCTGCTGAATTGCAAAATTCCCCTGGTTTTAACAGGGCTGAGAATTTACCTCTGAAGCAGAAAGAATGAGGAATAATGAGTAAGAAAGAATGAGCATCAATTTGAGGAACAAGAATAAAAGCATCAGTGAAGACAGACTGGGCCGTTCCTTTTTCAGATCAGCTGAATTATGAAATTTATCTCCCTCTGTAAGTTAGCTCTACGCACAGCTCCATGGGCTTCATCATTTCTGCTTAAGCCATCCCAAGTATTCTGCTGACTTCTAGTCACATTGTCAAAATCCAAACAAAAATAGCAAATAAAATATTCAAATTAAAACAATATTGAGAAATGCAGCAAACTTGATCAAGACACTTACTTACTTACTGAATGAGTTAATTTTTACAGGGAGAGAATGAGTAGGTCAGAATGCTTCGCACTATACAGCAAACATGAGAAGGCTGAACAAAGGCATACTGTATAATAAAGGATGGCATATAGGATATATAAAGGATATTCCCCTTCCCTAAAACAAAACATGATAGTTTAAAACCAGCATGCTGAATACACACACAGGCATACACACACAGTTGTTCTGTGGAACTCTGCCAAATGTTCAGGCACTTATTTAAAACAACTTGTTTAAAAACAAGAGAATAAACCAAAAGATTTCTATTAGAAGAACAATGAAGAGATCCACAAGTTGCATTAAAGGAGATTAAAAGAACAAGCAAACCTCAAACTCCTTCTGTGTGTGGGACATACAGACTCATACACAAATAGTCACTCATGCAGAAATAGTCACTAAATGCCTGAAGGCCCCTGCTGGAGAGGTTACTGATAACTGTCCACTACAGAGACTCCTCTGAGGCCTCTGGTGGTGCCAGGTAGTGCCAGGGACAGGCTGTTGGACCAGACGGACCCCATGTTTGATGTGCTATGGCAGCTCCTGCATACTTGGAGCTAAGCACTGACACTGATATGAAAGGCCCGTGGGGACTTTAGTTGGCTGTTTTGACAGAAGTACCAGTTTTTAGACGTGTCAGAGTGTGCACCTGAGAATGGGACAAACAACGGTTGACATCCTTGAGGGCTCATTAAAAGGGCTCAGTACTTTTCGAGTTAAGCTTTTTGTATTTTCCACTGACAATGCAGCTTCAAATGCTACTGTCTAAACTGAGAAATATCAATCCAAGCATAGCAAATATGTGCTCTCTCATTGCTTAGCAGTGATTTGGGGATCCAGGTCAATCATTACTAGTCAGAAAAAAACAGTTTAACATGTCTATTGCTGCTTTTCTCCCAGTGCACAGGCAAATTTCTTAAAGATCATGTTACATTTTTGCTTGGGTATAGGATACTAGAAAAAAGAAATCTATTACAAGGTAACTGAACCCATAGGTGAATAACATAGATGTTTGGATGTAAAATGTCCAATAATGATTGCCAGAGTGAAACTTCTGTGTCAGCATCTACAAAATTAATTACGAGCAATGTTCATCTTCCTAAGAAATAAATTGTGTCACTTCAGTACTTCTGTGTCAATTTAGTATAAATAGCAAGGGAAACTGAGATGACGCTGCGTACCACAGCTTTTTTTTCTGAGAGGTTGCCAAAGCCAAATCCTATCATTGGATTATTTAACAAAATTGATCCCGAATGCTAGAAGGACAAGAAAATGTTTTGCCGTCAAAGGGAGATGTGCAATGAGCCAGAGTGAAGGACTGGCATATTACTTAAATGAAAGCGTACAGCCACCGTGTTGTCCTGTAGGATGGCTCCAGGCACCGCATGTTAAGCAATTTGCAGTGAGAAACTAACTACTAAAAAATGTTGTTTTGTTTCAGAACCCTTCCACCAAACCCATGCTGTCAGCCCAAGCTAAAGGCCAAATCACAGTTTTCTACTGTGAACAGAGAAGCTCATGAATAGATGGAAATGTTTTCCATATGTCAGAGTGCAGGTGATGAGGAGGTGGTTCAAAATGTAGCTGAAATATCAAGGGACTAGACTCACATGAATACACTTGGACACATAATGGTTTTGGATACATGCTGAGGTCTCCGCTGTGCTGACCACACTTCAGAATAGAGCTGGCGTGGGCTTTAAAACATGGTATATGAAAGAAAGACCTGTAAGAAACAAAAAAGTCCTTTCTGTTCAAGCAGATGATCAATACAGCTTGTGACTTTTCTGAAGCTCAGCAACTAAACAGAAGATCAGATTTTTAACAGGGGTATAACAATTGCAGCTCAGTTTCTATAGCTCTTCTTTGTGGAGTGGTCTTACTTCCATTGCAATTCACATAATATTTGTTTGGATAATATGGAAGAATATATAAGCCATAGCCCTTTCTAACGTGTATTTATTGATTGAATAAGTGATTTGATAGCACTCTGACACATTTATATAACGTGGATTTTGGTTCTGAAAAGCTGTCAGCATTCCTTTAAGTATATCATAAGTTACTTTGCCTCAACTTACCAACAAAAATGAGATGCATCAGTGGTAAGACGCTGAGCTAGACTGAGCTATGACTTGGCTGAGCTGTTGCATGATACAGCATTTCTGACTTACCAGAATCGGCAAAACAAATATTCATTCATTAAACATATCATATAAGCCCAAAGTAATTAGATGCAAATAAAAATTGTAGTTTAAGGCATTTGACCAATCCCCTGCCAGTCTAATTTCCCTTAAAAAGCATATATATAAAACTTTCCCTTAAAAAGCATATATATATATATATACACATTTTATAATCCTGAGTGGATTAAACTTTTTATCTCAGCATGCCATAATGTCTCAATTTCTTCCTTTATGTTAGTACAACAGTAGGAATAGGAATTATTAATGCACATTTGTTAAAATAAACCTAAACATTGGTGGTCACAGGATCTTGCAGCCTTTGCAAAGTACAGTTAACTGAGTATCAGGGAAAATTATCTTCTATAATGGACATCTTTAGGAATTTCATATCATTGTTTTTTTCACTTTTCACTGATTGAGGCTTTCTTTAAGGACCATTTTAATTTTTCTTCCATTTTTAAATTGTCTCTCCAGAAAATATTTAATGCTGGATTGGAACAGAATGAGCTGACGCATTTTGGATTCTTAGACAGTTTCCAGTGGTCCATTTTGTATGACCTGATGAAATGCCTCATGAAAGGCAGGCTTGGGTTCCTGTGCTTCTGTTGGCCTTTATGGTCTAGGTGTGGTATGGTCTTAACTGTGTTGGTTGCATCTCTTTTCTTGTTAAAACAACACAGAAGAAAAACTCAGAATATCTATTCCATATGGAAGACAATGACTCAAAGCACTCAAACTGTGACATGCCCGAGAGGAGAAACTGTCGGACCAAGATGGAATGAAACATTTCAACATTTTAAAATCCAATTTTCTCAGAAATTTTCATTTCAGGAAAGAAGAGTGCTGTTTTGACTCCTCATGCTGATTGGGATGAAAAGAAGATTTTAAATGGAATTTTCCTTGCAATGTAAATTGGAAGTTTGAATAGCTCCCTGCAATGTTAAAGTATGTATCATATGCGATTTTAAACTTCTTGCTACCCTCCTGTGGATGAAATGAATAATTACTTCAGTAACAATGTGGGGGAAAAAAACAAAACAGGGAAATAACTGCCTTAGTAGAAGGTAAATTCCAGATAGATTAATAAGATCTATTGTCTTGGGACATGAATGCTGATTCCGCTCCTCAAGAAAACTGTTGAAATCATGCAAATCATATTTAATGTCTGTCACACTTTTCTGTATAATGTAGACAACAGTTTAGCAACTGAAGGGTTGGTTGTGAAGATAAAATAAATAAAGTGTATTAAAATCCTTAGAACAAAGACAGACAGAAGTGCAAATCATTTTTATGAAGCACACTGATGCTAGACCAACCTTGTTGTTACCGTAAGTCGGCAGATGAAAAACTCTCTAAGACTCAATTTGGAGTTTTAGAAAGTAGGCATTCTTTATTGCGGCGCCGGGTGCAAGATGGAATTTTCACAAATCAAGCACACCTATGGCTATATCACCGTTATATTTATACACAGAAATTATAAGATAGTACACTCCCAGTTACAATGATTGGTTAGTGATTTACATATAATTATAATATTGGTTATGTCATTCTCTTCTGTTACTATGCTTGCGCAGGGGAAGGGTCTTCACCTGGGCAAGGGTCTTCTTGACCTGTGGGTGTGTTTTTTAGTATTATAATGAAGGCAGTTCACTTCAGGACACCTTAAAAGTAAGTTTTGTTGCCAAGTTGGCCAGCTAGATATCTACCTTGCCAGGTTGTCAGATAACTCATCCTATATACAATAGAACCTAAGGGCTCTGGTTGTGGTCTAGAGAGTCCAGAGAATAGGGACTTCAAGCAACACAGCCTCAGATAATAAGTAACACAGCAGCCTCTACATAACGCTACCATAGAGGCTAACTTACTGAAATCAAGATGTTCTTATAGTTGATTATTTCACAACCTAACATAAAAAGATTCAGTAAAACTTCAGATAATCTTCAACATTGTGATCAACCAACAAGTTCCAGGATGACAGAAAACATGGGACTTAATCTAAACAGCCCCTAAAACTGCTACCATACGCAGCTGGGCTACCATACAGGATGTTGAATAATTTTCAGTTCTCCTTTTCTGTCACCATAGCGGAGGATGGATGGGTTGATTAGAAAGCCATCTCAAACCTTAGATCCAGCGCACTCCTGGATTTAGAGCTCCTGTCAAATTGCTTTGTCACGAGAAGATGAAGAGAAATGACACAAGAAGCTACACCTGAAATTAACAACAGAGAAAAAAAAGAGAAGAAAAAACAAACCAGAAGGTCTTTACCACAGGCAACTAACCTGCCTGTGAAAAATAACACCTGCTTTCTCTTTTTATCTGTTAACACTTAAGCCCCCTTTTCTAAGACAACCTCAGTTCTACATTTGTTCTTTCTCGTCAAAAAATCTTGAGAGGCAGCATCACTTGTAACACAGTTGGTATTACGCAAAAAGACAGGACTTCACGCTGTGGAATGATCTGCCAGAATATCTCACGTCATAATTCAAACCAGCACCTATGAAACAGAGTAAAGTTCTTCATGTAAATTTTTGTCCAAAATGGTACAATTTTTTTTAAAGCAGATTGTGGAGTTTAGAACCCAAATCCTGAGCGTAAGCCTGTAGGTCTTGTGTTCCCAATCTCTTTGACACTGCTCAGAGTCTCATACAGACCTGTCACCATTTGGTTGGGTTGTGCTAAAGCACAAATGGAACGACATCAATTTTCTGGGGACAAAGACCATAGAATCATAGAATCACTTAGGTTGAAAAAGACCTTTAAGATCATTGAGTCCAACCGTAAACCTAACACTGCCAAGTCCACCACTACACCATGTCCCTAAGCGCCACATCTACAGGGCTTTTAAATACCTCCAGGGATGGAGACTCAACCACTTCCCTGGGCAGCCTGTTCTAATGCTTGACAACCCTTTCAGTGAAGAAATTTTTCCTCACATCCAATCTAAACCTCCCCTGGCACAACTTGAGGCCATTTCCTCTTGTCCTATCGCTTGTTACTTGGGAGAAGAGACCGACACCACCTCGCTACAACCTCCTTTCAGGGAGTTGTAGAGAGCGATGAGGTCTCCCCTCAGCCTCCTTTTCTCCAGGCTAAACAACCCCAGTTCCCTCGACTGCTCCTCATCAGACTTGTTCTCCAGACCCTTCACCAGCTTCGTTGCCCTTCTCTGGACACGCTCCAGCACCTTGACGTCCTTCTTGTAGTGAGGGGCCCAAAACTGAACACAGTATTCGAGGTGCGGCCTCACCAGGGCCAAGTACAGGGGCACGATCACTTCCCTGCTCCTGCTGGCCACACTATTTCTGATACAGGCCAGGATGCCATTGGCCTTCTTGGCCGCCTGGGCACACTGCCGGCTCATGTTCAGCCGTCGACCAACACCCCCAGGTCCTTTTCCACCAGGCAGCTTTCCAGCCGCTCTTCCCCAAGCCTGTAGCGCTGCATGGCGTTGTTGTGACCGAAGAGCAGGACCCGGCACTTGGCCTTGTTGAACCTCATACAGTTGGCCTCAGCCCATCGATCCAGCCTGTCCAGGTCCCTCTGCAGAGCCTTCCTACCCTCGAGCAGATCAACACTCCCAACTTGGTGTCGTCTGCAAACTGACTGAGGGTGCACTCGATCCCCTCATCCAGATCATTGATAAAGATATTGAACAAGACCGGCCCCAAAACTGAGCCCTGGGGAACACCGCTCGTGACCGGCCGCCAACTGGATTGAACTCCATTCACCACAACTCTCTGGGCCCGGCCGTCCAGCCAGTTTTTTACCCAGCACAGAGTCCACCTGTCTAAGCCGTGAGCTGCCAGCTTCTCTAGGAGAATGCTATGGGAGACAGTGTCAAATGCCTTCCTGAAGTCCAGGTAGACCACATCCACAGCCTTTCCCTCATCCACTAGGTGGGTCACCTGGTCATAGAAGGAGATCAGGCTGGTCAAGCAGGACCTGCCTCTCATGAATCCATGCTGGCTGGGCCTGATCCCCTGATTGTCCCGCACATACCTTGTGAGTGCCCTCAAGATGAACCGCTCCATAATCTTCCCCGGCACCGAGGTCAGGCTGACAGGCCTGTAGTTCCCCGGATCCTCCTTCCGGCCCTTCTTGTAGATGGGCGTCACATTGGCAAGCCTCCAGTCGTCCGGGACCTCCCCCGTTAACCAGGACTGCTGATAAATGATGGAGAGCGGCTTGGTGAGCTCCTCCGCCAGCTCCCTCAGCACTCTCGGGTGGATCCCATCCAGCCCCATAGACTTGTGAGCATCCAGGTGGCGTAGCAGGTCGTTAACTGCTTCCTCTTGGATTATGG
This sequence comes from Aptenodytes patagonicus, assembly GCF_965638725.1. Classification (NCBI taxonomy): domain Eukaryota; kingdom Metazoa; phylum Chordata; class Aves; order Sphenisciformes; family Spheniscidae; genus Aptenodytes; species Aptenodytes patagonicus. Next base: position 3,384,234 of record NC_134961.1, read on the forward strand.
GGGGTTCATCCTGCTCGCCGTCCCTGTCTTCCAGCTCAGGGGGCCGAGTACCCTGAGGATAACTGGTCTGCCTGTTAAAGGCTGAGGCAAAGAAGGCATTGAGTACCTCTGCCTTTTCCTCATCCTCGGTGACAATGTTCCCCCCCGCATCCAATAAAGGATGGAGATTCTCCTTGGCTCTCTTCTTGTCATTAATATATTTGTAAAAACTTTTTTTGTTGTCTTTAACGACAGCGGCCAGATTGCGTTCTAGCTGGGCTTTTGCCTTTCTCATTTCCTCTCTGCACAACCTAACAAGATCCCTGTACTCTCCTTGAGTTGCCTGCCCCTTCTTCCACAAGTGGTAAACTCTCCTTTTTTTCCTGAGTCCCAGCAAGAGCTCCCCATTCAGCCAGGCCGGTCGTCTTCCCCGCCCGTTCTTCTTACGGCGTATGGGGACAGCCTGCTCCTGCGCCTTTAAGACTTCCTTCTTGAAGATCGTCCAGCCTTCCTGGACCCCTTTGCCCTTCAGGACTGTCTCCCAAGAGACTCTCTCAACCAGCGTCCTGAACAGGCCAAAGTCCGCCCTCTGGAAGTCCATGGTTGCAGTTTTGCTGGCCCCCCTCCTTACTTCACCAAGAATTGAGAATTCTATCATTTCATGGTCGCTACGCCCAAGACGGCCTCCGACCACCACATCTCCCACCAGTCCTTCTCTGTTTGTAAACAGCAGGTCGAGCGAGGCACCTCCCCTGGTAGGCTCACTTACCAGCTGTGTCAGGAAGCTGTCTTCCACACACTCCAGGAACCTCCTAGACTGTTTCCTCTCTGCCATGTTGTATTTCCAGCAGATGTCCGGGAAGTTGAAGTCCCCCACGAGAACAAGGGCTAGTGGTTGAGAGACTTCTGTCAGCCGCTTGTAGAACGCTTCATCCGCCCCTTCATCCTGGTTGGGTGGTCTAGAACAGACTCCCAGCAGGATATCTGCCTCGTTGGCCTTCCCCCTCATCCTTACCCATAAACACTCAACTGTATCATCATCACAATCGTTGAGCTCTAGACAATCAAAACACTCCCTAACATACAGAGCCACCCCACCGCCTCTCCTTCCTCGCCTGTCCCTTCTGAAGAGTTTATAGCCATCCATTGCAGCACTCCAACCGTGAGAGTCACCCCACCATGTTTCTGTGACGGCGACTAAGTCATATCTATCCTGCTGCACGATGGCTTCCAGCTCCTCCTGTTTGCCGCCCATGCTGCGTGCATTGGTGTAGATGCACTTGAGCTGGGCTATCGATTTTGCCCCCAGCATTGGCATGCCACCCCTAGGCTCATCTCTAGTGAGCCTGGTTTTATCCCCTTCCCCCTTCGAACCTAGTTTAAAGCCCCCTCAATGAGCCCCGCCAATTCATGAGCGATGATCCTTTTCCCCCTGTGAGACAGCTGAACTCCGTCTGCCACCAGCAGGCCCAGTGCCGTGTAAACCTCCCCATGATCAAAACAGCCAAAATTCCTCCGATGGCACCAGCCCCTGAGCCACGTGTTGATCAGGTGTGTTTTCCTGTTCCTTTCAGTATTCTTCCCTGCCGCTGTAGGGATAGAGGAAAACACTACCTGTGCTCCTGACCCTTCAACCAGTCGTCCCAGTGCCCTGAAGTGCCTTTTGATCGCTGCAGGACTTCTCTCTGGAACCTCATCACTGCCAGCCTGTATAACCAACAGCGGGTAGTAGTCAGAAGGCCATACCAGACCAGGGAGTTTCCTAGTGATGTCTCTGACCCGGGCCCCAGGGAGGCAGCAGACTTCCCTGTGGGATGGGTCCGGTCGGCATATCGGGCCCTCTGTTCCCCTCAGAAGGGAATCGCCTATGACAATTACCCTCCTTTTTTTCTTAGCAGAGGCAGTCATAATGTGTGGGGCTGACTGCCTCACCCTAGGCAACCCCCTGGATGGACCTTCGTCTACATCCTCATTTGCCTGGCTCTCAAGTTCCAGGGCCCCATATCTGTTCTGTAAGGGCAACCGGGAAGGTGAGGGAGGCCGGGCGGGGGTTCGCCTGGCACCCCGAGCAGTGACATGTTTCCATTCCCCCCCATCGCTTAGGTCCCCTCCTTCTACGTGGTGGCAAGAGGGCAGGGGATCCTCTGCTTCTTGTGGAGCCTCCATCTGCTGCCTTTGCCTCAGGGATGGTAGGGTGCAGCTCCACCAATCTATCTCCCTCTCACACTCCCAGATACTCCTCAACCTTTCCACCTCCTCCTTCAGCTCTGCCACCAAGCTGAGCAGATCATCCACCTGGTCACACCGCACACAGGTGGTGTCTCTGTTGCCCTCCGGTACAAGTGACAGGCTCAGGCACTCCCTGCAGCCAGAGACCTGGACAGCTGTACGCTTGCGTGAGGGCTCCGTCTGGGTCGCCACATTCCTTCTGGCGACGGCTTTCGGCCGAGTGGAAACCATAGCTGGTCCTCTTCTGGGAGGGCGATGACTACTAGTTGAGTTGGCCTTTAGAGCCAGGAGGGGGACTGCGCCCTGCCCGCTCGCCTTCCCTGCACGCCCTCCCTTGTGAACTGCCACTCAAACTGCTGTGCCACGCCCTTCTGACGCGCCACGCCCTGTTTGCCCACCCTGTTCGCCGCACTCCGGGTCGCTCGCGCTCCCTGGGGGCTGCTCTTGTATGTGAGGGGGTTTGGCTGCCATCCCTCTTGTCCCCACCCATGCTGAGTCAGAGCTGCCACTCATCAGGAGCTCCCTCCTCCGGCTTGGGGCGGGGAGGCTGGGGCACCCTCTCACTCCCTGCGCTTTTGCCTTCATAGGTTTTGCCGCAGTTTTGCCACTTTAGGAAGGGTCCCCCGGCGCGATCCTCCGCTCCGGAGCCCTTCGCCTCAGTGGCTTTGCTGGAATCCGGGAGGTTCCTGGAAGGCATCGATGATAACTTCCTTCTCCAAGTGGTAGAGGAGCCAACGAGGAGAAGTGCTATGCTGGACCTTGTTCTCACCAACAAGGAGGGGCTGGTGGGGAATGTGAAGCTCAAGGGCAGCCTACACTGCAGTGACCACGAAATGGTGGAGTTCAAGATCCTTAGGGCACCGAGGAGGGTGCACAGCAAGCTCACTACCCTGGACTTCAGCAGAGCAGACTTTGGCCTCTTCAGGGATCTGCTTGGTAGAGTACCATGGGACAAAGCCCTGGAGGGAAGAGGGGCCCAAGAAAGCTGGGTAATATTCAAGGATCACCTCCTTCAAGCTCAGGAGCGATGCATCCCAACAAAGAGGAAGTCGGGCAAAAACGCCAGGAGGCCTGCAGGGATGAACAAGGAGCTCCTGGACACACTCAGACACAAAAAGGAAGCCTACAGAGGGTGGAAGCAAGGACAGGGAGCCTGGGAGGAATACAGAGAAATTGTCCGAGCAGCCAGGGATCAGGTGAGGAAAGCTAAAGCCCTGATAGAATTAAATCTGGCCAGGGACGTCAGGGGCAACAAGAAAAGATTCTATAGGTATGTCAGGGATAAAAAGAAGATGAGGGAAAATGTGGGCCCTCTCCAGAAGGAAATGGGAGACCTGGTTACCTGGGATATGGAGAAGGCAGAGGTACTCAATGACTTTTTTGCCTCGGTCTTCACCGGTAAGTGCTCGAGCCTCCCTGCCCAAGCCACAGAAGGCAAAGGCGGGGACTGGGAGGATGAAGAGCCGCCCACTGTGGGAGAACTTCAGGTTCGAGACCATCTAAGGCACCTGAAGGTGCACAAGTCCATGGGACCCGATGAGATCCATCCGCGGGTCCTGAAGGAACTGGCGGATGAAGTTGCTAAGCCACTCTCCATCGTATTTGAGAAGTCGTGGCAGTCCGGTGAAGTTCCCACTGACTGGAAAAGGGGAAACATAACCCCCCATTTTTAAAAAGGGAAAAAAGGAAGACCCAGGGACCTACAGACATTTTTATTTAACTTAGGTTTTGCAACAATCTTTACATTTAATAAAAAACTACATTTGAGGAAATATAAATATTTTCTGGATATCTTTGTAGATCTGCAGGATTTGTGGATGAGTTAAAAAAAGAACAACAAAACCAAAAAACCACAACGAACACATAGTTAAAGAAATACCGTAAATACACAATGGTTAAAGCACAGTACTACTCAGTGTCTGTTAGTGTATGTGTTTTTGCCCCCCAACCTGAGAGCCTCTTAATATCACAAGTAAGAGAGACCATTAAAGACAGAAACTTTTAACAGGTATTGGTTGATCAGTCTGGTTCCGTTCCTGGGTGTGCTTTGTGTGGAGCGGGAGTGATCCTTCATTGCTCCTTGTAAAAGCTGTTTGGCAAGCTGAGGTGGAATTTGTAACTCCCTAGAAGTCTTGATAATAAAATAAGAATTCATCGTGAAAAAATCCGTATACAAAAACAATCTTTTGAAGTAGGCAGAATATGCTCTTGGTGTCAGGTTATACTAGTAGTTCTTAATGCATATTCAGTACAATAACTTTTTTTAAGGTTTTCCATTTTCTGCATTTGGAAACAGCCAGGTTCCAGGTAAGAGAAGAGAAGGAAATAAGTATTTTTAAGCTAAGAGTAGTTCTGTTGCAGGCTGTCTCCTTTTTACTGAGCTTTTCTTTTAAATTAGTAGAACTATTCTTTTGCCAGCCTCCCAGCCATGGATTTCAATTAGGACACTACAGTGTCTAAATGTATCACATTTTATATTCGTTTAAAGAATAACTTGTTATCAGACTCTCCCTAGATCGCTTGAAGCCCATCATACTTTATGGAAAAGGGAATTAGGGGAGTTATTCCTGACTCTCCAAGCAGAACACCTGAATCTAGAGAGCTGGGATGCTACTTCTAAAATGTGTTTTAGGGAACAATGAAAATAAAAGTATTGATTGCTGTAGTCGCGGAAGAGTGCTGTAGTGCCAGGGCGAAAACTTCCATGTGAAGTTTTTAACATTGTTTTGTCAAATTTATGTGTGTTCTGTGTTCCTTCATTTACGGAACAGTGTACTTTGCTTGCCGACTTCTAAACTGTGCTGTTCTCACTCTGTACTCAGGGAATACAGTAGTTCCTGCTCCTCTCTTAGGGCTGTCAGCAGTTTTGCATTTGTTTTCTTTCCTCCAACATGATTTTTCTCCTAGATTTTTTTTTTTTAATATCTTTTCCATAATATACTTATGTTTTTCACACTTCTTTTCTGGCTTTTATCCTAGGTTTTGGTGGGTGGGTTGTCCGTCCCTCCGTCCCCGCCTTTCAAGAACAGATGCAAATGCAGCCAGAGCTTATGATGCTGATCCATTGCTTATTTGTGAGCTGCTTGGTGGTGGTAACAGATAGTGGGTATCTGCAACCAAAGGTGCAGCTGAGCAGGTGGTAGACAAATTGATCAGGAACAACTGCCAGGAAGCCTGACTCAATAACAGATGCTTTATGACCAATTAGTTAGGCTCTTTAAGAGAAATAGAAATTATGAAAAATGAACAGCAGCGCTTTTCTTCCTTCTTTTTCTTGATTAAATTAGCTCTGCTGTTCTAGGTGGATCAAATAGCCTTTGAGCATTCAGGCCCTTCTTTCAGTCACCTTCAAGTCATGTGATGGAACAATTTCCACAAAGCTTGTCCGTTTTATATAGTTATATCAGTTAATCTAAGAAGAAATAATGTTTCTCTCCAAAACCCCCTTCTCACTTATACCCTTACACTGTCAAAGTTACAGTAATAATAATAATGATGATGATGATGCTATTTCTGACTCTTCACTTGCATGTAGCTACTTCAAGGGCACGTTTGATAAAAAGGTATTGCGTTAGCTAAAATCAAGATGGAGGAGGAGAGTCAGCTTGCACGAGTAGTCAAAAGAATTTGCTGTCCTAAAGTAGTGTAAATTTGCAATTTAGCTGTCTGTTTCAAGATGCATTGAATTATTGGATTTATTTTCACCGGCTTTAGTGGATTTTGCATGAGACTATTATGAAACTGTGTTTTCCGCCAGAACAGGAGGGAATATCTAGGCACGTCTTCACTAAGCGAGGAAGTCGTTCCAGCAGTTCTGATTGCTGTAATGCTGTAATTAACTCCTTGCAAGAACAAGGAAGACAATAATTTTGGCATGTTCACGCAGCAGCATTGTTTTCTGTACAACTGTTCCATCACATTCCCAGACTTTGCATTTTCTAGCAGTTGGGTGCATTCGTGCATCCTATCATCTCAACGTGAGCTTTATAAAATTACGGTGATGAACAGCATTCGTGGTAATACTGTAAATGTAGCTTTCATTGAATCCCTGTAGTTAAAGGCAGAGAGTACTTGTTGTGAATCACGAGGATGTGCTACTTCAGCGTAAAACTAACAGGAAGAGAGATTTCTAGGAGCTATAATAAAAGTTGAAGACTTCTAGTCCTCAGCTGTTTTTTCAGTTACTGTTCTTGGACGAAATAATAAGAAGCACTGGACAAAGAAATGTAATCTGTATCTAGGGTTTGTATTTACTGCAAATTCTCTAGGTTTTGCCAGATTCTTCAGGTTTTGTACCAGGCACTTTTATACTAGGCTGCCACTTCCGACTGCTGGCTGAGACCAATGTTTGGGCTCGTGAAGAAAAGTGGAGGTTTTTCACCTAAAGATTCAGACCCAAGAGAGAAGTTGTCCAAACATTGACCAGCTGAATTTGAGAGCAGCAGAATTTGTAGTCAAGTTTCCTGTCTTCGTGCATTGCAGTCCCTGTTAACTTGACATAAGTGAGTTTGGGTTGATTCATACTGATCTTGTCCTCACTTGTATTGAAACTTGGTTTATTTACACATTAAAAAAAAAAAAAAAAGAGGGTGCTAGCTGCATATGATTAAACTTATTTTCAGGAGATTTATTTTCTAAAAAATGCCGATTTTCTGATAAAATCATATCTGTGCTTTAATAAAATGACACGAGGATATTGAGCCTCATGCGTTAAGGCTAAGGTGTCCATTGCAATGACCGGGAGGAAGTTTTATCTTATGTCATTGAGTAGATATCCACAAGTGTTACTATGTCCTCCTCTAAGAGTCTGTCCGTCGGCAGAGATTGACCGTTGTACTTGGTGGGACCCACTGTCTTCAAACAATTCAAGTTTACAACAATTCAAGTTAGGGTTAAGTTGCAAGAGGAAAGGTAACAACGATGCTTCTGTTAGAGCAGCTGTAGTGTTGTCTGCTCTTGCGGATGTGGAAATAGGAAGCGCTATTTAAAACCAGGCAAGTGGCTCTTGGGTCTTTTTTATTTTTTAAGTAGCACCATTGCTAGTTTCTCCTCAGCACTTGCTAGCCTTCTCCCCTTTTCGTTAGTTGAGCCATCACTACTTCTGTGTCAGAGCTCATTGGAAAGAGCGAGGGCTAACATATTCCCTCTAGCTTCTGGTAGCTCAGTGCAGACTGAGGAAATCTGCCCTTCCAGCCCTGGGATATTCTGAACCTGTAGAAGTTCACAGCTTAATAACTGAAACTTTTGAGCTGCTCACCTCATCAACTCCATCTTCTCAGGTCTGGCTTCACTTCTGCTGCCCTCTTGCAAATTCTCCTCTTAGCAGCGTAGACAAGTGCTCTTTCTGCCTGATGTTGTCTTCCATACAGCACAGGAAAAAATAAGATCCGGCTGTAGGAATATTCTCCATAATTTCATTTTACTTGCAAGGACTTGTGTTCAGTCCTGCTGCTTCTATGCTAGCTGATCCTTATTGCTTGAAGCATTAGGTAGTAAATACCGCTATCAGTAACTTCGTTGGTCTCAACGCCTGCCTTTTAAGTCTCTAAAAAGAAAACAGGGCTGACTGAGTAAAGAAATCAAATAGTCGCCATTTTTGTTTTCACACAGTGGCTCTTGCTTTTAAGGATCTTTATGGCTGTTAATGTGGTATTGAAACTAAAAGCCAGTGAAATCATACTGTAAAAGTTACTTTGTTCAGATTCCCGCATAAGCTGTTAGACCTCATTTCTGCAACAGATGTGGTGTTGATATTCCAGAATGGAAGACCCTTAAAAAAACTTTACTCTTTCTTCCCATAACTAAGAGTTAGGAGTATAAGGAGGAGACCAAAGCAAAGCCAGTTGTCTTTTATGAAGAAGCTGTCTCTGAGGGTACTCTTCAACCGAAGTAACATAATTCTGGTCCGCTTTATAAAATAGCAATCCCTCCCTAAGTGGATAGCCCAGGGTTTCATGAAAGTCTGGAAGAGTAGGGTCACAAGAGTAGCATTTCTATAATGAAAAGTAAGGTGATAGAAAAGATTGAGTGCTGTTGTGAATCTGCACTGCAAACCCTTACATTTCTTTGTTCATTCCTATAGCCATGGTTGTATTTGACTCTGTATCCCTAATAAGTGCGTATTCACAAACTTTTGTTAATGGTGCCTGTAAATACTTCTCTTTCAATGTATTCAGGGCTACGACTGTTCGTTACAAAGGCAGAAACCTTCGTATCAAAGCCCCGATGTGCAGGGCTTTGAAGAAACTCTGTGATCCAGATGGTAAGTAAGAGATGCTGGAACGTGAAAGGGTTTTAACAGATGGTTGGAAGAATGTGAGAGAGAGTAGGCCTGTTTTGGTGTGTACATCACTGGCAGGGGGATTTGTGCTATTTCACATTTGTGTTGGGCACAGATATGTCCCTATTGTGTTACTTACCCTGTTTGCTTGTATAATCCCAATAACTTAGGGCCCACCCAGCTCTCTAAATCTTGGAGTATGTCACTAGCTAAATTGAAAAGGAAATAGCTACACCAGACAAGGTCGCTACTGCTTTGCCAGTTGTGCTTTCAAAGTTTAGTCCCTTGTGCCAGTGAATACGCAGTAGTACATTGTTTAGCATTGAGCATCTTAGATTTTTTTTTTACCTTCTCCAGTTCAGCTATGTGTGATTTTTTTTTATTATTATTTTTCTTTTCTTCCCCCCCAATAAGTAGAATCAGTACAGTTTAAAGGTCTGAAATACTGTACGCGTTCAAAGTTTCCAGCCACCTGATCTTGACACTGCTTGCTCAACTGGAAGCTCCAGTACCGCTGCAGTGTCCAAGGAAAAAAATAAACATATTGGAACAGGAGGTAATCTAAGGAAGCAGGCTCCACTGGTGAAGCTGAGCTGCCTAAGTTGTCGCTAGGTGATGCTGATGTCTGTGATGCTTTTTTTTCATGTAACTGAGCATATAGCGTTCTGACTGAGTTGTCCTTGCTTTGACCCGTGCCCTTTGTGCTTCATCTCCCTTCAGGTGTTAGTGATGAAGAGGACCAGAAGCCAGTACGTCTTCCTCTCAAGGTCCCTGTGGAGTTGCAGCCACGAAATAATCATGCATGGGCTCGAGTACAGAGTCTTGCCCAGAATCCACGGCTTAGGTAATGAAGAACTGATTGTGGTGCTCAGAACAGAATAGGGAAATATATGAGCAGCATTCCAGCATCTTCCTCTCTCTTCAGGGTTCTCTTTGCCGACTGGGCAGGTCATCTTTGACAATGCAGTTTGCCTAAATGTACTTACTCTGAAGGCTTGTCCAGCCAGGGTACATGATTGTTGTAAACATGAGATATCAGACTTGAAAATTAGATTACTATTGTTCTTTATATCTTTTAATTTGAGTAATGATAGGAGCTACTAGAGTTGGAGATGAATATACTTTGAGCCACTTACACCCAGTTGTCAGAGCAGAGTGCAAGTAAAATGGAGATATGCAGCACTAGTTCTACTAAAATTTCTATTGAACGTACCATGAGACAGGGGCACAGGGGACGGAAGTAAAACAATGGTCGGAGGTGTCTGCACCAAGACTCTGAACCTGTCAACTGCAACACAGTGATACTAGCAGAAAGGAAGGTATTTGTAGCTTAATCTCCTGCCTGCAAAATGTAGTTGGTGCTGTCGTTTCAGTGTCATCAGTGGCTGTTCATCCTAGTACTTGCATCTAGTCCAAAACTCAGGGCAGAAAACACGAGGCCGCTGTGGTGTTGATTGTTCTTTCAAATAGAGTACTTCAGTATAATGACCGAAGATGGTGCAGAGAGGAGAATGAAGATTTTTGGCATTAGGGTTATTTTGTAAAATGCTTTAAGAGCAAAAAGTAAATGTTGGGGGGGGGGTTTGTGCCCCTTTCTCTATTTCTTTCTATACTTCATGTGGTAGCTTTGTGCCTTGCCTGCAGTTTTGCACTTCAGCTACATCTTCCCATCTTTTCCTATCTTCTTCCATCTGGAGAAACTAGTATCTTGAATCATGGCAATCAGATTTATCTGATATCTATAAAATGAGATTTATCTTTCATTTATCTGAGAGATCTTAGATCTTTCTTAGTTGTGAGTTACCTAGATTTTAAAGTTGCGGCATAACATATGTTTTTTGTTTTTGTGGTTTTTTTCTTAGCGCTTGGGAGTGGTAGGTGTGTTCTCTGTGCTTGTACTACAGAATGCCAGTTTCTTCCCTTAATTCCCATTCTGGCATCAAGGCTGTGACTTGAACTTCTGCTGACGCTTTTCCTCTGTTCCCTTGCTTTGTTTATCTCGCATACAGGATGATTGTGGAGTTACATCGAAAGGTCTCCAGCCTCATTGAGTTCCTGAAGCAGAAGTGGGCTCTCCATGAAGTGCGTATTGTATCCTTTTTCTGCTTAGTCTGTTCTGTATGCTGTGTCCTGGGAGCAATTCCCTTCCTATGCGAAGTTCATTTCTGCATCAGAAATGTGATTCTACCTCATAAATTTACCAGCCCGTGCTTAGTAAAGCTAGAGGTCAGTATCTCAGCACCACTAATGGAGCTTTTCATGGGAAACCCCATAATAGTCCACTTTTACCTCCACTCTTCTCTACTATGAACCCCTGAAAAACTCATTAGTAATAAGGGAAGCTCCCTGCCTTTATTTCATTTCCTTAAACAGTGCGCTTAGTCTGTTCATTATAGATGGGTGACCACCGCAGAAGCCTGGCTAATAGCTGACGATTTTGTTTCCCGTTTCAGCAAAGAGATTAAGGACAGATCTTTCCACTTGCTTTATGCAGTTTCACCAAATGAAGGCTTAAGCTTCTTGTCTAGGTAGCTGCTGCTACCTGTTAGGTATCTATATGCTGTCTGAGCCGTACAACATTAGAGATATCCCTACCTCTGAACTTTGATCCATGGAGTAGAAGGATTTGTGAGTTAACAGCCATTCTGTTCTCCTGTTGACTGGTATGCTGTATCCTGTTCTTAGTCCTTTAATTCAGGCTTTTCTTTTTAATTTGTGAGCCTGGGAAGAAGTAGCAGCATAGCACTTGAAACTTAGAAGGGTGTCAAAACACGTAAGGTGGAGGTTACTGCACAGTAAGGGGAGTCTGTTTTGCTGTGCAGTGACGTTGGGGTTTTTTTGCTTGGTTTTGTTGGGGTTTGTTGGTTGGTTGGGTTCTTTTACAGTTACAAAGGTGTGTGAAGCAGAGATAAGTAATTTTGTCTGGAACAGAGATTTAGTTTGTGCTTGTAGCAGGTCTTCAGTGTAGTCCTTATCCCCACAAAAGAACTTAATTTCTGATCATAGAGTCTTCATGTCTGTGCTGAATAGAGGACGTGTCCTTGATCAGCTACTTTCTTTTTTTTTTTTTTTTTTTTTTAACTTGCGAAATAGGCTACCGGGTGTTTGTTTGGAAGGGGCAGATGATCGTTGTATTCTTTGACACGTCTTTTTTTAGCGTAAAACACTAGAAGAACGGCAGCTTCAAGACTCCAGAGACTCGGAAACAAGAGGCAGCTTCTCAGAGGAGAAAGTGATGCTCCATCTCTTTCCAGGAGAGAACTGTACACTCACTCCGCTGCCTGGGGTAGCCAGAGTGGTCCACTCCAAGGCTTTCTGCACAGTGCATTGGCAGGAAACTGGCAAATGCAAACAGAACACGAAAGACTCTCACTTACTACCCCCTGCACAGATCTTAGGCATACAGAGTGGTCAGGGAACAGCTAGGGGACAGCTAAAATACACGCGGGGAACAGAAGGTAAGGGTGTTGGAAGGGCAGAGAGCACTACAGAGTCAAGCAGAACCTCTCAGCCCACAGCTGAAGTTTCTGCAAGCACTGAAGATGGTGCCCCGGAGACTGGCCTGGTGGAAGGAACAGCCTCCAATCTTGGCATCACTAATTCTCTCCAAAAACCGCCTTCTGGACTTCAAGATCCAGGAGGGAACCACGAAAAGCTGAGCTCAGCGGCCTTCTGTGTGGAGGGCAGGGAGGCCCTGGCTAGTGACCAAGCAACTGTGTTACCATCGTGCAGCACAGCTTGTGCTTGCAGTAAGATCCCTGATGTGGAGGAGCTCTCTCTGCTTGATCCATTCCCACGGTACATGAAGTCCTGTCAGGACCTGATCGTCCCAGAGAAGTGTTCTTGCACAGACAAACTGCATGGGAAAGACTCTACTCCAGCAGCTGGTGATACTTCTCCTGTGGCTTTTCCAAGTGGGAGGAGCACAGAGACATCTGACTCCTATTCACAGCTACCGCGAGGTGGTGTGGCTTCACCCGGCAGTGGCCCATCCAGATACGAAACTCAGGCTAGCCACAGCCAGGGCCAGCAGCTTGATGCTTGTGCCAAGGATATAACAGATGCAGTAATGGAGGATTCTCAAGAGAAGCTGGGCTCCTCATTTCCACCTCCACCTCAGGGACAATCTAGTACAAAGTCTCTCAAGGATGACCCAAGCCGGCTCTCTCAACAGGTTAGAGAAGAAGGATGGAGCCTGCGAACTTCTGAGAGCCTTACGCTGGCTGAAGTCTACCTCATGATGGGCAAACCGAACAAGTTGCAGCTGGAATATGACTGGCTGGCCGTCTTGGAGCCAGAAGCCCAGGATGCTAGGGAGCAAACATCTGAGTCAAGTGCTGTTCCTTCATGTACCACCTTTCACAAGCAGAGACTCCTAAACTGCCTTTTAAAACTCATCTCTACTGAAGTCAATCCCAAACCAGTAAGTAGTTCTTGTTCATGCTCCAGATGCTAAACTCTCACTTGATCTGGGGAATAATTGCCCAGTTCTGTTTTCATAGTAAATCAGTGACCAGCCTTGTCAAGATCTTGGAGATTCCTGTGTTTAAAAAAAAAACAAAAAAACCCAAACAAAAACAACAACAAAACCCAAACACCACCACAACCCGGCTTGCTACAGAGCGGACTTTTCCTCAACATGCTGCATTTGCTTTTTACACTACCTTTTAGTTTCTGGTTTGCTGTGAGTCTCAATGGTATTACAGTGAACATTTAATGTGACTACTGAAAAGATCAGTCATGGGGTTAGGTTGGGTAGGTGCCTTCTATTCTCTCAGGTTTATAGAACTAAAGAACAGCCCAGGTTGGAAGGGACCTTGGAAGATCATCTGGTCCAACCTTCTGTGGGAAATGGAGCCTAGATGACAGAGGGAGCCTAGGTGAGATTAATATTCCACATGAAAAGTGCAACCCTTAATTTCCAGTGTCTGTGTAGTTCAAGTTACACTAAGTGTAAGTGTGAAAAGAATTCATTTTTTTGGGATAGCATAGCCAATATAACTGTGTCTGCCACAGTGATTTTTGTAAAAGCTCCCAGGCTCTAGGGTAGTTGTTTAACAGACCCAGAAAAATATCTTCTTCCTTAGGCAGACAACCGGGAATGAACTTGCTTTCCTTCTTGTGCATTGTAACCAATGTTTAAGACCTGTCCCTGTGATACCGGGGCAGCCGTTTCCACCTAGTGCAACCGATTGAAACCTAGTAAAACATCCTTTTAAAGACCAAAAGGACACTGAATTCACCAGATGAGACTGAATTCCTGTGCTGGAGATACGATAAGTTAAAGATACCATTTGCATTGTATTTCCAGCATAGGCTGCAAATGTATCACTATTCCCAAACACACATAGTTCTTTGATCTTTCTTTGTTGGCACAGATTTACCACCCCCACCCCCCCCAAGCTCCTTTTGATCCTGATTTTATAGACATAGAAGGTAGGATTTTATAAATTTAAAACCATCTTTGCTCAGATATAGCTCCAGATATAGACTTTGTTTAAACTGTAAAGACTTTTGGTCTGACATCTCAGAGGTCTGTGACAATGTCTCCTCTTTCGGCATCTACTTTTACTTCTGGTGACACATGTGACAGCCAGGGATGACATGATGAAACAATCACGAACTAGAAGGAAGGACATCTCCTTAGACTTGGGGGGAGAGGGATAGAAGAGGGGGGAAAAAACCCAGCAGTTATTATTTGCAAGTGTTTTCCCGTCACTTCAGCACTCTTAGTGTCTTAATCAAAGTAGTGTAGTGCTCCTGAAAAATAATTCTTTCAGATATGTACCATATCGTACATTCCAATGAAAAGTAACGTATACTTTTATTTGTCAAATACCACTTTATACTGGCTGTTTTTCAGAAAAAGAGATACTCTTCTTGTGGCAATGAATGTCGTGGGACTGATACATATTCAAGAGGCGAGGATGATACTGCCTAATTGAAAGTACTGTAGACTTTTTGAAAGTTTTGTCTCTTAAATCCTCTGCATTTCATCAAATAATGGCAGGAACCATAATATTTTTGCCACAGGGTACTTTAACAGCGGAAGGATTGATAGTCTAGATCCTTGCTGTTTTCTCAAGATAATATGTAACAAAGCTAAAATGGCCAACTGTGCTGTGGTTCATTCCTTTAAATGAAGATTACCAGCATAAAGCAAACTATAGCAAATTGCATTGCAGTCAAGTGTGGGTGGTAATTTTATGCCTGTGATTGCACACAGATTCCTTAAAAAGGGAGCATTTTCTAGAAAAGCATTTAAACAACATAATGAAAGAACTGGATAGGCCTGGAAAATTAGTAAGCACCTTGCCATGTGCCTCTTGTCAGTGCTGTATTACAGTATGAAATAGGAGAAGGGATGGGAAGAAGTTCAAAACTATTGGTCTCTACTTGATTAGAATTAAGAGCAAAGTATTTTTGTCCAAGTATACTTCCAACCAGAGGTGCTCTCTGGATAGGTAGAGTTTATGAAAATTAATTTTGCACTGAATTAAAACCAACACCTTTTCCATTAGTGTGACAATTCTGTGTCTTTACCTTTTTTCTATTTCTTTTTTTTTTTTTCCTTTTTATCCTGGGGTAGTCCAGCACACTGAAGCTTGTGTAGTGTTAACCCGATTGTAACATAAATTAATGATATTGAACCGATGATGTTTAACACTGCTAAATGCACAGGCAGGGAATTTCAGCTGCCCACCGCACACACACAGAGGTATTGGTTAGGGTACTTAAAGATGTTGTAGTATGTCAGATTATTATTTTTTTTAAGCTTCCTAAGTAGAATGAGTTTAACAATATACTTCTTGTAACAGTACACAATATTCATGTAATGTGTGTGCATTTTTAGACGCCCGAGATGAGCTCTGTGGCCACATCCCCTATAAAGCCTGCTCAAGAGGAGCAGTCACTGACTCCTCCGGGAAAGGTGATTGCCATCAGCACCAGGAGTCCAGGTTGTGCACGAAATCAGTCTGCCCTTCGCAACAACAAGACTTTTTCTCCTGGTGCTGCTTCCAGCTCCTCAGGTGAGTATTCATAAAAATCCATTTCAAGAGATCAGACCCAGGCCATGAGCACCTTGTACCATGATGAGCACGTCCCAGTAATGTAACGCTGGGAGAATGAGTGTTCTTACTTTTACGAACTTAACTGTTTCAGAACATTGGTATGTGTTAATTTGCTTTAGAGTTGTCCTAAATTCAGTGCTTCTTTGAACCTTGAAAAACAATGTGTGCCAATAATACAGTTTACAGCCTGGAAGAACTCTCACGAGTCTCTCCTACAGAAGATGCTGGTGTTTGTTAGGAGCTGACTGATACAGGGCGTGGGATCTCAACAGAGTGAGGGCTTACAGAGCAGGAGAGTAAATATATGGTGTAAAGTTTGTTGATAAAACAATTACTGAAAATTTTCTGTGCCATTCTGCCATTATAAAATACGGAATGATTATGAATTACCTTTTCTTTTAATAGAAGGTACAGCTGCTATAACTTGTGAGCCCTAGCCATGCAGACCAAGAATTTCAGTTCTATTCTTCAGTCCCGTTGCATTTGCCAGCAAACGTTTTATGACTTTAGAAAAGTCTGTGAAGGTGTCAGGGTTACTGGGAACTATTGTGATTCTTATGCTGTCCTTTTCACACCCGTGCTGTAAGAAGCAGTGGACCATGAGCAATTTAACCGATGCTGTAAAACATACTTAGTGCTCTGTGTGGTTTTCATTTTAGAATGGCATTATAGCAATTTCATCTTTGTCTAAAGCTTACTTGCAGACAAGGACGTACTTACTTAAATATCTAGTAAAAAGCCAATAATTTAATAGATCAAGCAGATAAATTGTTACATTTCAGTAAGATACACAGGCCTGAAGGACATACCTTTTTAAATCAGACTTGCAAGTAGAATCAAGCTTACTTAGTTTGCAAAATTCATTTTTACGAGATTGTACTTTATGCTGCCCTAATGCCTTGAGAATCCTTTCTGAAGCCTTTTAAGTAACGGTAAGGATCATCCGCTGAGGATACCAGACAGAAACAGCAAGAAGATAACAATGCTTTGTATCTGATCTCTTAGAAACAGACACCTGTTCTGTTTACACAGAGCTTCATTGATTCAAAACCAAATATAATTGTCCATGTTAGTCTTTGATTCGCATCACTGAATTACAAGTAGGGTTGTGCAGCACTATGGTTTAAGATACCATAATGAAACACATAGTCTTTAGTGCAAAGTCAGGACGTGAAAAATACAGACTATGTATTCCTGCTTTTGTACAGTACCAAAGGTAGGTTGACAGTTGGACTCGATGATCTTAGAGGTCTTTTCCAGCCTTAATGGTTCTATGATTCTATAGCCAAGTTGGCTTCAGCTGAGCTGTTTGGCTTGAACAGAGGAGCAGTAAAAGTGTGTTCAGTACAACATTCTACCTAGTTAATTAGTATAGCTTCTCAGCAGTTCTGCCTGGGGTAATGCACTCAGCTTGGGCCTCAGGTAATGGCATCCAGCACGTCACACAGATACCCAAGCAAGTCTGATACCTTCACCCTAAGTTGTGTTGTTTTGGTAGACAAACTGAATGCCTTTTATCAGCCCTGATAAGGGTGTTCTGGATCTAAAATAGGATTGTTTGTGGTCTGCAACCTTTAGTATACAGTAATTATCAAGCTTCTTTGTATCCTCACATGCAGTGCTATTAAGTGACTGCAGTAATTTGGCTGTCAGAAAGCAAACTGCTAGGTTACTTTTGGTGATGAGCCTTCTAGGTGCCTTCCCTCATAGACTTTGGTCCTGAGTCCGTCTAGGTGCTAACTGCTTTTTGGTTTTCGTCTTCTGGGTTTTTTTAATTAAAGATAAATTGATTTGGCCTTCTCAGTAGAAAATAAAGATTAGAAGATAGCCTGTGTCTACTCCAGAAGAACTGAAAGTGTTAGCAAACTGACAGTTCCACAAAAGCCACGCAGGTAGCTGGAGAGACAAAAGAGAGGATAAGAAGAATCATGCAAAGAGATTTAGAAAAAGTGAAGCAGCAGCTGTGATGCAACATCACCTGTAGTGCTTAAAATATCGTTACGTAATTATAGTTGCATCCGTTTATTGCTTTTTTTAAAGATAATATCATGTGTATTATCTTTAACAATTCTCTCTAACTCCTGGTCAGGCAGGAGGCACAAATTTATATGTCTGCCTGGAATTGATTTTTAGATACATTGGCACACTAATTTTAACTAAGCTTTGGAAAAACAACCGAATCTAGAGCAGCAGGGTGGAGGGTGGCAATTTCATCTTTTAAATAGGAGGATAATAAAACCTGCAGGTTTATTAGGTAAATAAAGCTTCATGTTCTTCAGAACACTTCTTGAATACTGTTGCGTATACCCATCTCTGCCTTAGGGTGGCCCAAGCTTGTGCTGTACTGTATTCCTGCCTAGGGCAGCGGGCATGACTAGGGATCGTTGCCCACCTTGCTTCTTCCCCCTCTGGGTGAGTCAGGTGCCTGCTGCCTGCCAGCTGAGATCTCCAGCCCAGCAATAGAGGCTGGAGCACCGTGACAAGTATGAGTGCAATACGAGTGTGAAAATAGCCGTTACTCTCTGTTGTAATGAAACCCGATGTTTTATGCACAGCAAGCACTTCTGTGGAAGAGAGGCAGGTACGCTTCTTGGTCATCTCAGAATGACATACTGACAATACTGGTTTTCATCCTAGCTGGATGCCTGCAGAGTGGGCACAGCACTGTGGAATCCTACAGTATTTTTTAAAGTTCAATGTAAACGAAGACGTTTTTTACTTGGACCAGATGCCGTTATTTCAATGTGCCAAATGTATTTCTAAGACAATCCATCTTTTGGAAGGTATTTTGGTAAATTGATCCCTGCTCTTTCTCTGTCACCAGAATCGCTTTATTGGGGTTGCACTTGGAATCACCACAGGGTGGTGGTGGGGAGCGTAAATAAAATATAAACATTGTAGAATGAGTCTGTGTTTGTATTACCTTCCCCTACAAAAGGAATGGTGGATATATAGTTTGTTTAGTGGGAAGGGCCTTCAAGTATTTCTACAGGCTGAATAGATAAACTGGTTAACATGGTCTGTGTGGGGCTTAAAACTGGCTGCTTAACTTCTAGTTTCTTTAGTAGCGTAAAATTGCATTTAACCCCCTTCTTCCAAGGATTTCAAAGCAAGTGAATGTTTGCAGTGTCCTTGTGAAGCAGGTAAATACTGTCAATTTGCAGGTGGGAAAACTGAAGTATCAAGAGTTTCATGATTTGAGTTCACAAGCAGATGGTGGCAGAGCCAGGATCCATTAAGTCCCAGCTCTCTGTATGATCCTCCAATTACTAAAGAGTTACTTTCTTTTTGTTTTCACTTTACTTCATTTAAATTGCTGTCAAAATCTTCTAGGTTTGAGAAACCTCCCTAGACCTCTCTTGGTGGCTGGTCCTTCAAGTTCTGGAAGCACTGATGCGGATGGTGGACTCTTTGCAGTTCCTACAACTCTCCCACCCAACAGCCGCCATGGGAAACTGTTCTTGCCTAGCAAAGAAGCAGAACTGACCTTCCGGCAGCACTTAGATACAATCAGTGTAAGTGAGATGACTGAATGAATGAAAAAAGTAGCATATTGTGCCTGAACCAGCTTCTAGTCGGTATTACAGGGGTTTTTTTGGTTCATCAGCAAGTATGGGCTTCCCTATGAAGCAGTGCTTCTAGTGATGCTCAAGCATAACATTTTATTAGCTGAGATTAGTCAGATTTTGACTATGTAACTCTGCTTTGAAGTGACATCACCTCTTCAGGCCTGAATCTGAATGCCATCACACAGCCTGATGAAACTGGTTCACTCTCTAATTAAGTTGCTCCAGCAAATATATTTGCCAGGTCTAGCAAAACTGATATCCTTCTTATCGTGCAGCTACTTTTAATACCTCATTGCTGTATTAAATTCAAATACTCATTTTATTTTTATATATACAGTCTCACTAACAACTTCTGGCAAGCTGCAGTAGCTAAGAAGTGAAATGGCTTTTTTGGGAGAAAGCTTTATCTCCGTAAAACAAGAAGAAAAAAAACCATGCCTGGTGGAAAATTTTCCTACTCTAGCAGAAAGATTATTCTACTGTCTGAAACAAAACGCAGTATTTTAATAAATAGTTATAACTTTACTGAAAAACAGAGTCTGGGGGGTATAATTTATTCTGTGTCTGCATGCTTAAAATACTTTCTAATGCATTTCCTGCTCTTGTCCAGATGCAGTCGGACTTCTTCTTGCCAAAGCCGAGGAAGTTACGGAACAGGCACTTGCGGAAGCCATTAGTAGTACAGGTCAGACCAATTTGCAAAGTGTGAAATGCCTGTTTTGCTTCCTGAGTAGATATCAGTAAGGCTATACTGATTTGCACCTAACTGAAAAAACCCTGAACTTCCCTCGTACATCCGCTGGAAGAGTGAAGCTGAACATATGAAGGAACAAGCATTTTAGTCTATATTGTAGCCAGCCATGTTACATTCCCTATGTGAGGAATGTCAGCAACAGTAGTAGTCCAGTGCATGAGGTAGTTTGGAAAAAATAAAAAAGGCCCTCACCTGAAAGCAGGTTCTGCTGTTTGGGCCTGCTGGTACTGATGCACAGGCAGTGTGTTCACGTGGTATCCTGGTCTGTCATTGTTAGAGCTGTCAGTGCTAATGCAACAAGATCCCCCTTTAGGTATTTTTTCCTGCTTCCTACGCACTAATGGCTGTTAAACTGGGGTGGGTATAAACCTCTGTAGTGAAATAAAACATAACACTATTTAAAAGAACAATGATTTCTGGAACAAATGGGTCTTGCAAAGAGATGTATGGAAGAGGTAGCCTGTTGTCATGGAACTTTGGTGGTAGGCAGGCGTTAACCTCCCTTAGACTACTCTGATAACCCAGCAAAAAGGCACGTGCCACTGTGAAACTGCAGGTGGGGAACATACAAGAAATCTAAAACCAAAATAATGGAAACTTGTTTAGGGAAAACAAAGTTACCGAGTGTCAATATACCCTTTTGTCTCTTCTGCTCTGTATAAGAGTAGGAGACCTAGAAATCACATACATGCTGTTTTCTGGTACTGAGATTTTCTGGTCTATGCAATTCCATTTGTTTTAAGAGCTCCCAAGTACATACAGCTGCCTCATGAATTCACACTTGATTAATTGTAATGGAAGATCAGTTTGCACACAGGCTAGATCCCATCCTTAAGATCACTGCTGTAACT
This sequence comes from Aptenodytes patagonicus, assembly GCF_965638725.1. NCBI lineage: Eukaryota > Metazoa > Chordata > Aves > Sphenisciformes > Spheniscidae > Aptenodytes > Aptenodytes patagonicus. The sequence continues at coordinate 3,404,969 of NC_134961.1, forward strand.
CTGTGGGAGATTTGAAAATTACCACAAGTATAATCAGAAAGGAATATAGTTCTAATTAGCATTTCTCTGAGAATTGTCCATGTGGAAATTTTCTCTTAGAGTAGTTTACAGAGAAAACACATGATTCCTGTCTGTAGCTTCTTTCTCAAGATTACACAGACCTTATTGCTGTGTCTGTTGCATGATAGTCACGCCGTGTAAATACTCTGCTTATTCTGGAAGGTATCATGAACTTCTGTGCCTTAAAAGATGAGCTTTACCCTCTGTTCTGTGTTTAAATATGTTCTGGTTTATTGTTGTTTCTCCCACATAGAGAACACTGCTCCCGAGGCCATCTGGAAATCCATCCCAGCATGTCTGTTCCTTTTCTATCTTATCCAACTCATCCATTACAGGTGAGTCTGCATGTCTTCTATCCCTTTTATGCTGCCATGAGATGGACTAGAAAGTGTCTCTTAAAACTGCATAAAGGAATAATTTCTAAAAAGAGGAAAACATCCTTTCAAAACCACAGAGTCCTTTACTAGTTGCTTGAGTCACTTCCTACAGGATGATGTGATTGTTCTCCATCATTGTTAAGCAAGTCATGATTATGATAGAAATTTTTTTCTTCCGTTTCCCAGTATTGAAAGCAGGGAAGAGTAAGGAGTTCTCTACAGGGAGACAAAATTTTGGAATAAATTACTTAGATAAGAATTTTTGTTCTGTAGGGTGTAATAATTTGTCTAGATTTTTTAATGGACTTTTCCTAGTACTGTTTAAATCTCATACACTATAATCAATGTACTGCCCATTTGCCCTTTTCTGCTAATACACTCTTGAGTACAATGGTAGCACAGGTGATCCCCCATCTCGGCTTAAATCTCAAAATCAACATGAGACAGCTTCAAGAACACAGCAACACTTGCTGTTGCATTTTTGTGATAAGGCACTGGTTAGCTTGCATTGGTATTTCAAGTCTGTTTCCACTCCGCTACTCGTCTCCACTACTTGCATTTCCGGAGCTCGCTACTGCTTGGAATTTGTTTGCTTCCACTGAACTGTGTTGTGCTCTGCTTTAAAGATGTTAGATTTCATTTGCTTGAGAGGTATTTAATCCTTCACCCTAGGGAGAGGTTCGTTTCGGCCAATCCAGTCCTCACTGACTAAAGCTGCTGTTTCTCGTCCGATTGTGCCCAAAGTTCTTCCAACACAGGCTACCAACCATCTGTCCAGTAAGTCACTTCTTAAACAGAATGAGTGTCACGGTCTGTTGTGATCTGTATGATGTTACGTTGTTGGTTTCTATTTCCTAGGTAAAATCATTAGTGCCTTTGGAAGTTAAAGAAAACAGCTGTGTTAATGACAACTTTACTTTCTATGACTTTGTGTGGCTGCAGAAAGGGAGCAGTCAGTGGTGGGACAGCCTTGAACTAGGTTCCTTCACTGTGTCTGACCTGCAGGCAAAGCAAGGGGTTAGAATTTGTGATGGTTTGTTGTCAGACCACTTTGAAAAGGGGTTGTGACATATTTGAAAGAAACTTGCAAACAGCTTATCTACTAACATGGGATTATGAATTCTACAAGAAAACAACATGCTGGTGTACTCCAAGCAAATACTGTCTTGCAACAAAAGAATGGGTCCCTTAATTAGAATGATTAGTGAGGTGAAAGCAATACCTGCCTCTGTTTTACTTAGAGGATTCTCTGTGATGGGAAGACAGTCAGATGTTTTAAGTGGATTTGAAAAGATCTGGGTGAGGTTGACCCTGCAACAACATAAGAATTTTTTATATTGAATCTAAATGGCTGCTAGAGGCAAGATAACAAAATAAGGCTGTGTTGTTTTTATAGCTCCTCTAGTAAACCGTATGAAATTTCTAGAAATTGCATAACCAAGTACTTAACCATTTGCAGGACAAAAAAGAAAAAAAAATAGAGGGAAAGGGCGGGGGGAGGGCTGGGATGTTCCTCTAAACTGTTTTGATATACCTGATAACATGTTGGAACAGGGCAGAAAAATTAAACATTTTAGCTGAAAGAAATGTTATACTTTGAAGAGGAACAACTGATACAGCTGATCAGATAATTACCATTTTTGCTTTTTGCATGTGTTTAAGTTTTGACTCTGGGCAACTTTTAAAAAATCACCTTTTAGATGAGTCACAACAAAGTAATTGCCTGAAGAAAAGGCTTGCAATGTGTTTTTTGCTTTTTTGTTTCACAAAAGGTGCTATCGACTTGGCAGCTAAAAGTGCTGGTATTATCCCTGGTAGCCCTGTGCCTGTCCTGGATGCAGATGGTTTGTCGGGTGTATCTCCACTGTCACCAGATGGAGTGACCACGGTGGTAACAGGGCAGGAGTCAACAGTAGTGCATCAGAATGGAGGCTCCATCACCACTGTAGAGGTCAGTCTCTTGAGCATGCTTTTTAAAGTAGTTCAGTGTCTCGCTCTTTCATTGTGTAAAAAAGCTGTATTATTAATGACTGCTTCAGCGAGCTTTCTCCTGGAGCTTGCTGTTAAACACTTTTATCATGGCAAACCCAATCTATGTTGTATAGTGCGTATTTCAGGGTTGAGGGATCAGATCATCATCACATTGAACAGATTTCCATCCTATAGAACAGCTTTCAGCTGTGAGACTGTTGAAGTTGGCCATCCAGAAATCTGGGCTTGAAAAGAAACAGTAGCATTTCAACAGACAGTAATTCAGGAGGGAATTTGGGGCAAAACAGGGACTTTTAGGGATGTATTTGGAATGGAAGCTGTGATTTCTCCTTGCAGTTTCTTTCATTGAGACCCAAGATACATGTTGGTCCGTGTCATTTTCTCAGGGAGTTGATGGACGATTTTGAAAGGCACGATATGTAAAAGGAGTATGCATAAACGGTGATAGGCACTTGTCTCTTACCTCCCCAGCTCTATTTGCAGCATTTTGTGTAAATGTTTGTCACTCACATGATTTCTGTTGTGCTTCTAGGGCTCGGGCCCTGGGTGTCGGGTTCCATTCATCAGCCTACCAACACGGCATGAGCAGGAGGCAGTTCCTGATGGCTTCCAGGTAGAGTATGTGTTGAAAGAACAGTTGTATGAAATAGGTAATGTTCTGAAAACACCACTGGTATTACTAGTTAAAACCCCTTGTTCCCAGGTAATTGTACGCCATTGGTACTGTTTTGTGAGAATTGAAATCTCTAGCATCTGAAGAAATTTAAAGAAAGGGATTTAGGAAAGCTGCTTGAAGTTATGTGGGTACCATTCTCTAAAAAAGCAAAGCGAAGCTGACAGTCTCTGACCTCTGAAGGACAAACAGGTTTTACGTATTTCTTGATACAGTGGAGGAGTTTATAATTGCTGTGCTATATCGTACGTGTGTATTTTAGACTTCATAAAGAAAGATTTCAGCAATTGGCAGTCCCGCTGCTTGTATGTTGCTAAAGAAGGAATATTAAGACTAAAAGCGTGATTGTAATGCCAGCATCCTCTTCAGAGAATCACTTTTCTTTATGCTGGATCCAATAAGACATAGATACTTAAAAAGTAACTGTGGCAGCACCTAAGTTGTAAGTGTCATCATCCTACCCCAACTTCCTTCTCCAGTGGGATCCAGGACCTTGCGTTAGATACTCAAGCCTCAGAATACAGGCTTTTCTTTTTTCCAGTGGAGGCACTTTCCACCCTTCTGTGACAGGTACATGTGAAAAAGGTCAAATTAATTTGATTGGAGAGCATAAAGGAGGAGAAGAATTTTTTTTTTTTTTTTTTTTAATAGCACAGATGTTAGGACATGGACCTACTAGGCATTCGTTTGTGGTAACGGGGCCTTAGGTTCTGGTTCTTGCTCTCAGGACAGCTTTGTATATACTACATCAGAAAAAAACCACAAACAGTTCTATGATGAGGTATTAATAATGAGACTCCTCAAAAAAGATCAGTTGAGTTTTGGGAAGTCTGGCTGTAAAGAGGAGTGAGTTAGCAGTTTAAAATATTTATATACCCTTCAAGCAGTTACAGGTTTTTTGCCTATACAAAGGCAAATTAATACTTAATTCTTAAGAACTGTCTTGTAGGTTCATCAAAATCATGTTAATTTTATTATTATGCTTGTTTCTGTTACGTAGGCTGTATTAAATATTCTTTGGAATGTTACAGACCCGTATTTTTTCAGATGATTTGGCAGGATATGGGCTGAAGCATATTTGTTTATGCTTACAGATATTTTTTGTGGAAAAAAAAACCAAACAAATTTATTATATAAATAATATATTCCTAAAATTTCAGGAATATTAGCTGCTGGATTATTAGTCGTCTTTTTTTTTTTCCTTAAAGTCTGATCTTAATCTGATGCTTAGGAGCTAAGCTGTTGCTTTTCAGACGGATTTCCAAGTCCTTCATAAATTTATGAACAATTAACTCTGTTTCTTGTAACAGGGCGCATCAGTCCTTTCTCTGTCAGAACTGTCCAAGACTCCCCTCCAAAATGGTCTTTCCACCCCTCCGCTTCCCTCATCAGAGGCTTCCAGTACCCGGCTCTCTCCTCCCAATGTTTCTGCTCTCTTGGATATTTCGCTGCCTGGACCACCTGAAGATGTGCTTTCTCAAGGGGAACCTGCCACTCAAATCAGTGATTCTATCATTGAAATAGCTATCAGCTCTGGTCAATACAGTAAGTCTGAGCTTGGCTAAAGTCTTCCCATTAACTTAAAAAAAAATCCCTGTCATCTTACATGTCAGCAGAAACTTTTCCAGGAAGCAGTTCTTGGGTTTTTTGGGGTTTTTTTAATATCTGTTGGAAATAAAATTATGTGCCTAGCCTTTATTTTCTAGCATATATAGGTGGTTTTTTGTTGGTTGTTGGGTTTTTTTCCCCTTTCTAAACATAAATTGGTGTAGTGTCCTGTAGCTTTACCGCATTGACTGAATCAGTGATTCCTGACATTGGCTTACAGGTGAAGGTGTTTCTCTCTCTCCTGCAAAGCTGAACGGCAGTGACAGCTCCAAAAGTCTTCCATCCCCATCCAGTAGTCCTCAACAGAACTGGATTGCCTCTCCCAGCCATGATCCCCAGTGGTACCCCAATGACTCCACAGACTCGTCTCTCAGCAGCTTGTTTTGTAAGTGTCAGTATGCAGAGAACTGCAACAAAAAAGCTCTTCCCTTTCAAAAAAAAAAAAAAAAAAAAGCACTGTTTATTACAAGTGAATCCTTTGGAAAATCATAAACCCAGTAGGACATTTGTCGAATTCTTCCCTTACTTCTTGCTTTCATTTCAACAGTGCTGCCTTCAGACCGTTTTCCTTCTCTTTACAAGTCTGTTCCTGAAAAGATCCTATTGCTAGATTGGGGCCCTTACCTTGGGACAAATAATTCCTTGGCAGTTCTTTGTAGTCTGTTTGGAGCCTGACTCATCAGATAGGTTGAGACATTTTGGCTGCTCTGCCAAAATGAAAAGATGCCCTTGGCTCTGCTGTTGGAAAAATAGACTCCGTTCTGTGCTTGGTGAGCATAATCCCAAAGACGTGAGATCACTGGGTTTGTTTGGGCTTTGGTTGGTGGTTTTTTTTAATTAGTATTTAATGGGGCCAGTGTAATGAGTCTCTGTACTGTTAGCAGCGTGCTGATGGTGTTCACGCTGGTAAGACATAATTTTTAAGCGATAAATAGATATCTGTCCTCCATTTTCAATTTCCTTGTCCTTCTCTTTATCCTCCCAATTGCAAACATTCAGTGCAGTGACTTACTGATGTGCCTGTTCTTTATAGCAAGTTTCATCTCCCCTGAGAAGGGACGAAAAATGTTGCCAACTCCTGTTGGGACTGCCAGTGGCACCTCCTTACTGGGACCCAGCCTTCTGGATGGAAACTCACGGGACTCTTTTGTGTCACGGTCTCTGGCAGATGTAGCAGAGGTATGTCATCAAATTACATCCAGCTGTCTGCTTCCTTTTTTAGAGCAGTGTTATTGTATATTGTCCGTCATACCTTCCTGAGATACTTAAGGCAAAGATGCTTTGACATCTGCACTTTAGCTTAGTAAAACAGGGTTACAGTCTTAACAGAAAGATGTAAAATGACTTGAGGGTATACTGCACCAGAGCTGGTGCAGGAAGCTGTTGGGAGCACCTTCGACCCAGGTTCTTTTTGCTGGGGGAGGTCGTGTTTACCTTGTTGGACATATCTTTGTTTCGACAGAGTTGTAATCCTTCTGTTTTGTGTGTCCTGCTTTGTAGAGCAGGAATTGAAAATACCAAAGATGAGAGAAAGGTTAATACTGATGCAGCTACAGTACAGTCGGAGGACTGGTAGAAAAAATACATAGGTCCAGAAGGAAGAAGCAGGAAATGGCTAATACTGAGTTACCTGAGAGAACGGCAGGTCCTTATGCTGCTGAGTTATTTTCTCTGTTGGTAGAATTATCCTTCTGTTTTGAAACCTTTTGGAGGGGTAGAGTGAAGACTAGCATTTACTAAGGCTTTGATACGCTTGAGGACAGAGCTCCCTTTCAGAGGGACAGAGACAGACTGGAGGAATGAGCTGCCAGGAAAATTACGGAATTCAGCAAGGACAAATGCAAAGTCCTGCCCGTGGGAAGGAATAACCCCGACAGCACTATAGGCTGGAGACTGACTGTTTAGGACGCAGCTCTGCTGAGAAGTACCTGGGCATCTTGACAGACGGCAAGCTGAACATGAGCCAGGATGTTCTGTGGCAGCTAAGACGACCAACAGTGTCGCGGGCTGTTTCAGCAGGAGAATACCTAGTAGGCTGAACAACGTGGCGATTATCCCACTCTACTCAACAGCTGTGAGACCACGTCTAGAATATTGTGACCAGTTTTGAGCACCCAATACAGGAAAGGCATAGATAAACTGGAGCAAGTTCAGCAGAGGGCCACCAAGATGATTAGGGGGCTGAAGCACCCGTCTGTGAGGAAAGGCTGATGGTACTGGGCTTGTTCAACCTGGAGGAGGCGTCGGGGCAGGAGGGACCTAACTGCCTGCCAGTACTTGCAGGGTGGTCATCACAAAGATGTAGCCAGGCCCTTCACAGAGTGGTGATGCATGGTGGGAGGAATCAGAGCAAAAGCTGAACTGAGAAAGGTTCTGACTACATATAAAGAAAAACTTTTTCACCCTGAGGACAGTCAGGCAGGGGAACAGGTTGCCTAGAGACGTTGTGCAGCGTCTGTCTTCAGAGCTTTTTACGACTAACATGGATAAAGCCCTGAGTAAGCTGGTCCGTCCTCCTAGGTGAACCTGCTTTGAGCAGGAGGTTGAACTAGAGACCTCTTCAGTTCCCTTCCAATCTTAATTGTCCTACAGTTTACAGTCGTTGACTCAGTGTAACATCATGTACCTTGTAACTTTGTGGGGGCTTGCCCTGATGGAAGGAAAACGTCATTCCTCCGTTGCCCTTTGGATTTGAGTAAGGAGGTTCTGTACAGACCTTGTAACCAGAAGCTGCAGCAAGCTCATGCTGTTTTAATGTGCCCTTGGCAGCTTCAGACTCCACACACAGCTCCACTTCCTGGCAGAAATAAGATTCTGCTTACTAGGTGGTGAGAATCTGTCAAGGCGTGTGTTAATTAAAGGATTATATCATAATTTATTTGTGTGGATTTGAAGTGACGTTGCAGCCCTTGATCTTACAAACTGCCTTCAGAAGAAAATGGGATGTGGCACCATTTTAGGCACGCCACATGAAATTCCACCTGAACACAAGAAAACTTTTTTAATGTGAGGGTGGTCAAACACTGAAACAAGTTGACCAGAGAGGTTGTGGAATCTCCATTCGTGGAGATAACTCAACACCTGGCTGGACAAGGTCCAGGGCAACCTGTCCTAGCTGACCCTACTTGAGCAGGCTGGTTGGACAAAAGGATCTCAAGGTGTCCCTTCCAACCTCAACAGTTCTGTGGTTCTGTGAAATTTCCACTGACATGTAGTTCTTCTCTTCTCTCTTCTCTTTTCTAGGTGGTGGATTCCCAGCTGGCTTGCATGATGAATGAGAACAGCATAGATTACATATCTCGTTTTAATGACCTTGCCCAGGAACTGTCAATACCTGAGCCAACCCGCAGGGAAATTCTGTTTGATGGAGGAGGAGGCGGTCCCCCAATTGGGGATCTCTCACAGTGAGTGTATGAGACCAGCAGGCTGGTGTAGACTGTTCAGCTAAAGTTGGAGCTTGCAGCGCTGGATCATGGCAAGGGCAGGTTGCAGAGAAGCAGCTGAGGCTCAGTTGTCCCTGTCTTGTGCCCTTCTTTCTAAAAGATAAGCATTGTCTTCAAAGGTCTGAAGAAGTACTTGCAAGTCCTGGAATGTGCAATATACTTGGAACAACGAAACATGGCGTAGTATTACAGGAAATGGTGTGTCCCCTGCATCAGCGATGTAAGATGGCAGGTTTATGGGACAGTCCTGGACTTGTACTTTGGAATGGCCTAAGCAAGAAGCTCAAGCAGGGAAGGGTATTGCCAGAAGCTCCCCTACGCGAATTATTTTTTGCGTAGTAATCAAAATGCCGTGATTTGGGATCCACATTGAAGTTTTGGAGGATGAAGGGTGGGGGTGGGTATGGGAACCATTTTGCATCTTGACATGTCCTAGTTGGCACTCTTTTTATCAATCAGTCAAACTGAAGTTTCTTGCACTCTCTTCAAAGGCGCTGCAACTCTACGATGCTTCGTTTTTATAGACCATTCTGTTTCTTTGGCTATGTTTTGTTGTTTGACCATTCCAGCAGGGGCACGTACCTGTTTTCTTGTTTTGTAGGGGAGCTCTGATTCACCCTACTCCCAGTATTGCATGGATCCTTGGGGAGTTTCCTCTATTTTTAAACCCCATCACGTGTCACAGTCATCATCATCCTGACTGCACTCATATTCTCCACCTTTGAGATTCTTCATCGCATTGCACAGTTCATCCCATGAGTGGGAGAGTGCTTTGTTTGCTTTCCCTGAAGAACGGTTGCTTTTTAAGTCAGGAGACACTGCAAAAGAGCTTACTGGAGTCATTATGAAAGCTTTGTCATAATTAGTCTTGGCTTTGCTGGAAACCTGTATATATTGCCATCTTTCTTCACAAAAACTGAGGATTTACCTGGGAGAGGAAATAGGAAAGAATATTGTCATGTATAGAAACAAATAATATGTGAATGCTAAAGTTGTTAAGATCTGTTTTGTGTCATGAAGAGGAGAGGTGTCAAGCCCTAGCTTAAGCCCTTAGTCCTTCCTTATTTCCTCCTTGTTCTGTGAATTCCAGGTGCTCTGTAGTACCTCAGGGCATCATTTTTCATTATAGTCACTCCCAGGCACTAGTGGATCTGGTACTCCATCTACTAAATCCCTATGCATTTAATGTTAGTGTTCCAATATTTGAAAGACCCAGATCCTGATACCAGCGGGTTCAAAGGAATAGAAAGTTACTTTCTCTACAGCTGGTTGTCCGTCGATTCTACCTTTATAACTCAGGAGACTTTTCCTATTTCCTTTCCTGCTGGTCACGAGGGAGAATACCTTTATTGTGCCCCTTTTTTTTAAGCACTTGTCTGCTTCTCCAGTAAGAGGATGTCCCTTGGCCGTTTTAAGTAGCTCTGAACTTATCCAAGGGACTAGTCCTATATAAACCTCAACTTTATATTATTAATAAATAAACAAAACTTCTCCATCTCTTAGGCTATTATCAGGGGTTCATTTTCCCAACTTGCACTATACTTGGTGGATGTAGTTCTACCTGCCTTTAGCTACTTTTACAAGGCATTTGACTGGGAGTTTCTTCTTGTAACCTTGCTCACGATGCACTGATTGGATTTGCTGTTTTCCCAGTCACTTTACCCTGCTTTCTGCAGATTTTTTTTTTAACCGCTATGTAGTTTGCCTTATGCTTTCTGTCATTAAGAGGAAAATGTAACACGTTTTCTGATGCACCTTTTGTGTGGCCCAGAGCAACCTTCCTGATTTCACTCAAAAAGTAGTGAGATTTGGATGACATTCCAAGACCCCACGTATCAGGTTGCTACATTCTCCTCCGACGTAGGAACCATACGGATGTGTAAAAACAGCGTTAGTACAATTAGATGTTCCCAACAGGGAGGCAAACCTGTATTACTAGCAAGAAAACAATCATGACTAGAAGAATGGAGAATTTAATACCTGTGGGCTAACTTTGTATTCTGACTGCACGTCATGTGGGATATTAAGTCCTTCTGTCATTATTCCTCTTTCATTATTCTTACAGAGCCTTGTTTGACAATTCTGATGCAATTATCAGGAAATCATGTAAACCTAGAATACAAAAAGTTGAAGGCTGTCAGAAACATGAAGCTGAGGAGTGTATCGTTCTCAGCATTCATCCTTGGTATGGAGAGGATACCCATTAATCTCAAGAGTCATTCCCTCTAAAACTTTTAAGTTTCACTTAGAGTTGAGCTGTATTTTGGTTCGGCCTTTCCCAGCTTGTTTCCTCTTGGTTTTGGCTTCTTAACGTTAGTAATGCTGATTATCCTATATGCTGTACCTCCAAAAATCCTTCGGACTTGCAGGACAAAAGTAGAGGGCTCCTACTGTACCTGTGGATTATGGGACATGCAGGAGGAGATGTTGATACATTCTAATCAAGTACTGTATTAAAAAAAAAAATCTGAACTCTCATTCTTAAACTTCTGAATATTGAAAGACCAGCCTGATGGTCTACAGTGTATTTACGTAGCTTGACAAGCATTTCCTCTGTATCGATGCTGGTAGCGGAGTGGATGTGACGCTGGTTTTGACTCTTGGGTTGCCTAGAATAAGTGCCAGTGTTGCTGCGCCTATATGGCAGAGCACTTCATCGATGAAGATCTGTGAAGACTTTCTGCCGCCTGATACGGGGAGCTGTCAAGCTGCCCTTTCTCAGCCCATTCAGTTGCCATAGGGGAATAACAGAATTGCAGAATGAAGTCAGCACAGTGGCTATTTTTAACGATGCCATGAGATCAGAAAACGTTAATATCCTGAACCTTTGCAAGTAGACTTGGACTGCCAAGTCATAACAAAAGTGGAAATGACAGAGGTCAGTTCAGCACTCAGAATTTTGTGGTTAGAAATGTGTTTGGCATCAGCCTCTTAAAAGTTGTTATTATGAAACAGAATTTGGTTTCAGAAATGTAATGCTTTGCAAACTGCAGTTTAATAATAAAGCCCTTTCAGGACAAGTAAGTCTTATCAGGGAAAAACGTGAAAATAACGTAGGTCATTGTGGTAATTTTGAATCGATGCAGAATTTGTTATCCTTATTATGTGAAAGGTCACTTAAACACGCCTCTGATTCCACCAGTTCTAGATTTCAGGTGGATGTGCTTTACAATACTAATCATCATCAGTTTGTGCCTAAGACTGCTAAGTGAAAAATCGGGGTGGGGTGGGTGGGTGTAGGAGGTGTGTGGGGGTATGTATATACACACACACTATATATATATATGTACACACACACGTATATATGTATGCTTGTGTGTGTGTGTATATATATTTTTTGTAGAACACAAAACTCTTTCAATTTTAATTATTTCAGCTTCCCCAACAGAAGTAACAAAATCCGTATGTGTAACAATGTCAGCCTATCCTAAGCAAACATTCCAGCAAGTTATACTGAAATGCACGCAGGATTGTTTTTGAGGTAAACAGGACTTCGTTAGCTTAATAGCTTCTTGGGGCACTGTAAGGTGGTTGGAGAGGACAAATGGACACTAACAACCTCCAGTTCTAGTATTAATTGCTCTAGGCTTTCCCCGTGTTGGATTAGTGACTATATATAATAAGGAAGTTCTGAGTAGCTCAGCAAGGTGAATGGCAGAAAATTCAGTCTTTGTTGCCATCATAGTCTGGGTGAAAAGCAGTACTGCATCCTAAGAGTTCGATCTACCCATGTGTGCGCTAACTGGGTTTTCTGCTGGGTGTTGCATCCTGATTACCCACACAATTCATTTATCCTTTATCACTAAATCTACTAAGCATAGGAATACTAATTGGTTTTAATATGGCATTGTTAAGCCTTTTCTTGACACCCCTCTTTGTATTTCTAAATGGAATTAAATGGCTTGGATCAAATCTAATCTATAAAGACATCTCATTTACTGACTCCGCAGATCCCAGAGTGGAAATTACGTTGCATTTTGGTTTTTACACTCAGACTTTGGATGCATTTATAAGGAAAGTACTGCACTTTTTTTTAACCTTTTCAAACCTTTGAATCTCTTAATTTCACAGCAAGTTGTAAATGTTAACTAAGTGAAACCTTGGCAAGCACTACGGCAATAAGTTATCATTAATTACTGAAACATGGTAACTGCTTTAGAGCTTATGGTTCTGGCAGCAAAATTTAATGCTGTTTCTTTTAATAATAGTTAAGCCATATCATCTAAGGTTTCTGGCTTGTTTGAGATGTGAATTTGTTTTATAGATTATAAATATACCTATATAGTGTATGTATAAAGCAGAATGCCTGTCCTTACTGATTATTTTTTGTACCATATTGTAAATTATATTATTTATTCTTTACCAATTTTGGAAAAAGGTGTTTTGGTTATTTAATATAATATACAAAAGCTGTTAAACTTCCTCTGTTTAAATTTCCAATTCAACTTGTAAAGCTGTTTTTATTCTTGTGCATAAATACATACTAATACTTGGTCTAACTTATGTCCAGTGTGTTACTTGCCATTCACGCCCTATCAGATTTTTCCATTAACCTTTATTTACATAACAGTGGCCCCTGGGGGGGTGTCTAAAAATTTGTCCGTAAGGCCAAGCCTTCCGAGGTGAAATTCTAGTTTCAGTGAAATCAGTGGCATAACTTCCACTGACATCTCCCATCCCAGAATTTTCATGGTTTTCACCACAGTGAGAGGTTTTGGTTGGGTTTGGTTTTGCTTTGCAGCTTCCATTCCCAGTAGCGTCCGCTAATTGTGCGCGTCAGAAATGGGTCAAACCAGAGGGCTGTCTGTCCTGAACGTCCTCTCTTTGTCCATGGTCACCTGTAACAAGGGGAAGAAAGGAAAAAACCAACCAACCAACCAACAAAAAAAACTACCAAGCAAAAGGGTACAATAAAAAGGGTATCGTATATCTTGGTTTGGGTTTTTTTTCCCCCTAGGTTGTTTTTTTTCCTTCACAGCTTCAGATAAGCAGGAACTTAGATGTAGAGGTGGTATTCAGGCCATCACGTTTTATATAGCCACTACCAGAAAAACTTTTTCACCTTGAGGACAGTCAGGCAGGGGAACAGGTTGCCCAGAGAGGTTGTGCAGTGTCTCTCTTCAGAGCTTTCCAAGACAAAACTGAATAAAGCCCAGAGGATGCTGGTCTGATCTAGCTCACCCTGCTTTGAGCAGGAGGTTAGACTCTAGTCCTGAGGTTCCTTTCAAGCTGAATTATCCTGTGATCTTTGTCATGAACTAGTTCCTTTTGGTACACATTTAGGATTTTGGTCTCTGCAATATGCAATGGCAGCTTTAGTTTAATTACGCGTTGAGAAAGTGCAAGAGTGTTCTTAAAACTAGATGAAAAGAAATGAGGAACGTTTTAAAAAGCTCAACACAAACCCGCGTAGTAATATTCTTTGATGCTTCCTTTCCATCCAAAGAGTGAGGACTTATCTCTACCACTTGTGTACTGAGAAAACTGGACTGCGTGACCAAGTTTGAGCTCTTTCCGTGCAGCTTCTCACCTCTACCATGCTGTGACAAAGGCTCACAGCTAAGAGAGACCTTCACTTCGTTCCCACCTTATGTCAAAGCTGGTACTGAATCCTACCACTTTCTTTTCTCACAGACTATCTAATTTTGCCCTTAATGACCAAAACTTAACACTGTCAAAACAGAAGGAATGAGTCGGAAGTAACAAATGATTAGTAAAGTAAGAAATGGAGCAAAGCAAGATGTTGCAGTTAGAGTGCACATTTTTGGTGTGGTGGTGTTTTGTTTGAGGTTTTTTTTAATCCTTCAAGACAAAAGCAGCAGTACGGCTGCTTCCAAATTTACTTCTTGGCATATGGAAAGCTGTGGAGCCATTAAGTAAAATCTCCAGCTGAAAAAGTTAACTTGTAATGTTACTATCAACCAAAAACGTTTGGCTAAAACGGCCATGCAACTGTTGGCTCCTCGAGTGTAACTGTACCAGCTCCTGGGAGCACAGGTTCTCCAGGAAACCAGTGGCTTTCGCGTGGCAGTTGCCCAGCGCTGCTTCAGCCGTGAGCGATTTACGGACACCGTTTCCCGGGACAGGGACCGAGGTGAATTCTAGCAGGTGGATTGTTTACTGTCAGGTTGCACGCTGGGGTCGATAGCTGTGTATGCACGTTGCCTCCCCACCAGCTGCGCTTCGTGAGACTGAGGTGTGACCCTCTCCTCTCCTCTCCTCTCCGACAAAGCTGGGTGAAGCGTCAGAGGTTCCCAACAGACGCGGTGCTGAAGTCACCAGGTTATAAAGTCGCCTCTGCGGTTACTCCTTATGGTGGTTTTCCTCCTGCGTTTCGCTTTACCTTGACGTTTTTGGGTGAAATGCCCGTATGAGGCCCCCGGGGCCGGGCAGCACGACTGAAGCGCGGACCGGAGCCGACCCCTCTCGGGGCCGTGGCAGCCGCTTGCCACAGGGCGCCCCCCCTCAGCGGACAAAAGCCGGCCTTTTTCGCCCGGGAGGCAGGGCCGGCTGGGCTCGTCCGTGGGGAAGGGACTACACGCTCCGGAGCCCGCCCTCGGGAGCGGGCGGCTGCGGCCGGGGCTGCGGAGGGGCGGCTGCCGGGCCGGGCCGCGCCCCCTCAGCGGGCAGACGACCAGGCCAGCTGCGGACGCCGCACCCCTCTGCCGGCCGCTTACCGTCGCGGTGCCGCTGCCCTACCGGGCCCTTTAAATGCCCTCCCCCCGCTCGTCCCGCTCCGCCTCTCAGCCAGTGTGGTTCTGCCGTTCCCTCTGACGGACGCGCGGTCTTACCAATGGGAGGCGGCCCGGATGAATGACGACGCGGGCCCTTTTCAAGCTTCCCTCCCTCTGCGAGGCTCACCGGACAGGCGGGATGTCGACCGGGCGGGCTGCGCTCGATAGGCTGCTCGACGTGATGGGCAGTTGGGTCAACCAACGGTGGGGCAGGGCGGGCCCGCCGGCGCTACCTGCGGTCCAGGCAGCCGAGGAGGAGCGCCGCGCGCGAGGCTGTGGAGTGGAGCCCGTCGTCCGCCACCATGTTCCAGGGCCCCGAGGCCGACTCGGCCAAGCCCAGCTCCAGGTGGCGCAGCGGGGGTGGATTGGCGGTGCGGGGGTGAAGGGGGGAACGGGAAGAGCCGTGCGGCGGCGCAGAGCCCGCGGCGGGGCTTTGTTCGGGGTGAGGGAGAGGCGGGAGAGGCGCAGGCTGAGGCTGAGGCTGCGGCTGCGGCGCGGCGCTGAGGGCGGGTGCTCCGGCTGCGGCGCGGCGCTGAGGGGCGGGAGGCAGATGGGGGGGCTCTGGCTGAGGGGAGCGGGTCCGTGCTGGGGGGGCCTTTTCGGCCGCGGTGGGCGGGAACGCCGCCCCCCATCCCTCCGGTAGCTGCTGGGGCAGGAGGCCGGCGCAGGGCGGCGGCGCTCGCCGCCTGCCCGGTGACCCTGCCGTGCCTCAGCTTACCTCTCCCGCGCCCCGGGGGCGGGGGGGGGTGGCGCCGCCGGCGGAGCGGGCGGTGTGGGGAGCGGCGCCGCGCCGCGCTCCCGGCGGTGCGTGCCGCCTTGGGCTCGGGGCCACGCCTGGGACACGCGGAGAGAGAGCGGGCAGGGCCGGTCCCCGTGGGGCTGCAGCGCTCGGCGCCCGGCCCCGGCCCGCCGAGAGGGGGGTTGAGCTCCTGCTGGGGGTTACCGAGGTGGAGAGGGCGTCTGGATCCCGAGGGGATTCCCGTGCGGGAGGAGAGGCCTGGCGCTGTGGAGGCCCTCCTTCCCCCGTGTTTGTACCCCCTCAGGGAGGGAGGAGGAGGACGTGGTTACGCTCTGTGAAGCGTTGAGAGGATCCGACACAAACGCCTGCATAAGCATAAGCAGATGTTACCTTGTTTTCGCCCTATGAAGTTGAACTATATTGTTATACTTGGACGAGGGCGTATATCGTAATAACTTGGAGCTGGAGTGATTAATCCATCTGTGAGGTAATTATGTGCTCGGAGGGGAAGGAAGGAAGTGTTTTGAAACTGCGTAAGGGTGCTCTAAGTTTGCCTTTTATTCCAGTCGCTTTAAGCTATGACCTGGTTGTAAAAGACTCCTGAGGATGCTCTGCCCTTAGTATAGTCTCCGAGAAGCTTCTCTTCTCATCGTAATTTTGGACCGTGTTTAACTTATAAATTTGGTTTCTGGATGGAGTCTGGAATGCAGATCATCATAACTTTAGTTAACAGCAAGCAAAGGTGGTCGTGTTACAGCTTGTTCTCTGGCATTGTGGCAGAGTGTTTTCATCGTGCCTGAGAACAATCTATAGCAACGCAGACAACTATATAAACGGACTGGCACAGCAAGCATGCTTACTGCAGCACTGCAATACATTACGTTATTGGATTTTATAGTGGTCTCCGAGATGGTGACTATTGACGTACGGCCTGTGCTGTCAAAAGCAAAAAGTACTTGGTTTAAGGGCACTTTTTCCAGAGCTTATTCTATTAATTCCCTAAAATTAATATTTGATGATAACTTTATTTGATGGTAACTTTATTTGATGATAATGCAAATCCTTTTGCAGTTCTTGATGTGTAGAAGTTTCTCTAATGAAAACTGAGCCTAATTCAAAATCCTTGCAGCAACCACCAACAGCTGTGGAAGTGGGAAAAAATAACTCTTCCTAATGTGAAAATCTTTGCGAGGAAATTATAAACAAATGCGTTGCATTTCATAATACAGGGGTGTTACTGTTAGAAATAAATTATGTGAAAAATATCTTAAAGGAAAGCTTCCACTGAAATCATTGTCCAGTGAGACGTGTCTCTAGTGATCCAGTTAATGTGTACAGTGATACAGCTAACAACTAGTTTTATTTTATTAAACTTTGTATTTTTAAGGAAGTTTTGCATTTCCAAAATAAAACAAGGAATTGCGTGTCTAAGAGTTGCTGTTGCTCTGAAAGCAAAGCAGGACAGAGTTGTATCATTCTACTGTTGGTGCACGCTATAAAGCTCTTATGTATCCTCAATTCAGCTCGTATACGAGCAGTTTCACAACTACTGTATAGAGCTGAAAATGTTAACTGTAGCCATCTTGGAAATGTAATACACGTGTTCCCCTCTGCCCCATCAGTTTTATGGCAGAGTACTGCAGAGCTTTCAGATCAAGAGCATAACTGACTTAGCAAAGCTTGCTGTTTGTTTATAAGGTGAGTGAGCTATTTAATGAGCCATGAGTTTGTATTGATCCATCAGCAGGAGTGCCCCCAGGAACTTTCTGGTCTTTGCTTGAGAGCCTGGTGTTCCAAACCTTAACACCTGCTTTCTGCTAGTTACCTTAGTGATGGTCTCTGACATATAATGCAACTCTCCTATTTTACCTGCTTTATTAGAAGTGTCTGAAAACTAGTAGGACTTCAGTGTTTAACTTTCAGGGAGAATTAAAAAAAATATATATTTAATTTATATAGCCAGTGTCTTGAAGTAATGGATAAGCCTTGGCGCACCTCTTCCGTAGGTCAGCTGAAAGGTTTAATGAGGAAAAGGCATTCAAATTCAAGTGTGTTAGAATGTAGGAAAAAAAGATGACAAGAACTAATTAAAATTCTTCAAGCCTGCCAGAAGAGAACAAAGCAATTAGTAGAGGCTTTTAAACTTACAGGGTAGGGTTCTTAATTTAGCTGTTCTAGATGAATTGACAGACTTCTAGTCTACTGGAGGGAAGTGGGAGAAGAGACAGATTTAGATTGCATAGAAAACAAAGGGTTTTTTTCATTACTGTTTAACAGAATAAAACAACGCCTCCCCCCCCCGCCCCCTGCCAAAGGAAGAAAGAAGATCTAACTTATCTGGCTGCAAGACACAAAAATATCTCTATGTAAACTGGCATAGTACCAATATAAACTAAAATTACTATAAAGTATAAACTAAAATTAATATAAAGTGTATGTTGAATTTCCTTGTACTCTGTTGAAGCAGCTCACGCTGGCTTATCAAGTTTAGCATGCTGTTTTCCTTTGGTAGGATTCACAGGCCAAATCTTACCTTCTTATTTGGTATGGGAGACCTGCGCATCTCACTCTGATCTAGAACTGAGTGTCATGGGAGTACAAGGAGGTCAGCAATGCTCTAGAGGCTACATGGCAAGAAAATAGTTTTGTATTCTCCCCAGTTTTTGGCTGAAGTGAAGGAATGCAAAACCCTGTCCTCTGTGCTATGATAAGCTGGAAGACCTTGTTGCTGTACTTCAGTATTTTTGGTAATTCCTGTGAATGACTTAGTTATCTGACTTTGCATTAGTTAGAATTTTATGGACCTGGTGCTGCAGTCGCTTGAAAGTTTATGGAATATTTGGAAGGTTCCTAGCAATTAGAAGTTTCTGAAATTGAGGAGGCAAATCCACTTTGTGTATGTAGAGTCAAGACATTCTTTTGCGCTATGCTGGCAGAAAAGGCCACCTCTTATGCTGATTTCAAAGTGCCTCATAAGCACCTCAAGTGATGCCTCTGACTTATTCATTGCAACAGTAGGGTTTTCTTAGTATGTATACTGAGCTGAAAATGGGAGGACGATATAAGAGCAATCAGTGGTGGATTTCTTTTGATGCTTAATTAAGTTTGTTAACTGAATAATCAAGACCTTTAATCTTAAAATGGGGTTTCTCTAGAATTTTTTTCTGCAATGGATCTTCAATCCAGTTGCAGGAATGAGAACTAATTTGATTCTTATGACTGGTTGTTTTTCTTAAACCAAAAAAATCTGAATGTAGTTATTTTGTTATTCCCTCCTACGCTTGTAGGCGTGTGTTAAAAAACCTGCGTGGTAAATGGAGTGAATCTGTAATGTAAGAAACTCCATCCGTATAAACTACATTTCTCTTCCTTTCAGTCTCTTTGATAGTATACTTAGAACTCAAGAAAGACTAGATGCGTTAAAAAAAAAAAGCTGAAAAGAATGGGTAAAGTCAGAAATCGCTTAAATTACATGAGGGATACTAGCAGACCTATTTCTTTAACAGGAGCCCCTTCCCAAACTCCTCTGGGGTGGTTTTGTGGGGTTTTTTTTGTTGTTGTTGTTCCCTTTTCTCTTCCTTCCATCTCCCAAGTTTAAATGCTTAAACTGCCTCATGATTTCTGGACCATTGTGAATGACCAAAATACATAATTTGCCTAGATGATGTCTGTTTTATAGCAGTTTTAGACCTTCTAAGATATGTAGAAAGCCTATAGCACAGTTGGATCTGTAGTCTGTTGGATGCTAAATTGTAAATAAACCTTCTGCTCCGATATGATCTTACCTGTGCAGTGGACAAGACAGTTGTCCTGTCTACTGAAATTCTAGTTACTCCCTCAAGCTAAAGGGGTTCATTAAATCCACAGTTGTACTAAGGGTTAAAATATTGAAATTGGCCAGTAAAGACAGTCTCTCTGAGGCTGGTTCTGGCTATATAAACTACTCCCAGACTAAAAGAGGAACTTTTTTCCTCCTTCCTCTCAAAGAGGATAGAACGGCTTTCTGCATCCTGAGATCTGAAATGCTGACAAAGCTCATTTTCTGACAGGGTAGCCAAATATCTCTGCTATTGTGAAATTAAATCTTAGAGTTAAATTGGCGTATATCTTGGCTCCGAGAGGAACCTCTTTTTATGCCTGGCAGATATCTAACCTGAAACGGCTTGCTCCTGTCACAGATCTATGGAGGGGATGTGTTGTATTAATTCAAAGAATTCTGTTCAGGTGGAGTGGGATAAAGATCTTGCAATTTATAACTTTTACCTGTATGAAAGTAAAGGTTAGTTTAGGTCCCAGACCAGGTATTCAAATTAGAAGAGGTATAACTCACCTGTTACTATTGCTCAGCTGCTAAGATTGTGGGTAATTGGTCAAGCAGACATAACTGCAAAAATTATTTTTGATACCTAGGTATTCATTGCTTTCCCATGCTTTTTCTGTTAATTGTCCAATTAATTCCACTGATTCTACTCCCACGCAGTAGTTCAGTTCCTTTTCAGGACAGGACCTGAAGTCTGTTGAGCAAGGCATAGGTATTAACTGTGGACTTACTACTTAAGGACAAGCATGACTTCTGGTAGGTTTTCAAGAAGTCAGTCCATTTCTGTTGTAACCTCCAATTTTTATGAGGATCTGTTTGATACACCGAAGCGCAGAGCTTTGGTTGTAAGGGATTTCCATCTTGACCACTAAAAATTTGGCTTCTTGGCATTCCACTTTTCCATTCTAAACTCAACCATTGGTTATCATATTAGCTACTGTAGAAACTAGCAAATTTTTTTTTGTAGTTATGAAATGTCTGCTTTTAACTAAAAGTCAGTGGGTTTCAATTGTGTTACAGGTACAAAGTCAGTGCGTGCAGTTTTGCAGAAAGTCTGATTCTGTAATGGTTATTTTTAAAAGGCTAACCAGAGTTGTACGTCTTAATCTCCTGTTGCTTCTGGAAGACCACAGTTAGCATGGCCATTTGTTCTGGTGGCACTGTTATGACCATTCCAAGTAATCGTAGGTAACATAATGATCAAATTGACTGACAAAGGAGGCTGGCAATATTTGTGCTGAACTTGAGAATATTTTATTAGAACAGCTCTTGAAAAGTAAATACTTCATGGACGTAGCAGAATTACCTGAAGTAACTTCAGATCAGAGTAGTTATTCATAACATACAAGGGAGAATGGGGAGGGGACATCAAATACGTTGAATGCTGTAAATTTCAAACAAACTTTTCTCTCTCGCTTCTCTCATTCTGCAATGTAGGGTGTTGAAGCCCCCTGGAGGAGGTTCTAGTAATCTCTTTGGGAACACAGAAGAAGTTTCTTCTTCAAGCAGGCCACACCGGATGGCATCCAATATCTTTGGAGCATCAGAAGAACCTCAAAACATTCCAAAAAGAACAAACCCTCCAGGTAAGAGCAGCCACCTCCTTCAGCACAGTTGGGCTCTGAATTGCAGCACAGAACTGGTTTCGTATTCCTAAAGTGGAACACTGTGATCTGTCTGTCTTTTTTAGTTGCATTTTTACAAATTGAGTGGGCTTGAACAATAAATCTATTCAGACTGCTGAATATATGAATATTTCGGTGATCTACATGTTCACAGACTTCTTAGCACATCATCCAAGTCTAATTCTTTTCGAGTTGAGGTCTAGGAAAAGATGAAAGGAAACTGCTTCTATTCTAAAGCTGTGTCATCAGTTAGCTGCAGCAAGTACAGTGGTGAATCTGAGATCCTCTAGTGAATTCTTGTAACAAAGGATTTCAACTAGTATCTTCAGGCAAGCAAAAGTAAGTCTCTAGGCAGTAGGGTCCTAGAAGTCTTTGAACTCATATCTTTTTAAAATTTTTTTAATATAGTGTGGTAAAACTAAGTCATCTAGAAAAAAAGCTAACAACTGCCTTGCAGGGGGAAAAGAAAGCGGTATTTTTGAGGATTCTAGTTCTGCTCAGCCTCGTCCACGCATGAATCCACCTGGTGGGAAGACAAGTGATATCTTTGGATCTCCTGTATCTACCAGCGTTGTGCGAGCACACCCAAACAAGCCTAAGGTATTTGTACTTCTTTCGCTGTCAAACCAAGAAGCTAGCAGCTCAGTGAGTTGTCTTACAATCTTGTCACAATGCAATGCCTGTATTCTTTTTAAGATGACAGACCTGAATTATGCATAGGGTGACTTCAAATTAGACAGTTATTCCTGAAGTCTCTTTCTGATAGCTTGTTATCTTTGGTATATCAGATCTCAGCGTGCTCTGTAGTTTGCAGTCAAACTATTAATTAGACTATGGATGTGTATTCAAAAAAAAAAAAAATGCTTCTGAAGCCTTTGGTCTTCCTTGTAAGTGAGGTACAGCTGGAGTTCTTGGCACACAGTCAAGAGGCATTTAAGCTAGATAGGGAGGAGACACTTCTCTTTATTCTGCCGTTTGGCAGAGGTGATCTTGATACCAATTCTGGAAAGTCGGTGAACACCAGTGAGCTACAGTCATAAATCTTCATGAGGCCTGGCTGTGCCTTTCACCTCTCTTAAATATATGTATCTCCATTCAGCATGAAAGCACTTTAGCACGAGACTAAGCTTAAGTGATCAACAGCTAACTCAAGATCAGCTCTGAGTGTCAGGTCCAGCATGCACTTGATTTTGTGATGTCAGACAAAAGCGTGTCTTGCTATATGAGTTGTCATTTTTTGATCTTAAAGCTGGGATGTGTAATAGTTGGAGAGGCTTGTAGTTATGACCAAATCTGGTTTTGGATAAAAGGAGGATACATTGCCAATTACTTTATTTCTGTATTTAAATGCTCTATATTTGGATTTACAGCCTGCTGCCTTACTCTAAGTAGGTACTATTAAGTGAGCAGCTACTGTTTTGGCAATGTTTTTGACATGTCGGATAGCCTGGAAACTTAACATCCTATGAAACACGGCTCGTTGTCTTTGTGCTGAAAAAGTAGTAGCTGTCTCCTTTTTCCTGGAACCTTAGGGAGAAAAGATCAGTCCAATTTAGCTTCTTTTTCCCTCCTTTTTTCTCCTTAAATTTGAAGGTGCTGGTAGTGTGGTTTTGCCTAACTTGTTATACAGACTCAGGGGTGTATTTTGGGGGATTTGGGTCATAAGAAGGGAGGAGAGAAAAAAAAAAGTGGGAGCTAGGTTTTGTCAGGAGTAGTGCTGTTGGTGTAGGAAAGGGCTTTGTTTTCTTCCTCTGTACCCCTTTATCAGGCTGGTCTCTGATTCTTTTTAGTTGCTTTTTTAAAAATCTAACATTAATTCCTGTGAATTCCTGACTAAATGGAGGACAACACTTTGGAAATTCCTATGTCTTTAATTAGAGCATTGGAATTGTGGGAAATACTGGGATGGAAAGGAGATAGCATATTTGCAAAAATTACTGCAAGTTGAATTTCATGGGTGGGAAAACATGCAAGCTTTTCTGAAGTATTGCTGTGTATTTCCGACAATCAACTGGGACTGTTGGGGAAATGGTCTTAAAAGGTTTTGCTAATTACCTGACTGTTCGGATCACTATGGATACTTGCTGAAGACAGTAATTGCTGAATATAAATAGGGTGCTCAAGGGCTGTTTGTGTTCTAGTTGTGAATACCAACTTCTCCTGGATGGTAGCGGGTGCTTGACAAGAATGGTAATTCCAGACCTTTGGACTGAACTGTTTATCATAGACAAAGTTTTAAGCCTCTAATGAACTAATGTAGCGTCTTCATCTGTGCTTCGATGAGTTGTCCGAGTTGTGCACCTGGACATAACATAGGAGTTTCCTTCTGCCACTGCTTTTGGGATTATGCAGTGGTAGAGGGGATGCAGGGCTGCACATAGTGTCTGCAGCTATTGCCTTTTACCATGATAAACGTATAAATTTAGATCAGAAACAAAGCAAAACTTTCTGAAGGATTTTGTGACAGAGTTACTGTTTGAGAACGATAATATACTAAGATAGTTTTTGGTTTCTTTGCAGGATCACATTGTCTTGAAAGAAGATGAAACACCAAAGAAGCTAGAAGGTCAGCAAGAGAAATTCCTTTCTCTGTTCTCTTTGAGAAGATAAGCTCTTTCTTATGCTTCCTCTTAAAAATATAAGACTAAGGCTGGTGTTTAGGGTAATGTGACAGGGAAGTTTTCCTTCTGTGAGTCAGAAACTTAATCACTTAACTTCAGGGAAATGGTTCTCTTCCTCTTATTGAGGAGAAGTCCACAGTCTTGATACTCTCTGTGTGTGTGTGTATACTTTGCTTGATACCGTGTGTGTGTATATATATATATATATAGAATCTGTATATATAGAAAAAATCCTACCAGATTGCTTCTTCCTCCCTTGCCATCTCTTTCAAGTGTATAATCTTGGCCTTCTGTAGTTGTAAGTAACAAATAGCTGATTGACAAAATGTATTATTGTTCAGTTAGTTATTGTTAAAGAACGATGGGAACGCTGCTTTCAAGCTCGGTGTGAAAGGATTCATTGGTATGTTGCATCTCTTAATTGCCTGAAACTGCCAAAATAATTCTGAAGGTATATTGCTTAGCCTACGTATCTTTGTTAGAAAGATTGCTGAAGGAAGAGAGGAATTGTTGTGAATAGTGAAATTCTTCCTCAGCACCTGTTTCCTTCAGGAAAAATGAACAGGTATAGAGAAACCTTAGTGTGCTATGGATGGGAGACATGGGAAATAACGCAACTTACAGAAGGTGAGGCACTTTGTGTGCTACAGAATAGCAAGTTGATCTAATCCCTTTTCTTTTTATTCAGCTACAGAAAATATCAAACCACAGCTGGAAGATGGTGGCGAGAAAAAAGATCTGGGCAAAGAGGAGCGATGCAAGGAGCCAGAACCCAAGATAGACAATCATGAGCCTCGACTAGGGCCAAGGCCACGCTCACACAACAAAGTTCTCAATCCACCGGGGGGGAAATCCAGTATTGCGTTCTATTAGGGTCATCTGTTCGCTTTCACTAACGGAGTCTGCACAGTAACTCTTGTCTGTGGTTGCAAGGTCAGTTTATAGGCTATTGTTTGTGGATAGATTCTTAGGCAGATGGACGAGGGTTATGCTAAAGTGTGTAGGAAGGATAACCTGATGATCTGGGGAGGGAGGGCTGGGGAGGGAAAGGGTGCCCTGTGGAAGGTGTGAGTGTTGGCCTGCCTGGGTGGGTGGCAGAGGGGGACATTAGTGTAACTTTGTGAAAGATCAGTGCTACTTTGTGGTGAGTTCATCAGACTGTTAGGTTCTTAGCTAGCTAGTGGCTCAGGACACTCTTGTGGAGTCAGGCTTATCCATACAGTCAACACGTAAAACATTGTGAATGGGTAGGGACCTGGAGGTCACATCTGAAACATTCTGAAGCACAGCAGGTAGGCTGTGCTTTCCTCGAGGCAATAGGATGCAGCTTCACAGTGTGAGTTGCCTTGCAGTCACTTTAATGTAAATACGTTCCGCTGGAACGAGTAGTGCTACCGTGGTTTTGAGTGTCTTCAGTCTTTGGTTCTCTTTTTCTCCTTTCTTGCTTTGCAGCACATGATTGCTGATACAAGGACAAAACATGCTGGAAGTTTCTTTTATACTTACAAACCATCGTATGTTAATAAATATTGTGGTCTTCCCCTCCCCAGAGTATTCAGGCCTTTCTGATGCCTTCGGTAATCTGCTGATTACTATGACTAGCTCTTGACAAGTGATAATATAAGTCCAACATACTGTTTCATGTAGGTGCTTCTAGAAGACTTTTATTTAAAGTATCCTGGCTGAGTGCTTGCACATTTTCTGGTAAAGATGTGGGTGCAAACAATAGCTTTATGGTACTCTTTGAACAGAAGCAATGTAAAGTGTACCATGACTGTGGAGAATATACTGAGGTGTCCAGCCAGCTAGCTTTGACCCAACCTGTATAGAAATGCCTTAGCTTCTGCAAAGGTTTTTACTTTGTACCCTGCGGAAACCAGGACTGTTCTACTGTCTTCACCACAGTGCATTTTTTTGTTTGTTTGTCTGTGCTGACTCTGTTAGTGAATTCTCTTCTTGTCGGTCAGCCTTATGTTTGCCTTTGACTGCCTCAGATTTTTGTTGGTAAGGTTGGGAGAACTACGTGGATTCTCCCCAAACCACAGTTGTAGTTGTTTTGAGACATGCTGTAGACTATCCTAGTTGGAGAAGCAGAGACTTTAGCAATACAAATGTTTTGGTTGCGCTGGCTATCTTAAATCATGTTTGGAAGATGTGCATGTTTTGCACAAACATTTGTTGGGGAGGGTAGCTCCCATCATTTGTTCCCTGAATGGACTTTCTGATCATATCCAGAGCTTTGATATATGAATGTTAACATTAGGTGCTTACTGTTCAATGTATTTAATAGTGACTTTTTAAATTTGACATATCAAAACAGGAGTTGTTCAGGTACACCAAAGAACAAGTGGCCTTATCTGCGTATATCCACTGCTGTTCTAGCCCAGGTTCCCTGGGAACTGCTACTGTTTAGAGGGGACTATCTCTGGGCCAGGTGCTAAAATACTCTGTGATTATAGTACTCCCTTAGACTGCTCAGTTCAGTTGATGTCAGAAGTGGTGGATGACTGCGTGAAGACTTAGTTGCCTTTTCAAATAGTGAAAGTGAAATATATGGGGCAGTGCTAAGGGTAGAAATAGCCATGAAAAGCAGGGATTTCAATGCCTTTGTACCTTTCAGATAGGTTTGGAGCTCCCTGTTATTTGTTCCCCTAGGAAAACAAGATGGTGATTCTAACTGCAACCCTGTAATGGATTTATGTTACTTCCAAACATGTATTTCCTAGTGGCTATTCTTGAGTCTGTGCTGTCTAGCCTCCGGCTGAGTCTGACACATCTATCTGTTTCAACTCCTTGTTCCAGTACTTGACAGGGTTTTAAGAGGCTATGGTGTGGAAAAGTCAACCAGAGGCTGCTTTCTGCATTGAAGGGTCTGGTGTAATTGACGCCACCTGTAATACTGAGCTTAGACTTCGCATCTTTTAGTACCTGATGTGCATTGGCTACAGTGCCTGTCTTTTAAACAGCAACTTCCAACTAGGCCTTAAATTAGTTAAACTATGTTCATTTTCTTGCATTTCTTTCTTTGGAATCTAAACCGTGTTTTCAACTCATCAAGTAAGATTGATAAGAACATTTCTCCAGTACAGAAGGGGACTGGAAATCAAATGATAAATCATGCAATTGTCAATAAACCTCTGTATTTTGTTACTTCATTGTGTGCTGTAGATGTCTGCTTTTATAAATTAACGGGTAATCTAGTTCAATGTAGATACACTGGTGAATTTTGTTATCTGAAATTGGAAAAATTGCACAAATCTTTTCAGGCCTTCTGCAGTGGGGGGTATGCTTTGGAGATGTGACATCCTGCTCAAGGTTGCTCATGAGACAAGCACCTCTTACCCCTGGGGAGTGTGAAGGGACAGTAGCAAGGGCAGGCTGCTCAGGTCAGTGCCTTTTTGTGGGCAACGTTCCGTGGCATTCTGTACAACGCAGCGATGCTGTTACGCTCTTCAGCAATGCTGTAAATAGAGTTAAATATTCAAATATTTTAACTCTTTAAGTCTATTTGTAGAATAGTGTAATAATTCCCCTTGAGCACGGGAGGCTCTTTATGTGGAGAAGTCATACCCCCGCTTCTACACTTTTGATGAGTGTGTAAAACTCTCCTCATGTGCCAAACTGTCTTGGCTGACAGCGTGGAGGTAACTGCAGCTACAGAAATTCCAGTTCCGGGTGAGCTGGACATGGCAGCCTCTCAGCCGGGGTGTTCTAAATCTGCTGTGTTCACAGATTGTGATGCCCTACAGAGCCTCTCGGCCAGCACTTGTTTCTGCAGTGACTTCTGTATTTGGCACTGAGAGTTTTGCCATTTATAGTTCAGAACTCTTTTCTCAAGCATTCACAACGCTTTGGGTAGGATCTGCTTAGTGTGGGAACTTGTGAATATCCTTGATAGATAACACATTATAATAGGACAATATAAAGGATTGTCCTTCCTTTGAACTGCTGCCAACTAGTAGACTACAACATAGTTTCACTTTGCAACTCTATACATTACCTCATTGCTTTGCCCCTAAATTGAAGGTTTGTAGCTTAAACACTTAAGATAGAATATTATCCAGGTTACTGTTTCAGTCTTGGAAGGGAAATTATTGTATCGTTATAATAAGCTTAGCTTGGAAAGTGGTTAAAGGATGACTTGCGTGCTTTCGTAAGTCGTGTACAATTCTAGGCATAGCTGCTGCTTAGTTCCTAAATGTGTCACCATGCCCGTCCAGTACAAGACAACACTGTTCTAGTGAACAGCCCAGCTGCAACGTGTCACCCCTCCTGATCCCCTGTGAACCTGATTAACCCAGATCAGTGCATGTTTTCCCCTATTAAGGCTGCTGGCTTCCATGCAATACCTTTTAGGCAAGCACTGTCTCATATTGTCCTTCTGTTACATCACTGCATAACTGTTGATAAACAGCCCACTTTGCACTCTTAATGAGGAAGATTAATGTCTTCTCTGTCAGTGTTTTAAGTAGCATTACTGTGGGTTTTTGAAGGATTTATAGAGGTTAAGCAGACTTGGAATACCTGAAGTACATTCTTGGGGCTTGTTTAGCGAGAGAACGTATGTAAAGTAGTCTTGTGTGGAGACAATTATTTGAGCCCTAAATGAGTAACTGTTGTGGTATGTTCCTGAAAAATTCTTGCGGTTGCTTACGTATAATATGATTACACTGGTGCATGGACGTCCGAGTATCTTGGCTACCTGTGTGATCGTGTGGTGGAGAACAGTTTGATGCATGCCTGTCAACATGTGGAGTGTGCTCAGTTGTCAACTTGCATCTTCATAGTTTGGAAGCCAGCTGGCCACCTGGCATTTTGTTCAAGCCCTCTGATGTGTCTCCTATTGAATTTCAGCTTGAAGCTCTGCTGAAATCCTGTATCGCTTCCCTTTGGAAAAGGTGATGGTTTAGAACATTGTTGAGGTTGGAGTTTTCCATTGTTTATTTTTCTTGAGGAATAAAGTAGGGTCACAACTAGGATGCTGTGCTATACTTGACTAAAGAAAGCAAAAGGATACAGACCTCTGTGAGCATAGGCTATCTGCTGGTAACAGAGGGCAGGATTACAGAGAGACTTTGGCACATGATAAGCCATTTATGTCATCACCTGTTATCAGCTGTGCAAGAAGTAGACTGGGTACTGATTTATTGCTGGCCAAGGACTGATGCACAGAACCCCCACAAACAGCCAGCAGACTAAGCTGGATGTCCAGGCTGCTAGCCCAATTGCTACTTGCTCCTCCCTCTGAAAACACAGTCAGTGAGCAGAAAGAGCAGTTTTTAATTATTCTGCTAAATTTGCAGCCCTGATTATTTTTATTGTTTTATCTTGCTTCTGGGGATGAAGATTATGCCCTCTTGAATATGGCTTTCCCTTTCTTTCAAGCTGCAACTCCTTATACTGTTAACAGGACCTCCTCCTCCTCAAGCAGGTCAAAATGCTGGCCATAACCAGCAAGAACGCAGTAATTTGCTTTACCCGTCAGCCTCTCTACCTCCAGCCAGCTTCTAATTCTGGTCTCTTACCCTACTGCTTTCCTCCTCCCTCCTACATATACATATATTTTAAATAGTAGCTATGCTGCCTTTGGCTTCTCGATTATCCTTCCCATGCTACTGCTGGGTGTATGCTATATGCCACTTAAGCCAAAAACACAAACAGCTCTGTGTCGAAGTGTATCAGAAGCATAGAGGTCGGTCAGAAGTAACTGGGAACTTAATGTTGTGCCAGTTTCTTCATAAAGATGATGGCTTTTCCTCCACTGCCACCTCCCACAAACTTATGTAAGCGTATGCTCCGCTGTGTAAAAGTGTTTAATATTCTGGCTTCTGGGAGCATCCCCCTCGGTGTGAGTTGCCTGAACTAAAGTCCACTTTCAAGTTTCACAGTTTATATTTTAAGAGTTGCAATCCACAGTGTCTCATGCAAGAGGAAGGTTCTGCCAAAGAATATTGTTGAAAAGAGCTCGCCATTTCCAGGGTTGCCCAAGGCTGGGGAGAGGGTTGAGGGGTGGGGGTTTTCAGTTACCTGTATACATGATCAGTGCAACACTACAAAAGTGAAACAAGAACAGCTGATTGTTTCTTTCCATTTCTTGCAGCACGTTGACCTCTGTGAATGCCACCCTTTCATTTTCATTACAAGCTCAAACAAAGTAGAGAGCCATGCAATTACTTTGTAAGAAGTTTCTCAGAAGTGAGCTCTGGCATCTCAACAGCAGGTGACAAGCAAGAATCAGGAAGGCAGGCAAAGTGAAGGTGGCTTTCCTGTCATCACTGGAGTAATTAATAAAAAAAGCAATTAAAGAGGAGTAACAGGAAGCTGTTGATGAACTCCAGTGGAGATGAGCAGGTACTGTTGCAGGAAGGCTGATTCTCTACCTCCTTACTGTTGTTACGTCAGCTTCAAGCTTTATTAATCTGAGCTGAAAGACATGAGCAGTCTTTTATGAACAACTCTTTGCCTGTAAGAGGCTCTAGTAGAATCCTCCCAACCTAAAGGTGCCTGTGCAACAGACTCGAAGGTCACTAGGATCTCCCCACATCGTCAGGTTGTATGAAAGGGTTTTTAAAAGCACATGCAGGGATCTTTGTACAACGGTATCTACAAAAACCTCTGTAGCCAACAGAAGTTCTCCTAGGCGGTGAATGTAGGAAATATGCAGGAATGCTTCACAGTGAAACCTGGTAGACTAGGCAGTGAGATTTCCAGTGCTGCATCGTCATGAACTTTGTTAACCAATGGCAGATCTTAAGGAAAGTACGTCACAACTCTTCTTCAAAACAGAAGAGTAAAGTTTCTTTTCTGGTAATTTGGAAGTAGGTTATGGGATGGCAAACAGGAATGGCTGGCTTTTGAGCTTGTTCCATGAAGAACCAAGTACAGAACTTTCAGTGGGTATCCCAGCAATTGTTACAGGACCAACTCCATTGAGTTTAGCTGCAGCTGAGAAAGCTGAGGACTTCCTGCCAGCCAGGCTGGTCACTGCTTTTAAACCAGGTGTTAGTAGTATTGACACAAAAAATCAGCTCTGTTGAACACATACTTTCTTCTGTACACAAGCCTCCAACATAAGTATATAGCATGTGGTTTTTCATAATCGCATTTGGAAACTTGCCATGGGCTTTCCCCACTACAAAAAAATGCAACTGCAGGATTTCAGCACGGAGGAGTAGTACAGTGACTGGAGGCTGAGGGATGTACTTAAAGCCACAGTCTAGAAGGAGTCCGATTTACCAGCTGAGTGAAAACACTGGTGAGGCCTCACACAGAGTACCGAGTCCAGTTTTGGGCTCCCTAGTACGAGAGAGATGTGACTTAGGGAGGGAGTACAGTGATGGGCCACAAAAGTGGTAAATGGACTGGCACATCTTTCACAGGAGGAGAGGCTGAGGGAGCTGGAGCTGTTCAGCCTGGAGAAGAGATGGCTCAGGGAGATCTTGTCAGTGTGTTTAAGTACCTGCTGGGAGGGAGTGAGGACGAGGGAGCCAGACTCTTCTCTGGACAAGAGGCAACGGGCACAAATTAAACCACGTGAAATTCCATCTGAACACAAGGAAGCACTTTTTTACTGTGTGGGCGTCAAACGCTGGGACAGGTTGCCCAGAGAGGTTGTAGGGTCTCCATCTGTGGAGATGCTCAACCTCTGACGGGACGCAATCCTGGGCACCCTGCTCTGGCTGACCCTGCTTGAGCAGGGGGTGTTGGACTAGGTGATCTCAGGAGGTCACCGCCAAAATGTGGAGTCTGTGATTTTGCAGTTCTGTGACTTCTCACCCCACCCCCAAATTTCTGCTGCACCAGACTCCAACGGGCAAATCCTTTAATTGTCTGTGGTGTGAAATGAATTCACGGTGTAACTTAAAACTTAGAAGACCTTGTTCTCTGAACACGTTCTCTTCAGTAAATCAGTTTAAGAAAACTTTGCTTTGATGGGTGGATTTGTCTTCTGTGACATCTACTTAAAATGTGACTTTACTGGATGCTGTTGGTGCCTAAATTGCTTTCAATCTACTAGTGTTCATATTAAATGCAACTTGAGCAAAGCTGCTCTTTCTCTTAATTTGTAATCATTTACATAAGTCATTCACTTCAGCTTTCCTTGTGCTTGGCTATGTTAAAGTTTACTTCATTCTTAAAGCATCCTTTGTGCTTTCGTAAACTCTGTGCGAGTGTTTGTGAGCGTTTTGCATAGTGAAAAGGGCAGTTGGCTGAGCAAAATAAACCTCTAGCATTCATGAATAAGAGCACCCTGGTGTAAAGGACAGAATTTCAGATCAAAACCTTTTATGCTTTTGAAGGCAAACGAATAGGCACGGCTTACAGAAGCATTTCTAGTAAGGTAACAAGCAATTAAGCTAGGCTTGTGTGCAAAAGGTAATCAATTGATTAATTCAGTTGCCTGCCTAAAAAATAATGATGGTGTCACTTGCATGGATAGGTAGTTTGTGAAAGATGCATGCTGATCTAGAGCAGTAACAAACAGCAGGCCTACCAAAGTATGTGGATTAGCAAGTGCTGACGTACAGGATTCTCGTGATGGAGAAACAGTGGTAGACCAGGCAGGCACACCTTATGTGGGCAGTTTTGATGCAAGATTGAAAAACAGCTATCTAATGGCTTATGAACAAGCTTCAGCTAGGTTAGTTTCACTTGCTGTAGTGTAGCTCTTAAAGTGCCCCATGCAGGTTTCTGTATGTTGGAGAAAGCCTAAGAACCATACAGCAGACACCTTCCACCAGGCATAAGAAAGTGGAAACATTCCCTTTCTGTAGACAATTCCCTTCAAGATTCCATTTAAAGATGTTTAAAATACGCAGGCTAAAAATCCACTTTCAAACAGAAGTGATCAGTGCTGTGTCTGGCAGCCGTCCTTGTTCTCACACTGCAAAGGTTCAGCTGACAGAGCCTTCGTTTCCTGTTTCATCATCGAGGAGTGGTGCTGCATCTGCAGGGTCTCTGTCCTCCTGCTCCACAGGTGCTCCCTTTCTTGTTCTGTTCAGTGTCCCACCCTAGAAATTCAAAGAACCGGTTAGTGACAAAAAGGATACTGTTCTTCCTGTACACATATTGCTACAGCTGTGTCCTGGCCCTTCCCCTCACCTTGCAAAAAAATACAGCTGCCAATAGCTTGATACTAGGTAAGACTACTATGCACTGCATCAATATTTTAGCAGATAGTTCTCTTTTTATGCAGTTCCATTTTTATGTTGGAGGAATTACTTATATACACACCCAGTAGCTATTACATCAATAAAAGCAACTCGGTGATGCAAGCCTATTCTTCATCTTTTATCACACTTACCTGTTTCTTGTCCACAACATTGAGGCTAACGGAGGCAACAATGCATGCAATAGTGTTTGCCAACATAAAGATCATCATCTGTTGCCAGCGCCACAGGGGGATCTTTAATTCACTAGAAAAGGCCAAAACAGGATGGAACAACTAGTCACTTGAAGATGTTTGAGGCACCTCTATAGTTCCTTTTGCAACCAGGTTGCAAAGACACTGGTTTCTGTTCACACTGCTCCACTAAAGCACTGTTGATGTCTCTGCTTGGGAAAAAAAAAAAAAAAGCATTCTCACCTGGACTTTGTTCCTAGAATGTGTCCAACAATCAGATTCGAAAGGCCAACTCCAATCATCTGCACAGAAGTTGCAAGCCCCATAGCTGTCCCTAAAGTTGCTTGGGGGGCCACAAGAGGTATGGATGGCCACATACTAGCCTGGTAGAAGTAATGAGAAGAGGAATTAACTCAAAACCTTATTTAAAGGTGTTAGATGGTCATTGGTTTAAAAAGGAATTATTCCCAATAAACATTTATACTTTCTCTTCAAAAAATCTGTTTATCCCTCCCAGCCTATTGGCTGGTTCTAGACTGTTCCCCATCCTTTTCAAGCAGCTTGAGACAGCAGAGACAATGCATGTTATTTGAAACTGGAATAACCTGACTCCAGATTGCTGAAGGGGAGTTAGACCTGATGATTTAGCTCGTAAGACTCAAAGGAGATTCAGGTGTTACATTCAAGGTAAAAAAGCACTAAGAAAAGCACAGACAGATTCCTGCTTCATGCTATATCAAATGGTCCCTTACTCTGCGTTTTGCTCCATATTGATTCTTTGGCGTTATTTGTTACTAACCAAAGTCTTCAGGATTGGGGAGCCAATGACTTCAAACTGTGGCTGCTAAACCTGCTCATCAGGGCACAAGGGCAGTGATATATGTCATCCAGGATGTAGAAGGAGCACAGCCACAAAACACTCAACTACAGCAGTGAGGTTGTGAACTTACAGCAGCGAAAGAATAAGTAATCCCCAACCAGATGGTAGAGACTAACGGAGGAACAAATGTAAATGCCAGGAGAGCGAAGACTGGCAGAGTCAATGCAGCACAGCCAACAGCAAAGACGCCTCTCAGTCCAACGTAGTCCTGGTAAAGGAAACACAGAAGGCCTCTTACCAGGAATCCTTGCTTCCCACAGATCCTAGTGACATGAGCGGCTGTGCAAAGTGGGCTGGCATGAGTGGCAGTAACATGTCATTTCCTAGTTGTTGATACTGTAGCAGACTAGCTATTACTAGTTCCTCTTGCATACTCCTGAACCGAGACTGAAACACTTGTCAGAGAATCGGTGTCCAGTATTCATGTGAAATGGCAGGCTTTAATAAAGGGGGAGGAAAAACACACCGTTATGCCCTGACAGTTATGGAAGTAAGGAAAGGAGGAGTTTGACAAAACAGGGACTGATTACATGCGGGTTGTCCTTTCCCATCTACTTGCAAAGCTTATTGCGATCCTTTCTGTTTGTCTCAGACTTCTCAAAACATACAGCGATTTGCCATGCTTTGATGCTACCCTAGCACAATTAAGGGACAGAGGGAAAAACAAGTTAACATTATTTCTTGTAATTTAATTCAGACTAAAGTGCATCTTGCAGTTTGCAAGGAATTAAAGGACTGATTGTTCAGCAACAACAGGCTAAATTCTGGTTGAGGGGGTTGTAACAAAGACATTTCAAAAAATTAGGAAAAAGTTACCAGCAAGCACTTCTGGTTTTGGGTACTCACAATTAATATGCCAACTGCTGCAGAGAGAACAAGGGAGCTGTCGTACACTGCCCCAGCAATATAAGCGGCTGCCTGCTGACTGTAACCAGAATATTTATCCTGGATAAACTTGCTAAAAATAAAAAGAAGGGGGAAAAAAAATCACATAATTAGGATTCTTGGTCTGGTTATTTTGACAGAAAGTAAGTCTGAGCACAAACGTATGGACAGGAAGGGTTTTAATGAGAGGACTTGTAAACAAGTTTGATTCCATCTGGTTTGTAGAGCCAAGCCTTTGTTGTTTTATTTTCTTGTTAATTGGTGCATGCCATAGAGAAGCTGGTAGCTTAAATGGCCACTTTCAAGATGCTTCTGCAAGTGCAGAGTAAAACCGCAGGTTAAAGTTGGGCATATGTTCAATTACATCAGCACAGCTCACAAGCAGCAATTTGCTGTCACCTGTCCAAAACACATGGATGGATTTTTTACATTCTCTTTGAAGAGACAGAAGGCATTATCAATCCAAGGGTGGGAATGCTGAGGGGCAGCAAAAATATTTTAAAATAATCCAGCAGCAAAGATTAGCATTTAAATTGAACACCTGCATTTTAGAAGTACTAGGAATTCCCCCTTGGCATCTTTACGGAGACTTCTGGTTAAAGCAGAAAACATACAAACCAAGTTTTGTTTTCATTGCCAGAAGTCAGCCTTTCACCTTTGTTAGGGACACGCAAAAATGGCCTTAAAACTTACTCAAATTCTTTACAGAATTTACAGTCATACAGTCATAGCAGCTTAGAAAGACTAGTTTTAGAGATCTTGTAGCTACTTAAACCTGGTTTGGCTACTTGCATGGCTATTTACCATTAGTAATAATGAGCCTTTATAGCCTGTGCTGTCAGCAAAGTATGAAACAAGACACTGTTGCCTGAACATTTACTGCAACAGAAGTTGGCAAAGAGCAGTGGCCTTGGGACCATTATTTTTCCGACTGGGAAGCAGCATAGCATTTTTTGCCAGAAAAGATGTGTGAAACATGACTCTCGGTGCCTGAACTTTTGCACCACAGGGAGCAAAAAAAAAATTCTGCAGGGAGGCAGAATTGCAGAAATGAGGATTCTGTGTGATCAACAGACACCGTTTTCAGTTAAAATGAGATGCCCATAAACTGCCCATAAAATGGGCAACTGATGGAGAGCCCATCTCATCAAGGCCTTGACGATCCTTGCCACCTTGAATATCTTTATTTTACTAGTAAGAGGTCACTTGTACATTTGTTACGACAACGTTGATGACATTTCTTCACTTCCGATTTCACAGTGGCTTACTATACATCACTAATGAAGTACTACCAAAATAATTTTCTTTTTTTTTTTACTGCAGGCCTTTGCTAATATAAAAGTTCATACTCGTTATGTGATAGAAGCTGCATCATCCACAAACAGGAAAAAAGCAGCAAAATGACAAGTCTGTGGCAGAGACACAGGACAGAAGCAGGAGTCCCAATTTAGTCGGGCAGGTTGCTGCTTTGTTTTAAGCACATGGAGGCATCAAAAAGGAAGTCTGCAAGCTTTGCACTGGGATGCAAAGGCTTTCTCACTTACAAACCCAGGCTGATGCAAGCTTAGCTTTGTTCCAAACACAGCAGACAACATGCAGGAACTGCAGGACAGAACTGCCCCAGGCCTGTGAAGCTAACACCCCACCCAGCTCAAAAGACAGCCACTTCGTTGGACTATCACAAAGGTGAAATGTCTACGGGCTATTTTTTAAATAAAGTATTTCTTCCCCTTCTCCCAAATCTTTCTGATCCTCCTTTAGCAGTGTTCCAAGCTTTAAATATTGGATGAATCATTTCTCTTTAAGTTATTTTTGCTTTCCTTCAGAAACCTCCCTCACCTTTGAAGGGAAAGAAAGGTCAAAGAACCCTCATATTCTTTAGCTAGGTGTTAAAGACATGTTTCTCTGTGTTTCCTGAGTGGAAGGAACAAGCATATTACCCCCATATTTCCCAGTCAACTGAAAATCGAGGGCCTGCAAGGCTCTGATAGGCTTGTATCGGTCAGTGGGACTACAGCCATAGAGCAATACCTGGCGTCTGCCACAAAGGGGAAGACTCCATTGTAGAAGAACATGATGGTGAGGACCAGGAGCCAGTAGCGAAGGGGAAGTCGCTGGATGTCCTGAATGCGCTGCAAAGATAAAATGTGCCCTCACTCACCAGGAAATAGTCTTCAGCTCCACACTAATGTCACTTTCTGGGAGCCATTGAAAGTCACAAAAAAATTTAAGAAGTAACAGCAGGTAAAAGGGAATTGAAAGGCAGCTCATGTACCTCTAAGCGAAATTTGGCATGTGCTGTCCCCAAAGCATTCCTTCCTTAACACTATTCAGTAAAGAAAACAAAAGAAGCTTTCTTCTTATTTTTATAAAGGTTATGGCTGCAAGAGACTATTCTAAGCTGGCTCCATTAAGAGCCTACTGCAAAACCTTAAGTTGAAACACAATGGAAAGATATAGTATAAACAGGAGTCGCAACACTGAGATACAGAAACCAGTAAGAATACTGTCATGAGAGGTAAGCCTCATGACATAGATTTAAGTGCCATAAAAATTGCAACCTATTGCCTGTAATGCTTGTTCCTAGACAGAAGAATGCAAGGAGGAATGGAAGATAAGGGCTGGCAAAAGATAGTTCAGTACCAATCAGATTAGCTATTTTCTATCACGGATCCTGTGAGCCAGAAAGCAGTTCCAGAGAGAGGCTACTGTCTAGTTTTATGCACAAAATCCTCCTCTGAGCCACCTACAGTCAAGAAGTAACTGGCTCAGGAAAGTAATGCCGTTCAGAGTGCTAACTCAGCTCTCTGGAAGCCTGCAAATACATAGGCTCTAAACAGAAAATTTAGACTTTAGTGGCTTGCAGATGCAATATCCTCAGATGTACCTGAAGAACTACTCTGCAAGATTTAACCAAGTGGTGTTAATGCCCTCTTCTGGCCAGGACCAGCTCTTACTACTGCAGGCTTCCCTGCACTGCAAAAGCAGTGCTCATGCACCCCAGGCTTTCAAGATTGAGATAGGAAAGCTGTCTGTGCACCACATACCACTTTTTTGGATTCTTGCTGGATAACACCATCCAAGCCCAGTTGCTTCATGCCCACTTTATCTAGTACACTGACTGTGAGGGCTGAAACAAAACCAAGCACACAGAGCAGGGTACCTGGAAAAGACACAAGAGGTGTTAGAAATTCCTCAGCGTGGAGAGAGCTGAATGACAAAACCAACTGCATGTAATACACAGAATTCTCTATGACTCCTACTCCTGGCTTCTCTTAACATTAACAGCCTTCCCTACTGCAGCCATATAGTAGGATCATTTACCTCTGACCACCCAGAGTCCTTGAGCTCTTTGTCCACTACGCTTCCAATTCCCTGCAGAATTGCCTGAGGCCAGTGAAGCTAAAGCCCCACCCGTCTCTAAAGACAGCCACTTTGTTGGACTATGGCCGGAATGCCTTCTAAACCACAGCAGGCCTGTGCATAACAAACCCAAGGTTAAAACAAGCCAGACATTAAGAAACTTCCATGGTCCCATGAGCAGGAGAGGTATCACACACAGGGTGGTACTGGAAGCCAAGTTACACCTCTTCATTTATGTGACCTACTGCAGTTACTACAGCAATCTGACCTGTCGGCACACCCAGCTCCAGAGAAGTGAGTCAGATCATGCTGGGTATGCCCGAAGCAAGTTTGGCAACGGGCATCTGCTGCAGACATCCTTCTCTCAGAAAGAGATCTGTATCCGTTTTGTTTCTCTGTGACGCATACACACTTTGATGTATTTATCCCTTCACAGGCTACTGAAGTCGCTGTGCTGTGCTTGCAAATGCTGCCTGAGTACAAAACTAATAGTGTCAGATGGGATGCAACATGCCATGCCCGTCCCAGTTTCTTCGCTGGGAGCTGGAATCAGAGAGCAACGGGTTTCAATTTCTGCAAGAGATTTATCTTGTATGCATCCTCTTTTCCATGGGTGATGGCCCACACTGTTTTGTTGTTTGAGAAATAACATTTTCCTATAATCACTGAGTCTTTGTATCCAAAGGATGCCCTGAAGCAGGTCTCCCTAACATCACCACTCCAGTACACCAGTGGTACCAGAGTACCTGAGTGCCACTACTTAACTGCACAGTGAAACAGATCATCCCTTCCACTAGAGACAGATCCCATCTCACTGCACCAAAGAGAGGACAGAAACTCAAATCTTCTAAAGATATGAGCCCTAGAACAGATTCACACTAAGAAACATGTAATTCAGATTCTGCTTCTCACAGTAATTTAAGCCCACAGTTTTGATCAGTCCACGTGCAAGGCATCTTATGCTGAGACCAATACAGATAATATTACAGAACCAGCATGTTCTGCTAGCTAAAACACAGAAGAACAAACACATTAGATTCCTCTTTTGTTTCACTCTGAAGTTTCCATTCCATGGGAGTAAGCCTACATTAAGTACTGACTACCTGTGACTGCAGATGTTAAAATATCTCAAGAAAACTGCAGACAAAACTGTCAGGCTGACACTACAGCTTTAGAGAGGATTTTCAGGCATCAATGAAGAAAACACCACTCCATTGCATACAGAAAGCAACAGGAAAAACTGGAAAATAATGTGCCTCCTCCTGCTATCTTCACTATCTCTTTCAGGTACTTTTCATAACCGGACAAAACAGGCTAGCCTCGGGTCTAGAAAACAAAAGGCCAAAGCACCAAAGAAACTCACCTCCCCAGAGTGTCCACTGCATTCCAAATCTTGCCTCAAACTGCTGGGTGAAGAAGAAGTTGAGGACACTCCCAAGACGGGAGAAAGACAGAGTCAGTCCAAATGCCAGTGCCAGTTCCTTCCCCTTGAACCAGAAGGCTGTGATACGATTCTGCACAACTTGGAGAAGACAAAAATCTGCTCTTGAACAGACAGACTTGGCCAAGAGCACTGCACAGAAGCAACAAACACAGCCTCTCAAGCTCGAGTGCTTGAGCTGGGGTTAGAGGACCACTACGCATCCCAAGTGGAGGTAGCACGTGTCAACTTCGCAGTCCATTTTAAAACGTACTAAATCATACTGGGACATGGGAGGTGAACTTACCCCTCAAGTAAGGCAAGCAAAAATAACCCCAAAGGCAAAGCAATCACATGTCAGTCCCCACCCTTGGGAGAAGGACAAACTTGTTAGAGGGGAAGACTTTTAAACATTTCAGCACACATTAAATCCATGCAACCCTTCAACGAGCAGTGTTCTTCTGTTAGCAATGTAGGTTCCTGGTGCAGAGCAGGCAAAGCTGACTGGTAGGACAATGGTCTAGGAGGCAAAATAAAAATGACCCTCTGGTGAAGCATAATTAAGACTGTGAATTCCTTACTAGTAAGTGATCCATTCCCAGAGCCAAAGAGCAGTCTTCCTGTTAGCATCATTGGTAGGAGGTATGGCGACCCCTTGAAATGTGAGCCTAGAGCAAAGATTGATGATCCCAGCACAGTCAGAAGAGAGAAAACAAAGACACCAACTAGGGAGAAACAGAAAAAAAATACACAAACCTCAACAGACATGCTGAGATCAGGACAAAAGCATTCTTTGTCAAAAAGCAAAAGAGCAACTTCAAAACACGCCAGTAAACCTGTGGGCTTCCATCAGTTTACCCTCTTTATTTTAATTTTGTAAAGACTGGTCTCTTTATAAAATGACCTGGGAATCCTCAAAATAATGATGATATGATCATGGTGGAAGGTTAGAGAGGCAGAGTAAGTCAGATAGAGGACTCTGAACTCTATTATAGAGTCCCTGTTCCTGTCCTGAGCTCCACTACAGACTATGGCCTAGAGCAAGGGATCTCCTTCTCTGTGCCTCTGTCTCCTCATCTGTAAGATGTTTACCTCTGTGATACAGAGACAGAGCATAACTGCATTTGCTGGGACTGCTGGGTCTTAGATTATGGCACACGCCAAAACAAATGTCAGGGAACAGAACACTGCTTTATCAGTTTGCCCCATCGAAAATAGATAACACTATTCCCTGTTACATGCGTGCCAGGGGAAAGCACGTTCACTGCACTGCTGTGTAAATTAGATAAGTCAGCGGTCAAAGGATGAAAACGTCTCAGTTGCCTTCATGGAGCTGCTCAACTAACCGTCACGCACTCCGCACACAGAGCTGTCCCTCCTCTCCCATCCCTCTGTGATCTTACTGAAGTGGAACCCTTGATCACCCCTTTGCACTGAAAGAACAGCCTGAAATCCCACTTCAGTACAAGAATAAATTAATTGATCCTCAGAACTTACAGCGATTTCCTAGTTTATCAATCAGGAATCCAGCCAGAATAACCACTACTGCATTTCTAGGAGAAAACAAGAACAGAAACATTTGTGTCTTGCTGCTGGGAAGCAACTAGCAAACTACCCCCCCCCCCCAAAGCAAGGGAAAAGTGACTTACGTCCAAGCATAGATCGCGTACAGCAAATTGTATTGTGCAGGTGTCATTCCCAAGCCTTCAACACAGTCCAGCGTGCTATTACACCCAGTGCTGTTACAATGGGTTCCATTGGGGCAGGTCAAGTTCTGCGTAACAAGTCACAGAGCCTGTGTCAGGCAGCAGACACAGATGAAAACCCACGCATTCCTTTAAAAATGAAGTAAAGTTCTTGCCTACTAGATTTCTATTTCTCCTACTCAGTTCCCACTTCCACGACCAGGAATTAGAGGACGTGCATCTTCTCCCAGGAAGCCAGCCCTTGCCAAATGAGAAATGACTGGCCATCGGCATGGCACGTCTTCCCTTTCCCTTTCTGTGGCAGTCGCGGCAGGGGCTCAGCACTTCTATACACATTTCAGTCCAAAAGAAAAGCCAGGAGACTGCACCATGAGGTTTATTTGATCCCTTAGTTTCTTGGCCATAGTTTAGCTTCATCTGACTCTTCATTACATACTATAAAGTCTTAAGCAGCGTGTAAATATGAAACTTAGCAGTAGTCCATATTAATTCACAGCTATAAAGCATTTGCTGAACAGTCGGAAACTGGTAGTCCTAGCGTGATTTAATAATGTCGGTTTTGCTACTGAAAAGCAACATTTCCTCAACCCTAGATCTTCCAACTACTAAAAATCTACCTGCATTAGGAAATGGACGCTACGTCTTCCATACCAGTAGGCACAAGCTTAACGTCTTGAATAAGCCCAAGGAAAGTGTGATTTTAACCACATTATTTTTATATAGCCATCATATATACAAACCCCTCAGATCTGCTGTAGCAGAAATGTCCGAGGCTGCAGGGGAACAGTTCTCTAGAACAAAGCGTCTTCACTGCAAGCACTGGTCTCAGACGCTCCAACTACCACTGTACCACTTGTGTAAGGCAGGTAGAGGCTGAATTCCCCAGAGTAAAAATATGATGAGAGTGTCAACAGATAAAAACACTCTTTGCACAGTTCCTAACACAGAAAAATATGGCTTGGTTTCACTACCCTATAAAGTTGCCTAGGTAACAAAGTATGACATAACCTTTCCTTTACTCCATAAATAAATAACTGATTCTTCTCCCACAGACCTACAGAAGTTGTGGAGCATCAAGGAATAAATACTGACCTATTTTTTTTTCTTTTTACTCCTGTTTGCAAGACAAACTGCACCCAATTTAGCTTGGAGTTCACTGTCTGAATGTTATGGATTAACTGCATTTAAAAAAAAAAAAGTTACATGCAAGCTATATATGTTTCTGCCCTTGCTATTGAAGCAGACAAAGGACAGGACAGTGACTCTCAGCCTACACATACTAATCTACCAGCAGATGGCAGGCATGAGTAAAATCATCTCTCAAAAGACATGAAACAAATGCAGTATGACAGATAAATGAGTCAAGTAAGAATCTGTAAGGTATTCAGGATTTCAGGTAAGAACTTTGGGACTCCGGCATCCCTGGAGAAATCCCAAATATCAACTGGGATATCAGTCTGAACCCTGAACAAAATAATTTTCTAGCGTTTGAGAACACGAGTAGTTTTTACGTGACGGAGTCCTCCTGTGATCTCCCTACACGGCTCTGTCTTTCAGGTAGCAAACAAATGCGTGATGTGATACCTGCAGTATCAGGAGGTTTGGATCTGAAGACCCAGAAAGCCTTTTCTAGTCTTCTGTCTCCAACAGCGCTAGTCTTCCAGTCCAGTGCAGGTACTAATGGTCAATTCTATGTATCTTCTACGTGCAGAGTGGTGTGAACGCTATTCTAACTCTGAACTTCATTAGTGTAGTAAACAGTTGTTTGGACGGAGAGCTGACAGTCATTGAGCAAGGGCAGGTTTTGGAGTTCCAGTTCTCCAGGCAGTAGTGAGAACTCAAACCCTTCATGGCTTGTCCCAGCTTTGTGCATCTTCTTCACGGCAAACATGCCAGTAATAACCCCTCACCCCCAGCATCTGGAACATAAGACCTTGGAGCACGACTCCTATACCGACACGATCAGAAAAGGTTTTGAAACTCTACCGGCGACCAAGGCCTCCATTTTGCTGGTTCTGCCTTTTTTTGCCCGCCCCGCTGCCGGACCGCGGCCCAGACGAACGCCCAGCACTTACCCCCTGGAACTGC
This sequence comes from Aptenodytes patagonicus, assembly GCF_965638725.1. Classification (NCBI taxonomy): domain Eukaryota; kingdom Metazoa; phylum Chordata; class Aves; order Sphenisciformes; family Spheniscidae; genus Aptenodytes; species Aptenodytes patagonicus. The sequence goes on from NC_134961.1 coordinate 3,448,346, forward strand.
TCCTGCAGGACGCTGGGGATGTCGAAGCAGAAGTAGGAGCCGAAGGTGAGGAGGCAGTTGAAGAGGAGCACCACGAACCTGTAGGAGGCTGCGGGGTAGAGAGGACCCACCTCACCCCACTCCTCACCTCACACCCTTCGCCTCAGCGCACGGCCCAGCCCTCCCCTCCCGCAGGCCCCGCCGAGCCCCCAGCTGCGGCTCAGCCAGGCGGGCCCCGCCGGGCCCGGGGGTGCGGGCCCCGCAGTCAGCGGTGGGACGGGGCCCGACCCCCGGCCGCCTGCGGGGCCCGCACCCCCGGGCCCTGCCCCCCGCCCCGCCGGCGCTCACCCCGCTCCGCCGCCACCGCCATGCCTCAGCCCGCGCCTCCCCCCGGCCCCGGCCGCTGCGCCGGCCCCGCCTCGGGCCCGGCCCCGCCCGCGGGCCGCCCGCAGCGGGGACACGGGCCTGGCCCCGCGGAGGCCGCCGCCGCTGCCCGGGGGGAGGCCGCTGGCGGGCCCCGGTACGGCCCCGGGGCCGGGGCCTGCCCCTCTGGGTTGAGCCGGAGCTGGAAGGGGTTGAAAGGAATCTGAAGGGAAGGGATCCGATTTGAAAAGCAGCGTGATACACCGGAGGAGGTATCCTCGCTTGAGAAGAGGAAATTCAGCAAAGAGAATTAAAACAAGTGCATACAAAAGGAAGGAGTCAAATGGGTAAATACAAGATGGGGAATAGCTGACTAGGGAACAGCAGCACAGAAGAGACTGGTTTGTAATGCATCATAAACCGAACAGGAGTCAAACCCGCGGTGTTTGGGGGGGAAAAAGGCATATCTTTTAGGATGCGTTGTCTCATCTAAGAAATGGGGAAAGAGAGCAGTTATTTAAGCTAGTAGACAATACTGCACAAGAACAGATAGAAACCAGCCAAGCATAAATTAGGGGGTTGTAGTTATCACAAGAGCAGGGTCCTGGTAATAAAAAGAAGAAAAAGAAAGAAAGAAGAAAAACCCCACAAAAAAACCCAAACCCCCAAACCCCTATATGATTGAAAGGGTAAGTATATTTCTCTCCCTGTTTGAAGAATATTTTCTACCCAAACAAGGCACAAACAGCCATCAAATAAGGCAAGCCTCACAATAGCAACAGTGAGGGCCAGTGCCTTAACCTGATTTTAAAATAGAGCTTGATAAATACATGAGTAAGGCATGGCTGTCCTTCACAGCAAGCAGCAGGACTTGGGAATCCAGAAGTTTCTTCCCCCTCCTGTGTCAGTGGATCAAAGGTACACACACAGCAGGGAAAAGGTACGGGATGAAAAAATAACCTTGAGCGACCAGGATACATGTCGCAAAATGTTCTCTGTGCTCATGTTACATGTTCACTAAAAGTTTATTCAGGTAGCCATGTTAAACAAAAGTTTTCCAGCAGTGGTGTGTACTGAAAATAGTTCAATAACTAACAATTTTAGGAGCATCTGACTTATGAACAGAGTCAGACTACAAGATATCCTTAAAGTCTATTTTTATAAATGCTGTTGTTTTAGACATCGCTTGTGCTGCCATGTAGAAGTTTTTTATTTTATCCTACCCTATGATTTCTCACTTCCGTGGGCTGCAGGTGTGGAGAACGCTGAAACAGCGTTGTTACCTTATGTGCAGAGGGTGCTTCATGTTGCTGATCCATGTTGTCCTTACCTAGCTTTGGTGGGCTGATCCCGACGAGCAGGTGACCCCCCACCCAGCTGCTCACTCACTTTCCCCAGTGGGATGGGGGAGAGAATCAGAAGGGCGAAAGTGAGGAAAAAAACCACAAAGCCTCGTGGGTTGAGATACAGACAGCTTAATACATGAAGGGGAAAAAAAGAACAAGGAAAAAACCCACCAAGTGATGCACAAGCGATTGCTCACCATCAACAGACCGATGCCCACCTGGCCCCCAAGCAACGGTTACCTTGGAAGTAACTCCCCCCCAGCTTTCTTCTCAACATGGTGCTACATGGTATGGGACATCTCCTTGGTCAGCTAAAACATGGTTGTGTTACCAACAGTTTTCCTCACCAGCCTGAAGCACAGCACTGTATCAGCTGCTATGAAGAAGACAGATAAACTCCTTCCCAGCTAAACCCAGTACACTAACCAAGAACCAGCTCCTGAAAGGAACTCTTTTGGCCAAACAAAAATGTTTTATAGAAGCATTTAGCAAAAATAAAAATGTCTGGATAACAATAACATTTATATATACATGTGGATATCTGTGTATGTATATGTGTGTATATACAAAAATGTGTGTGTGTGTGTGTATAAAACATACAACTGTGTGTGTGATTGATCTGAAAACTAGGGTTAGAGCTTTCCTAATGATTTGCAGGTTTTCAGGAAACTAGCTGGGTTTTGATTCTAGGTACGTCCTTACAAAAGCTATGAAATGCTCCCGAGTCCAGTTCTCTGTAACAGTGCTGGCCCTCATTTCATTTCTGATTTATGTCTTCATGAAGGATGCCTGCTGGCAAGTATCGTTAAAATGGCATCTGGGAGAGCCTTTTCAGCTATCAATAGATTGCGACAGCACTATTTTTTAAAGTCAAAGAATGAATCTAAGATTCCAGACTTGGAAGTAATACATATGTGCAGGGTACTATAGCCCACAGATTCTCAGGTTTGTCAGGCTATAACCATTACTAGCAGTGGCGGGCGTGTGTACCAATACTGCTGGGAGCAGCAGCAGGTTCCTGTTCTGTACAAAGCTTTGTAGCACTTCTAAGACGTGTTTGTGCCACTAGTGGTATTTGTATCACACTTCAGGAACCTTGCTTATGAAAAATATTAATATGCTGGACAAAATTCACTGTGGTGCCAAAGGGATGGAAATGAAAAATACCTATCAGCATCCTGCTATGTAAATAATAGGCTGAAGATACTGGATTCCTTTGCATAGTGAGTCTGGACACACACTTCCAATTTTCTCCCTCAGAAGTGTTTTGTTTTCCATATATATATATATGAAATATTTTCTGTATATATATGTGTGTATATATGGAAATAGATATATATTTCATAATAGTCCGTGTTATATATATGGAAATAGATAATATATGTTTTCAACATATATGAAATATTTCCCCCTCCCTCCTTTCAATTTTTGGCTAACAGGCTATATGAATTTGATGTGTTAGAATTAATTAATCTTTTGAATTTTACTCTTTTTTTTCCCCCTTTTAGCTCCAGCTCATAAATGATCTGGAGTAGAGATTGCAAGTGTGTTTGATTCATGAGCCCTTACTAAGAATCAGCATATAGGACTAGTGATGGTGAGGTCAAATACTTGTGAGGATTTGCAATGGTAGCATGAATGTTTGTCCAGACAGGTTACTGCATGTCTAGAAGAACCTTTAGGCTGTCTTTAGAGAGGAAAGGGACAGGCATAAAAATACTTTAGATGTCTGGTCAGTTAAAGATAACTTTCTGAGCATGGCCAGGTGAAATACTTTCCTGCCAAATCTGTATGTCAGCAGCTCTGGTGTCTCTGCTCAGAGCTTCCTAGAAGAGAATCAGAACTAATAGACGTGACTGATTAAAAATCTATGATCCAGAAATCATTTGGGAACACTGAACCTGAAGATTGTTGTTAGTTCCATCTTCTATCCAGTAAGAAGTCTTTTTGTAGAAGAAGAGGTGGGGGCTTATGTCGCAAACGGAGTAGGAAGATCCAAAAAAATTAAAACTGAAGAACTAGCAGTGTGTCACAAACCTCGTCTACTCACAGCACTTATGGGGCAAGAACCAGACCAATTCAGACAGAGGAGAGAAGGAGGAGAGCTCTTTTTCCATTACTGCTTCAAGGAAGAGAATTAATATTTGATACGAAAAATCAATTAGCTGACAAGTAAGATGGAGATTATGAATACAACCTATGGAGACCATCCTTGAAGAAAACCTTTAACGTAGAGGATCCGTGATGGCTTTGTAAGGTCTGGAGCACAGTTGTGGGTAGCTGGTTGACTCAAGGCTTGCCTTAGGTTGTACCTTGTAAGTGTGTCTATGATTTGAATATTGTCTCCTGTCTATTAGGTCTCTCATGTTCTGTCAAATTCCATTCATCTTAACTTGAATTTGAAGGTGTTCAGCCATTCTGATTTTTATTTGAACCATTACCTGGTTCCTACACCTGTGCATCCATAAACATATCATCACAACATTTTGCCTTGACTGTATATTTATTCCAAAACTGCAGAGCTCTTGTTATTTCCTGAAGCTCTCAAAAGTCCTGGTTTTAGTCCTCTCATAAAAACCTACACAGATAATTGTAATTCAGTTTTACAGAAAGCTTACTGAAAGTACTATCAAGTCCTTGAAGTTCTTGTGCCAGTTTTTCTGACTTTATAGCTTCAATTTTCTATCTTAAAACAGGCAGTCTCTTCTGGTATATGTTTCCTCTTGTTTATCTGGACTTGTCATCGCCAAGATCTCAGTCTCAGGGACTCCTCAAGTACTGTGGACAGCCCTTTGAGTTTAACACTTAACTTATTAAAGCATGTGTCATTATTTGCATTCCGTTTCCAAGTGATTGCCTTACATGAGAGAAAACAGTGAAATTGGTTTTGTGACAAGTTGTGTTAAATCTTCTTGAAAAGAAAAGATATTGTATTTTTTGTTATCTCTTCAGTCATAAACAGGTAAAAGTACAGCTGTAGTAAGTACAACATTTTCAGGCAGGCAAGTGATTTTAATTTGTCAGTGTTATACTTCATTTTGCAATGAATTGTGTATTTCTTCTGAAAACAGAGGAAACAGGAGCATTAATATGTAATCATTTAACATGTTTTGCCATATCCTTCTCATGACTGCGTATTTTTCTTACTGACCAGCCAGCGTCTTCTCTCAGGCTCGCTGGGTCCCCAGAGGTTGTTCTTCTGCCAAGCTCTGAAACGTCTTTTTGCTGCTGCTGCTGTCAGAGGCTCCCTCACCCGATGGTTTGTGTTGTTCGCTGCCGAGGCCGAGTGGCTGGAAGGGAGGAGAATCCCGGGTGCACGGGGTGAGCAGGGGGGAGGAGGAGGGTTTACAATGGCAGGAAGACCCACACTTGCGTGTGTTTGCTTACTGCGGTGTCGGAGGGATGAGCTATTCTTTTTTTTCTGTAATGTCCTGCTGTTGCAAGAGAGCTCTTTAATATAATTAAGAATGTAACCTTCCCTAGCATTACTGCTCCATTTGCTCATTCCAGCTAGCTGAGAAGCCATCCCTCCCACGGGTTCAGGACAGACCTTAAAACCCACCATGGATTTAATATGGCATTAAACTAAGGAGTCCTGTTAGTTAATTATATTCTTTGGCCTTGCCACAGAGGCAGAATTTTCCCTCTTGCTGAACCGCTAATAAAGGCAACCTGACTCTTTCAGTACTTGTACTGCATCCCTTACTGCCATATCTCAGCATCTGTCTGTCACCTTAAATTTGTACTGAAGGTCTTTTTTAAATGCAGCTTAGGTTTCTAGAGGCTCTGCAGGAGTCTCTCTCCTACTTTATAAAAAGCAAATGGAAAGAAATGGGGGAGCTGATGTAAAGCTTCTAGACACTAAGGTGTGTGCAGCTGCCCCTTTCTGCTTGAAAAGATTGTCCCTAGCCAGGCATGTCCCTGCACCTGCAGTTTGTGAGCTGAAAGCACAGGAGTAAACGTGGGGCTGGGTGGAGGTCCAGGACACGGGAAGAAAGCAGCATGCTGGTACAGAATAGAGTGTCAAAACCGACATTTGAAATCTCCCATCCTACTCCCTTCATGTTTCTCTCTGTCTCTCACTGGCATGGAAGGATGCCAGGTGCAGAAGGGCTACTATAAAACATGTAACAGCAGCCAGTGTTTCTGAAAACACCATGAGCTTCTGCGCATCTTACTAGGCTTCTACTCTTTCTTAATTTACCGTGAGATACCCTTCCTTGCAGTGGCCATGGTTTTCATATAATGTAGCTTGCTTGGGGTTTGGGGTTTGGTTTTTTTCCTCTCTATACTTGATAGGACAAGGAGTAAAAGGTCTTGAGATTAGCGGGCCAGGACATCCTGGTCTCATTCAGGAAATCTTTTTTGCCTTCAGTTCAAGGTCTACTCATTGATTTAATATGCAAGAAAAAAATAACAAAGTCCACATGCAAGTTAGTAAAAAAAAACCCCAACCCTGAACTTACACTTTGCATGCATTTTTGGTGTTAATATTCACTGTGGATGTAATTATCATCTCCCCTGAAAAGCACTCTTGGATATCAATAATAAAGCAATGAGAATACAGTTGGACTCGATGATCTTAAAGGTCTTTTGCAACGCAAATGATTCTATGATTCTATGAGAATTAATAAAATACAGAGATGGAAATGGAACTCTGATCTTACAGATCCTTAGGGCAGATCCCCACTGCAATCAGTGGTTTGGCAATTAGCACAATACCATCTTAAGGCAATACTGTACCATTTGCGTATCATTTCTGGAGGTATTGCAGAGCTCTCAGGTGAACTTCAGCTGCGAGTACTGGGGTCAAGTTATTTAGTGCACAAGTTGAGCAGTTTATTGTGACAGATCAAAAGATAGGTAATAACTGGGTATACGCTAACTTTGGAGAACCACGTCAAAAAGACATTTGCTTTAGGCAAAGATGCCATCTTTAAAACTGTGTCCAGAAAATGCTTCTGAAGTGCACTGAAGAGAGGTAGAGAAGAAAGTAACTTTTCTGTTGCTAAACCATATCATCGCAGCAATGAGTAGTGCACTTTAAAATTTAGCAAACCAGCAGATGGGAAAAACATTGTCAGATTTTACAAACCTTTGTTTTAATCAAAATATTGTCAAAAATATAATTACTTGAAGCATTTCGAAGACAGAATCGCAGTGCTTTCTTATGTTCTTTAAAGAACTCAAATAAAATAGAATACAAAAAAGAAGGGGAGTTGCCTTCAGCGATGCAGAAATCCGTGTTTGCAGATCTCAGGGATTTCACCCAGAATGGAAGTTGCTTTTACTGATGTTTTACGAACACTAAACAAAACTCTCCCAATCTTTCCTACAAGGCCTGACTTCCTCCCCTTCTCTCCACCATCCTCTGAAGACCAAGGCTCTGGTACAGTTCTGCCAGAACCTTCGAATGCCTCCTTGATTAGCCCCTAGGGTCGGGTAGGGAATGGATCACATTACACAGCCCCTAACAACTGTCTGAGATCTTGTTTGGTATTTGCACAATCTTGCTCCTTGATTGAAAATGCTTTTTGGTTTGTTTGTTTGTTGTGCATATTTATACTAGTGCCATTTACACTGCTGAAGAAATGTAAAAGATTAGAGAGGATGAACTGGTGCGCCTGTTTCTCCATTGGTTACAGAGCGTGAAGCGCTACATCAAAGCAGTTAATTATGTTTTGACTAAATTAGAGTATTATTTGCAAAACAGCGATGGAGTGCTCAGTAGGGTCAGTAGATGTACACAGCTAGTCTGCACAAAAATTTCATGGTTGTGAAGGTATCCAATACGCAGTTTTATCTACCTTTTTTTTTCACATTCCATTTAATTAATAGGAACTCTGTGTAATGATGTAGAAAACTACACACAGTTTTCTTCAGCCAGTAGAGAATTGAACAAGCAGAAATACGAGGGTCTGTGGTCTGTAAGTACCTACCAAGGAATGACGTCTGATTCGAGACAGCTCCTGAGTCCTGTAGAAGGTATATTAAGATTCTGTGGCTGCAAATCAAAAATAAAAAATTTAAAGCTGGAAATACCGCTAAGGATTTCCAAGAGATATGGTAGATTGTCTATTTAAAAATGAAGGCTGAATATCTCTGTAACATACATTCTCTGGCCGAAGCACAAGTCATTACCACAGTTCAGAAATTACTGGGTGAATGAGGTTTTGTAAAACTACCAGAATATTTTTTCCCGACCTTAACAAATACGGAAGAAGCTTCTGTAGTGGGAGATGAGCTATATGTGCATCGGTTGCTGTTGTTATATAGGGTTTTCAGTGGTCTTCTGTAAACATTGTCTTTAAAATGCTTATGGAACTTCATAAATTATTTGAAGCCAAATCAAGCATTCTTATTAAACTTAAAAGGAATACCACTAAACAGTTCTTATGCTAGACAGAGATAAACTTCTTTAAAACGGTTTTATACGATCCCATTCCTGCAGCCAAATTTTGCCAGTCAACTCTCCAAATACTGTCTTATAGAAAGGAAGCACAAGTAGTTTCTGCTGTACAGGTATTTTTAAACAAGAATAAGCACTTGTAAAGAAAGTCTGGTTTACAGAAACCCTACCTCTGCCACAACTGTCATATTGGTTCTATGATGCCGTAATTTTCTGCAGAAACAACTTAACACCTCAGATTTCGGCTGAATATTATTTGAAGGTAAATTCTAGCCACTAGAAAACAATTTAATATTTTCCTTGGCCGTGTGCCATCAAGATAAAAACCTAAAGACGTTTATTCTTTCACACAGCAAAGTTCCAACTGTCCAAAGGGAAAAAAAAAGGCTAATTGGAGATTGCGTGGTTATTAAAAAACACTCCTGCTTTTACTTGCTTAGTCTTAGTGTTTCTATCCATTTGGCACTCCTTGTGTGTTGCCTTTATATTATCTACTTGGAAAAGCGAACTCTTTAGGAAAGGGACCTTGCAGTCTTACCTGTAGAACAATTAGTTTTTAGCATATTGTTAGCGCTAAGCAAATACCAATTTGAATCATAAGTTCCTACGCTAGATGCAATAAAAAACCAAGAGGGATAGAATAAGCAAATATTTTTCCTTGCCAACTTTCATTTTGGAGTGGTAATTTTAACTCTTTCTCACACATGGCGGCACCTAGCATTTCTGCAGTTTCTTGACTCATCTCTAGACTTTAAATTATTCGTGGATTTATAAATACAGGAATGTATCTCTTAATGTATAATTTAACTTAAGGCAATCATCCGTCTTTTTCAGTAGGAGCTTTAACAACATCATAGGACTTGAACAAGCCGTCTTTTGTAGAAAGGAGAATGTGATCAAGCTCAGATCACCTCACCTCAGGGATGCCTGCTGAACCTTTTGAGATTACAGTCAAGAAATGTGGGTAATACCATGAACTCATCAGGCTATGCAATTTAATGGCGTTTAATTTGTGTCACTCCCATTGTTACAGTTTCTTATGTATGTGGGCAAACGCAAGAAAACTTTATGAATGTTTTCTACATACCCTCTAGATTACATGAAATTAGAAGTTTGATGTAATGAGGAATGAACCAAAATAAACTGGCGAATAAGCCTTCTCTCACCCTTTCCCTGCCTTGTTTCTCTCTTTTTACCTGATCTTGTAAATTTTTATTCATAATATTTTAAATGCAGTCAAGCATTTAGTCAAGCAAGCAATCAAGTTTGCTGGCATGTTATTTTTGTTGTGAATGACAGTACAACTTTTTGTCTATATAGTTTCCCATGCAAGACAGTGTGAATCAAGGCCCAACATGTTGGTCAACTTTTTGAGTTTTAAATTTTTCAGCGGGATTTTTTGCAAGCACCTTTGTTGCTTATATGTATACAGCCATCGCATCTGCTGCACTCTGCTGGACCTGCTCTCTGTGGAGAACGTTTGAAAATCTGACTGTTACATTCAGATGCCTCATGATTTATTGGTGATCCATCCCATAACTAATTACACCTCGGACTCAATCATTGTAGGTCCCTTCCAAGTGAACTACTCCTGTCCTGTCCTGTCCTGTCCTGTCCTATCCTATCCTATCCTATGCTATTCTTTCTCTGTCAATTCTTTTTTTGGGAGACAAACAGGTTTTTTGCTATAAATGCAGCCAAATCTAAAAGCTGTCATGCAATGAATCTATCGTATACTAGCAATATAGTTAGCTACAATTGACATAACATAGACTTAAAACTGTTAATTACCCATGAGATGTGATATTTTCATTGTAATTATGCTTTCTGGGTAGGTTTAAAGTTCTTTCCCTTTGTGTAATATGAAGCTTTTAGGGTCACTGCTAATGACAACTTTGGAATTACACTCTTCTTCAAGACCTCTAAATCAAATGTGTATGTTGGGAGCCTTTTCACAAAGCAACACCTCATTTCTCTATCCTACCAGGTTGGACTCAGTACAGAGAAGATGGCTTTCTGTTGCCTTCGTACTCAAACTCCACAGTCTAAGATCAGCTGAGCCCAAGATCTGGCTGACTGCTCTGAAGTTTGCCTGCAGGGGTTTTCTGCAGCTGTGCTGCAGAAGGGAATAGCTGGTCCCTATCCAAGTACAACCCTTTTGGCATTTCCCTTCCCTTGATAACTCTATTACAGTCCGGAAGCACCAGTGCACCAAGGCAGACTGTCGGCCATGGCAGTGCTTCACGCTGCTGTAGAAAGACGAAAACACAGGTCAAATGAAGACTCCGGATCTGCATTTAGCTCTCAAAAGCTCCTTTGCTTTAATCCCAGCTCTAGCAGTCCTTCCCTACCTGGTCCATTTAACGCTTCTGCCTCAGTTTCTTCCATCTCTAAACCAGAGACAATATTCACAAGGTGCAAGACCCGATTAGCATTTGTAAAATGGCAGTTACTGAATATGGTGCTGTGGATCTGTGGACTCATACACACCAAAGACAGATATTTCTTACATAAGTCATTAATACGCATATCGCTGTAATCCCACTCACTTCTGTATTACTTCTGCTTGCAGGATATAGAATCATAGAATCATTAAGGTTGGAAAAGACCTCTAAGATCATCGAGTCCAACCATCAACCCAACACCACCATGTCCACTAAACCATGTCCCTAAGCACCTCACCTACACGTCTTTTAAATACCTCCAGGGATGGGGACTCAACCACTTCCCTTGGCAGCCTGTTCCAATGCTTGACAAGCCTTTCAGTGAAGAAATTTTTCCTCATGTCCAATCTAAACCTCCCCTGGCACAACTTGAGGCCATTTCCTCTCGTCCTATCGCTTGTTACTTGGGAGAAGAGACCGACCCCCACCTCGCTACAACCTCCTTTCAGGTGGTTGTAGAGAGCGATGAGGTCTCCCCTCAGCCTCCTCTTCTCCAGGCTAAACAACCCCAGTTCCCTCAGCCGCTCCTCAGAAGACTTGTTCTCCAGACCCCTCACCAGCCTCGTTGCCCTTCTCTGGACACGCTCCAGCACCTCAACGTCCTTCTTGTAGTGAGGGGCCCAAAACTGAACACAGTATTCGAGGTGCAGTTGAATATGCCCAAACGTGTGCTGCTATAAACAGCTGACTGCCTTAGTATTTAGTTTTCATTTGTTGTATGGGAAAATTCCCATCTGCCTGTGTTTTTGCAAGACTTTTTTCTAGATTTTTTTTTTCCCTAGATCACAAGATTGTTCTGAATGAGACCATTTTTTACCTTACTGTCTTTGTTTGCCTGGTGTTTAGTATGCTGCTGTTGTGGCTTGTACTTGGAGTTGTAGGTGCTACCTTATTTACTATTAACGATAAAAAAATGACCCTGTTTAGGTGACGGGAATTTCATCCACCTTAAGCGCTGTTTAGTTTGCATGGGCTACAGAAACATTTTCCAGTTGGTACTGTGGACAATTCTTTGATTACATTATAACCAGGATTATCTTGTTTCTCTTCTGTGAAAGCAAGCAATTCACATGCTAACTCAACAGATTTCTCTATAAATTCTGATGAAAGTAACATTTAAGTCCACATAAAACTATGTTAAATTGGACTGTTTACAAAACCACCAGGGCACTCATTTGTGCAATTTTAAATTTTTTTTTTTCAAGAAAAAGTTTGAGATCTGAATTACACTTATATCTTTTTAAATGAGGACCTATTTCAAAGTAGTACGTATTTCTTCACTACCTTTGACAGTTGGACTCGATGATCTTAGAGGTCTTTTCCAACCTTAATGATTCTATGATTCTACATCTGACACGGTGTCTGAAAAAACAATTGGATTGTCTGATTTAGCACTTACTGCATGTATGCAGGGGAAGTAGCTCCATGTAAGTACTAGCATACGGGTTTAGTGGATATTTCTTTTCTAGGTATTTAATAAGCAAGTTGGAGATTCAGATTAAACATCGTTTTCCCGTGTTTATGGGACAATATGAGTCGCCAGAATCAGAAGGTTACATTGAGTATGCTTATTTGGTGTTGTTAGGTAGGGAAACTTCTTTTATAATACATCTGTAGAAATGGAAGTGGGTGTCTCAGTTCATCTGTGAGCAAAATGTTCCACGTTGTTTTCTACCATGCAGATTTTATCCCCATGCCTAATAATAACCACTAATATCTGGGATGATATTCCAGGTGATTGAACCATTGACTTTTCCTCTGAACAACACAATCATGTAAAACTTGGGGGCATATCCCTTTTTTTGTCACGGTGTTTACACTATTTGTCGTAGCCTTGCCCAGTTGAAATTCAGAAAGACTATATATACTTTGGCTTGTCCGGTTTGTCTAATAAAATCCAATATTTGGGACTCTAGTGATGTAAACTATTTAAAGGCAGCTAGAAAGATACAAACAGCTCTTTACTGCTGTAAAGTATTGCTTGCCTACAAAAACAGACTTGTTAAATTATCTTGTTTTAGCCTAAACACAGCTGTATTGCAAAATGCAGATTTCATTGGTGGTGTAAAACAGGTATGTCTTTTTCATCCAAGTTTTTCAGCCTTCAATAACAATACCGAACCTGAAAAACCATTTCTGATTTTAAGCTGTTAATTTAAGCAGTTGTTTGGTCTCCTCCTTTTACCACCCAAACTGAAGATGTTTCCTTATAGTCAATGGGCTGTGTAGTTCTCTTAGCCTCTCTTTGGCCATTTTTCTTTTAATTTTTTTAAAAACACTGTACAAAATATGACTTGATTCTTCAGGAAAAGCTCTGTAGCTGTAAAAGACAGTAGCATGTGTATGTTCCGAGAACCTAAACACCTAAGTTGTCCATTAATTGTTTGTTTTAAATGTATATTCTTGACTTGCAGAAATCTGAGGAAGAAAAAGTAAGACTGGACTTGGATGAATGGCACCCGAAATGTAACCACACTGTAGTTTCCCGGGTGTTAATATATATGCAGCTACCACAAATGAGCACAATTAGCATGAAGTCCTGCATCCGCTCGTT